>NC_140484.1:84226394-84491394 GCF_964271855.1 Acomys minous
TGTGTCACCTCTCCAGTCCCTCTACTGCTCCTTAATACATTTCATTACTTTTAATCTGTGTGCACGTGATGGGGGCTGAGAGGTATTCATGCCACAGTGCACATGTAGAGGTCAAAGGTCAACTCACACAAATCAATTCTCTCTTCCACCATTGTGGGTCCTGGGGATCAGCTTCAGGTCACCTTTGGCAGAGAGCATCTTTACCCACTGAGCCTTCTCATTAGTCCTTTTTAGTTTTTGAGACGCGGCCTCTCACTGGACCTGGACCTCACTGATTGGCTAGCCTGGCTGGCCAGCGAGGCCTCGGGACTTGCCCGTCTCCATCCCACCAGTGCTCCGACTAAAAACACATGAACCACTGTGCTTGTTTTGTTGTTTGTTTGTTTGTTGTTGTTGTTGTGTGTGTGTGTTGAACAAGGGCATTGGTAATTGAACTCAGAACCGCAGGTTTGCACAGTAAGTACTTTACCCACCGAACCGTCTCCCAGACACACTCTGAGAGTACTACCTGTTGGCTATGCCACCTGCCCTGGTTACTATTGTCATAGAACAGCACCAGCACCTAAGTCGCATGCCTAATCTTTGCCTCCAAGACAATTGGGCACAGATGGTCCAGCGTTGTTTTGGGTTCTGCGTCTGCCTCGGGGGTATCCAGGCACCATGGTGCACAGACGCTGGGCCTGAAGGAACAAAGCTTAGCAGGACAAGCAGGTGGGTTAGCAGGACTTGCTTGATTCATCAAGGGTGGGCTTTTCTTTATTGGGGAGAATAAGGGCTATATAAACCTTGGGGAAGTGGGTAGGGGGTTTTGGGATGAATGTACATCGTTGGCTGAGGCTGAGGGCTGAGGTGCTGGGAATACTTCACTTGAATGGAGAGGAATCCCAGGGGCTAGCTGGACATGTCCTGAAATACGGCCACCACGTGGCAGAGATGGGAGCCACAAGGCTACGTGCACCAGGGCATGTAGGCCCAGATCGAGGAGGGATCCGTCCTTACGCCTGCCATTGTCACTCTAGCTCCAGGCCGGTTTCCCCGGTCACACAGGTCACTCGCCCCACCGCCCAGCTCACACTGCCACAGCACAGGGAAGGGGTGTTCCAGAGAGCAGCTCTCAGCTTGAGAGGCAGGCTCCCGGGCATCGGAAAGTGGACACGCTGGCAGAGCCAGGTCAGCCTGGAGAAATCAGAGAAGGCACGCCAGCAGAGGGGCTCTTAGCTTGCGTCCTGAAGATGAGGAAGGATGTGGAGGAAGACACTCAAGCATTAGCATCTTTGGAGGATTTTGGAGAGCCACACCCAGAACAGGGTGATGTTGGGGACAGGGATGAGTCAGAGCCAGGCTGAGCTGTCCCAGCAGGGAGGTAAGGGCACGAGGGCAGGTGTGAGACATTGGGGTGGGGGTGGGGGTGGAGGGAGGCATGGGCTTGATTCCAGGGTTTTTTGAGCACCTGGGTTCTTGGGGGGACTGTGGGGAAGGGGACAGGTCATGACAAGAGTGGGTTAATCCAGATGGGTCCAGATTTCGCAACACCACAGGAGAGGCGTGTGTGTGTGTGTGTGTGTGTGTGTGTGTGTGTGTGTGTGTGTGTGTGTGTGTGTGTGTATGAGGGAGGAAACCCTGACCCCAGTCCCAGAACAGGTTTGGTTTGGTGGAGGTAGCTTCATTTTCACTCACAGGTTCATATTCCCCACCCCACGCCCTCTCTCTGCCTTCCTCTGCCTTCCTCTTCCTTCTCCCTGCTCCCCTCCTCCTCCTCCAAGCTACAGAACATTCTGGAAGCAGATCTTGCAGCCTGAGGACATGGGAAACAAACCCCCACCCTCTTAAGTCTCTGGGAGAAACTCTCCAAGGCCGGGTACCCTTCCCCACTTAGCTCATTCTGCTGAGCTAGGAGAAACCATGGAAAGCCTTCTTGTGCCCCCTCCCCTCCCGGAGGACCCTGACATCAGGACTTCCCCCTCCCCCAGGACATTTCCCAATCCTGATTAATCACAGGGCCGGCCCCAGGGAGGAGGAAGATCTCTATGGCTTACCATAAAGAAGGCCAGGCGCCCAGCAGCAGGCCGCCGGACCTACGCCCAAGGCCATGAAGCTGGGACTCACCTTGGTGTTGCTCTCTCTGCTGGCAGGTGAGACGCTTAGACCCGTGCTCTCTAACCCCACGTTCCCCTATAAGGCATCCTCTGCCCTTCGGACTCCCCAGCATCCTCTTCCACGAGCCTGCCCACTGTGACCCCTGTGCCTTCCACCGCACCCCAGGTCACTGTGGAGCTGAAACTCGCGCCGTGGGAGCCCGGGAGTGCCAGCCCAACTCTCAGCCCTGGCAAGCCGGCCTCTTCTACCTCACCCGGCAGATCTGCGGAGCCACGCTCATCAGTGACCAATGGCTGCTCACAGCTGCCCACTGCCGCAAACCGTGAGTGTCAGGAGGTGGCAGACCCAGCAGGGACTGGGAAACAGGAGTAGGGGAAGAGCAGGCATGGGGGTGGGAGGATTGGGTGGGAGGCAGGAGAGGGCTGACACGAGGCCAGAGTTCTTAGAATCAAAAAACTGATTCTAAGACTCAACGCATAGGCTCTTCAGGGTCTCACTGTGTAGTCGTGGCTATCCTGGAACTTGTACTGTTCCAGGCTGACCTGGAGCACAGAGATCCACAGACATCTGTCTCCCCAGAGTACTGGGGTTATAAGCATCCTGACCTAATCAGAAATTCAAGATCATTTTCAGTTACATAGAGTTCTAGACTAGCTGAGATACATAGGACTCTGTCTCAAGAATAAAACAAGAGAAAAGAAGGAAAGGAAAGAGTGATGGAGGGAATGTAAAAAAAAAGAAAAGAAAAAGAAAATTAAGAGAGGAGGGAAAAGAAGAGTTGTGAGAGAGGAGGGGCCAAGGGGAGAAAGAAAGAAGGACAGACAAAGGCCAAGAAAGAGACGGACATGGAGAGGAGAGGAGAGTGGGGTGGAATTCTAGAAGCCTACAGTCAGAAATTATCAGATTTTTCAGCCACAGTGTTTGGAATAGAGAGATTTCTAGAAGCTTAGACCAGTGACATGTAAAATCTGGCTCGTTTATTATCCCAGAATCCCACTATTACGGTGTCTTATGGATCAAGAAGGCCTGCCTCAGAGGGCTCTGAGCTGTAGACAGTTGCCATTTTTCTGAGTCAAACATTTATAGACTGCTAGACCTATAAAACGCTTGCCATGCCATCCTTGGATACATTGGGACTCTAGAATCTTCGAGCATTGGGTTTAATGCAGACAATCTCAAAATCCTGGAGTTTGTTTTTAAGACAGGGTTTCACGTAGCTCAGGCTGGCCTTGAACTTACCATGTAGCCAAAGATGGCCCTGAACACCTTACCACCTCCTCCTCTTCCTGAGTGCTGGGATGGATGACAGATTTTCACAACCACAGGACTAAAATCGTGGGCTTTTTGACAAAACGAGGTGTAGGGTGTTCGAAGCGTGGCTCTATACAGTTCCCTAAGCTGAAGTTCTCAGAGTCCCGGAAGCACGGGCAATGGTGTGTCAAACTCTTAGAATTCTAGGATCTGACTGTTCTAGGGTCCTGGACCCCATGAGGTAAAAATAATCCTCTGCACATTGTCCTCAGACAAGGTTACCTAGGGTGTTCCAATAATCTCTCCAGGAATTTCCCAACATGCATCACTCCAAGATGGGCACCATCTTGGGCTGAGAGAGTGATATTTTGATTTAGTCCCCAAGATAAGAGGAGAAATGGCAGGGCTGTGGAGATGGAGGAAGAGTCAGGGAGGCTGGATTGGATGATGGCCTACCTTCCCCGTCCCCAGGGTGTCAGAGAGGGGTAGATACAGAAATAAAACCTCACGCTCCCCAAACTCCAAATTTTCATTGCCCTGGTACTTCATAGAAAGTCCCCAAGTGTCCACAGCATGAATTCAGACCAGAACACGTGTTCTGGGGGCTGCAGCAAGAGAGCCTAAGGTTAGATCTGAGGAAGAAATGTCTGTGCAATAAAGGATATTACAGGTGGGAGAGGCTTAAGGCCTCTTGGAAAACTTGGACGTTTTCCACATCCCACCCCCCACCCATACACACGTTGAAAACACTTAAAGCCACTCCCACAGAAGCCACCAGACCTGTGGCAGCAGGGGTGGGGTTGTTTTTGTGTGGTAGGTGGGGTCCCCATGCTTCCACAAGGTTCCAGTGGACCCAGGTCACCTCTGAGGCCCCAACAAAGGTAGGTGACTTAGAAAAGTAGGCTACAAGGAGCAGAGCCTCAGAGAGGGGGTGAGTGTGTGGCCGTGCAGGGGCACACAGTTCCTTGGGTGGACTCAGCGCTCCCCCCACCCCCCACCCCCCGGCCCAGCCTGATCTCTGAAGTCCATCCTCACAGGTACCTGTGGGTCCGCCTTGGGGAGCATCATCTGTGGCAGTGGGAAGGCCCCGAGAAGTTGCTTCTGGTCACAGATTTCTTCCCCCATCCTGGCTTCAATCCGGATCTCTCAGCCAACGACCACAACGATGATATTATGCTCATCCGGCTACCCAGGAAGGTCCGGTTGAATGCAGCTGTGCAGCCCCTCAACCTCACCCAGAGGCTGCCGGCTGTGGGCTCCCAGTGCCTCATCTCTGGCTGGGGCAGTGTGTCCAGCTCCAAATGTACGTATTTGCCCTTAACTCTGGGTCATCTCTTACCATCTTCCCTCTCTTCTCTCTCTCTTCCTCCCTCCTCTAGCTGTTCTTCCTAAATCATATCTTTCCCCTCCCCTTTTCCTTCTCCCTCTTCTTCCTCCTTCCCTTTCTTCCACCTTCATCCTTTCTCCTCCTCTTCCCCTCCCCAGGGCCTCCTTCATAGGATGTGGTAGCTCCCAGCCTGGCTCCAGGTTCAGTGTCAAGGGGTTATTGGGTAGACTAAGAGAGCACGAGACCCATGGCCTCCTTTAGCCTCTGTACATGCCGCCCCCCCACACACACACACATAGGTGCACATACCACAAACATATACACGCAGAAAATTCAGGACAGAGTGTGGTGGTGCGGGTCTTTAATTCCCACACTTGGGAAGCAGAGGCAGACAGACCTCTAGGAATTTGAAGCCAGCTTGCTCTACGTAGCAAGTTCTAGGTCAGCCAAGGCTCATGTCATAAGATTCTGTCAAAAAAAAATACATATAATAAATATAAATAAATAAATAATAAAATTCAAAGAATGGGCAAAAATGTGCTCACACTGGCCAAATATACAGGCTACCCTTCAGAGTAGCAGTAGAAGGGACTTCTACACCCCAGGGACTTCTGTCCAAAAGAGACCATGTACACACACTGTGCTATCCAGTTCCTGTTAACATCTTTTGGCCCTTTGCTCTGCATGTTTTGCCTGCCTTGCCATTTGCCTCTGACAGTGGTTTCCCCCTCAGAAATGTCTAACTCCCTCTCTGGTCTCTCTCCTGTGAGATTTGCACACACACACACACACACACACACACACACACACACACACACACCTTTCTCTCTCTCTCTCTCTCTCTCTCTCTCTCTCTCTCTCTCTCTCTCTCTCTCCCTTTGCCTTCTCCTCCTCTTACCCATCTGTCGTCTCCAGCCCTGTGACTGTCTGGCTTGTCATCTCTGAGTCTTGGCTCCACAGCTCTTTAGATGTCCTGAGGAAAGAAAGGCTACAGGGAAGGTTCTGGGGATGCTGCCTGGGATTCTGGAAACATCCTTCACTCTCTGTCTTCTTCCTCAACAGTACAGTACCCAATGACACTGCAGTGCGCCAACATCAGCATCCTGGACAACAAGCTCTGCCGCTGGGCATACCCAGGCCACATCTCAGAGAAGATGCTGTGTGCTGGCCGGTGGGAGGGAGGCCGCGGCTCCTGTCAGGTGAGCCACCCGCTGCTGGGAGGAGGCAGTTTTCTAGGCAGGAGATGGCTGGAACCACAGACCGCAGGGCCTAGGGAAGAAGAGTCTTGGGATCCAGGCTGAGTTCTGAGGATTCAGGGAGCCGAGGATGATGCATGGTCCAGTGGGGTGAGGGCTCTGGGCTTTTATTCCTGGGTCTGAGGGAGGGGAGGCTACAGACCAGGCTTCCTGGGTGCTGAACAGCAGGAAAAAGGAGCCTTTCTCAGGAGGAAGAATCTTCTGAATAGATCCAGCTAACAGCTCTGCTTTTCATCCCCGCACAGGGTGACTCTGGGGGACCCCTAGTGTGCAACAGAGCCCTGACAGGTATAGTGTCTGGGGGATCTGAGCCTTGTTCCAGACCTCAAAGACCTGCTGTCTACACCAGCGTATGGCACTACCTGGACTGGATTGAAAAATCCATAGAAGAAAACTGAGTCCATGCCAAGGACAGACTGAGAAGAAGATACTGCAAGGCTCTACAGCACCGCCCCCTTCCCCAGCTTCTCCATCCTCCAGTCTTCCGCCTCTCAGTCACAGCCTGGGACGATGAAACTCCGCCCTCTTAGGCTCTGCCCTCAGACTTCATTGCTTAGGCTCCGCCCCAAGACTCCACCCCCTTCATTCATTTGCCCCTTGGGTTCCGCTCCCAGGCAAATCAATGATTTAATAAGACCCTGTCCCCCTCAAATCCAACTGAGACACGCCCTCTTTGCTCCTGGCCCACACTACATGTTTTTAATCACCACTCTCTGGAGTAGCCCAACCCTCAGGATCACCACCAAGAAATATCTTTCGCTGCATCTCTCCAAATTCCATCCAGTGGGATTTCATCTCTGGACTGCATCCCGTTTGTCCCCACTCCTAGTGATGTCAGGGCTGCGTATACTCCGCCCCCGTGGACTTTGGACAGTTGTGGATTCTGCCCCGGCTGTGCCCTGTGTCGTCGTGGGTTTGACTCTTGAGAGAGGATGAGGCGGGGAGGGGCACTGATCTTTCCAGAACCGCTGGATGAATCAGAATAAACCATAGAAATGGTGACTTCCTATCGTCCGTGGTGTAGGGTGAAGGGCGCGCGCAAGTGGGAAGGAAAGGGTAAATGAAGGGCACCAGCCGAACCTTCGCACTAACCCTAAACAACAAGCCTATTGCAGCACCTGGGACTTACGCCAGGGCTGGTCCTACCGCCCTGCGGGGAAGGGGAAAACAGGTCACAGCGCCACCCGAACCTGCCTACCCAGATACCCCGGGCCGGCTGCTGATCCGCCCTCAAAGTCCCCAACCAGAACACACGCCTTCCCCATTTTCCACAAAACTGAGTCCGAAGCCCATCCTTCGTTGAGGACAGAGAACTTACTCCCAGCCCCTGCTCCCTCAGACCCTGGAGAACACCCCAGTCAGCCTACTTCACACTCAGCCTCCACCCTCAGACTGGGGGGTGGGGGGTGGGGGAGGTCCAGAACTTAACCCTTCTCCCTCAGATCCAGGTGTTCAGACGAGGCGTTCAAACCCCAACTCACTTCCCTTGGACTCAGCGATTCAGTCTTCCACTGTCTTCCCTCAGTCTTTGGTCCAGGCTCTGGTCCTCCTCTCTCAGACCAAGATATACTCTCTAAGACCCTGCGGCCCAGATTGCAGCTGCCTCCCTGAGATCCATCTCCCCCACCCCATCCCACCCCACGCCTGGCCCCCCGTTCTAGCCCGAGGGTCGGTGCATTGCCCCTCTAGTCCTCCCCTCCTCCTAAAGTCACTCCAGCTCCGGCCCCTCCTCGAGCTTTTGCGGGTTCAGCTGCACCGCGGCGAGGTGCGGGCAGAAGGCGGAACCATGGGCGGGGCTTCCTAGTTAAAAGGCTGCAAAATCGTGTACCCGACACACCGAAGGGAAGTCCCGGGGCCTCTGCCACCGAGTCCGAGTGACCCCGCCCCCTGCATTCTGGAAGGTAGGGCAGCAGAGGTTCCCAGACAGGAACCTCAGGCTTAGGGACCTCCTACTCCCCTGAACCCTGGATCCCCAGGCTCACATCCTTTCCCTCAGGATCTTCAAGTGGGTCTCCTAGCTCCCTTCTCCCCAGGACGTTGGAGTCACAACCTCAGCTCTTTCTCTCCAATCTCACGAGTGGGCCCGAGCTCCTTCCTTTAGAATGTGGGTATCCCCACTAGCAAGCTGTCTCCCACTCCAAAATTCTGGAAGCTAGAGCTCTGCCCCGGCTTCCTTAGACCCAACTCCATCCTCCAGCAAGACTCAAGACAGCTCCAGAAACAACACCTCCTCCTCCTCCTCCTCCTCTTCTTCCTCCTCCTCTTCCTCCTCCTCCTCCTCCTCCTTCTCCTCCTAGTTCCCCAAACTACAAGATCTCAGGTGCCTCCCTCAGACCTCCTCTCGATTATTCCACCCTCTTCCTCAGAGGCCACCATGGGACGCCCCCCACCCTGTGCAACTCAGCCGTGGATCCTTCTGTTTCTGCTAATGGGAGCATGGGCAGGTGAGGGGGATAGGTGCCACCACGCAGGGCCTTCAGTAGGGTGGGGGGCGGGCCTTCAGGAGGACTCTGAGTGAGCTCCCGTGGTGGTCTTGGGGACTGGGGAGATTTCTTGGGAGTGGGTAGAGTGGTGGGGGAAGTGGGTTGTTTCCCATGGGTGCATGGCTGCAGAAGGAGTTCTTGCTGCCTATCCGACAAGGGTCAGAATTTGAGTATGGAGATGTGTACGCACCCGTCTAGATGTGTGTGGACGTATGGTGGGGCTGTGCCTAGTGTTGGTTATTCCCAGGTTTCAATGAGCTTAGGTGTGTGAACCTGTGGCCATGTTCTAATGAATGCTGGGACCTCATCTGTTGAAGTCATAAGAGAGGACAGGCAGAGGAACTGCCCTGCGTGTCCTTTTGAACCCACAGTGGCTTTCCTGGCTGGGGCTCTGCCACCGAGGATGGCAAGCTACCCTTCTCCTTCCCAATGCAGGACTCACCAGAGCTCAGGGCTCCAAGGTCCTGGAGGGTCAGGAATGTAAACCCCACTCCCAGCCGTGGCAGACAGCCTTGTTCCAGGGCGAGCAACTAGTCTGCGGGGGTGTCCTGATAGGAGACAAATGGGTCCTTACTGCAGCCCACTGCAAAAAAGAGTGAGTGGAGGGCTGGGCGCAGATGGAGGGGGGGGGCAGAAGCGGGAGGGAAGACAGTAAGGGCTCTGTTTGAGGGGGAAGTCGGAGCCCTGCGTCTGTGGGAGGAGGGATTGGGAAGCAGACAGGCTCAGGCCTGGGCTCCTGGGCTTGGTGGCAAATGATTGGGTTCTGAAGGAGGAAGGGTTGGAGAGCTCTCAGGCACCTCCGACTCCTGCCTGGGTTCCAACCTACACCCCCCCCACACACACCCCTTGTGCAGGAAGTACACGGTGCGCCTGGGCGATCACAGCCTGCAGAGAAGAGATGCACCAGAACAGGAGATGCAGGTGGCTCAGTCTATTCAGCATCCTTGCTTCAACAGCAGCAACCCAGAGGACCACAGTCACGATATAATGCTCATTCGAATGCAGAACGCAGCAAAGCTCGGTGACAAAGTGAAGCCCATCAGACTGCCCAATCAGTGTACCAAAGTCGGCCAGAAGTGCACCATATCAGGCTGGGGCACCGTCACCAGCCCTCGAGGTAAACAGCTGGGCTCCTACTAAGAGGATGAATAGAAGGCAGTCAGCCCCCCCCCCCGCCCCCGTGGACCCCAGTCCGCTGCAGATCGCACTCCCAACATACACTGACGTACACACACCCGAAGAGAAGAGAATGAAAAAGGAAAGTGACCACAAAAATTAAGCGTTTGAGGGAGAGGGCGCTGTAAGTAAGTTGTTTGCTTATGAGGACCTGGAGCTGAGAGCCCGAGCACCTGAGCATAGCCAGGTGGGGCAGCATGCACCAGGAACCTCAAAGCTGGGAAGTGGAGCTAGGCGGATCCCAGGGTTCAGTCAACCAGCATAGCCTAAGGTGTGAGATCCAGGTTCAGTGAGAGACCCTGTCTCAGCACATACATGTGGTGAAGGAGAACCACTGTTTGTTTGTTGTTTTACTTATATTGGGGTGTGTGTGTGTGTGTGTGTGTGTGTGTGTGTTGTGCACAGAAACATGCCCCAGCATGCATGCCAAGGTCAGAGGACCATCTTTAGGAATCAGTTGTTTCCTTCCATCCTGTGGATCCCGGGGGTGGGGGGATGGGGGGATGGAGGGATGAGGGGATGGGGTGGGGGTGGGAATGGGGTGGGGGCGGTGGAGGGAGTGGAGCTCAGGTTGTGACATTTGGCAGCAAGCACCTTCACCTGCTGAGCCATCGCAGCAGCCCACGGTGCACATTTGTGACCACAGCTCTGGGGAGCTAGACAGATACAGAGGTTGGGATCCTGGATTCCCTGGCCAGACAGCCTAGCTGAATGGGTGAGTTTAAGCAAGCAGGATCCAAAGAAGAAAAACAACCCCTTTCCTTGATCTTGTATGTACTTCCTTTGTGTAGAGCTCTATGTAAACTTCCTAGCAGACCTGGGCACAAGCTCCAGCCGGAGCCTGCCCTTATTCTCCATGCCCTAAGGCGCCAGACCCTCCACGATCGCCCAGCCTGCAGGATCTGAGGGCGTCCAAACTCCTTTCCTACTCACGAGCCAGACATGAGTCTCTTCGGGATTTTTGGCACATCTCAAATGTTCCTCAGCTTAGACCTTCACAGTGGGAACAAGTGGGACTCAGCACAAACAAAACAATGGGGCCCTCCAGGAATTGGCCACGCCAGCAATCAGGTCCCTACATGTCTGACTTCTACTGAGCCGGTGTGGCTTGGAAACACACTGCTGAGGAATCGGGTGGATCTTCCCATCAGCCCTGGGGAGGTATGGGACGCGGCTTGGTGCTTAGGACCCTCACTTTCCCCAGTCATGTCTAGGGAGTCAACATCCAATTGGCAATAAGCTTCACTAGCTTTCTGTTTCCTTCAGTTTTACTATATTTTGTTTATTGTGTGTGTGAACTTGTGTGCCTCACAGTGCACAAGTGGAGGTTGGTAACATCCTGTGGAAGTTAGTTCTCGCAAGTCAGTCTGTCTTTCTGGGACTTGTCTGTTTTATTATTTTTTAGATTTATTTATTTTTCTTTTATGTGTATGAGGTTTTGCGTGCGTGCATGTCTGTGTACCCCATGCACACAGTGCCTGCAGGGGCCAGGAGAACTCCTGGAACTGGTGTTACAGAGGCATTTAAATCACCATGTGAGTGCTGGGAACATAACCTGGGTGCCCTTAACCCACTCACTGAGTGTCTCTGCAGACCCCGAGCTGATTTTTGTTTTGAGTCAGGGTCTTTTCATTATGTAGCCCTGGCTGTCCCGGAACTATGTAGACAAGCCTGACCTTGAACTTCTAAAGATTCACCTGCCTCTGCCTCCCAAGTGTGGGGGTTAAAGGGGTCCACCACCACCACCACCACCCCGGCCCCATCTGTTCTTTTGATGATGTGTTCTTGGTGCTTAGGGCCCTGGAAATGCCTTGTACATTTTCCTGCATGGATGAATGAGTGATAAAATGAACGAGTGTACCCTGAGCTCTTCAAAGAGTTTTTGTGAGGATCACGTTAGACTGTGAGCAGACAGGTTCTGGGTCATTTTCCTGTCTTCTCCTTAAAGGGAATTAATAGCAAAGTCAACTGTAATTCCAGTCATTAACATTTTGTCAGTATTATAGGGTGAGCTGAGGGCCTTGCGTTCTTCAGGCAGATGCTCTAGCACTGAGCCACGCCCCCAGGCCCTCTCCGGGGAGTCTATGCAGGGGCTCTACCTCTGAGCCACACCCACAGTCAGCCATTAATATGTATCAAACACCCAGGATGCCCAAGATACTGAGCTCAACACTATGAAATCATAAGCAAATGGGAAGTCTTTCTTATGGAGCTCACCCTGATTGGGGAAAACAGACAATAAACAAATACAGGTAACAAAGTGTCAGGTAGAGGCAAGTGGAAAGTTCTGAAGGGTGAAAGGATATGAAATGCCAGGAGCTAGCACAGACTGTCATCCCAGGTACTCAGGAGGATGAGACAGGAGGAGCTCAAGGTCAAGGTCAGTCTAAGCAGCTTAATGAGAGTCATGTCTCAACATAAAAAGTATAACGTGACTTGCACAGACGTCATCCCAGCACTTGGGTGGTGGAGGTGGAAGAGCAGGAGTTCATGCTCATTCAGCTCCACAGAGGGCTGGAAACCAACCTTGGCTACATAAACCACCTCAAAAGAAACAAAGTCTCTCTCTGTCTCTGTCTCCGTCTTTGTCTCTCTCTCTCTCTCTCTCTCTCTCTTGCTCTCTCTCTTTCTTGCTCTCTCTCTTGCTCTCTCGCTCTCTCTCTCTCTCTCTCTCTCTCTCTCTCTCGCTCTCTGTCTCTCTGTCTCTGTATCTCTCTCTGTCTCTTTCTCTGTCTCTCTCTCTTTCTCTGTCTTTCTGTCTCTCTGTCTCTGTATCTTTCTCTGTCTCTCTCTGTCTCTCGCTCTGTCTCTTTCTGTCTCTGTCTCTCTGTCTCTCTCTCCCCCCTCCACCACCACCACCACAGGTGTGGACAGACAGATGTACTTTAATTAGAGTGGTCAGAAAGGGCTTCTAGGAGATTATATTTGGGAAAAGGAGAACATAGATGAAATTAAGTGACAAGAACACTGCGAGGAGGGCAGGAGCATGTCACCGAGAGGTCTTCCAAAATCCCCTCGATCATCTGTCTCTAGACTTAAAATTGATTAAAGGCAAGAAACAAAAGGTGAGACTTGAGGGCTCCTGTCCAAACAGAGAAAGGTGCCCGTGTGGCTGAAGCCATGGCCCCGGTGAGATGCCCAGGCAACCGACAGATGGAAAGTCCAGTTACAGGTGGGACGGACAAAAAAGCTTCCTGTCTCTTCCCGCCTCTGTTTCCTCAGAGAACTTTCCAGACACCCTCAACTGTGCAGAAGTGAAAATCTTTTCCCAGAACAAGTGCGAGAGAGCCTACCCAGGGAAGATCAACGAGGGGATGATCTGTGCCGGCAACAGCAATGGGGCTGACACCTGCCAGGTGAGTGACCTCCGCAGTCCCCCCTCGAAATTTGGTGTGGATGACGTTGACCCAGAAGATTTAGTACATAGAGACGTGTGCCATCCTGGCAGAGTTCAGAGTAAAGCTAACTACTCCCAGAGGGTCACATGGTGAGTTTGGGGGTGCTCAGGAGCCTGGCTGGTCACCATTCTTTCCTTGCTAGTCTATGTCTACAGGGTCAGCCTTGGTAAGGTGACAGAGGGTATGGAGGACAATCTGAAGCTAAGCATTAGGCAATGTTTTACTCCCAGTGGTGGCTCTTGGAGCTGGCTGTGGTTTCTGCTACTGGGTTCCCAGGGGACGCTTTCTTCTGTCATTGCATCCTTGGGGACCAACATTGCCTTCTTAGTGACCTCCCATCCTGCCCTCATGGGATTTTCTTTCTCACAGATATAATACTCTCTTTCCTGCCAACTGCAGTACATCTGTGTCCTTAGGACTTCCCCTGGCTTTGATTTTTCATGGAAGCTCCAACTCCATCACTAATTATTCGACCCCAAAGGCACACCTTTCTTCTTCATTGTCCAAGGACGTTATTGTCATCCCCATCATTGACGGGCCAGCCTTCCACTGTTCCACAAAGATGCCCACTCTGTCCCTTAGGGATTGGTTCTGTGCTTGAGTGAGATATCTTCCCACCTGTCCCTATAAGGATCCTATTATTTCTTCTGCGCATCCCAACTGGAATCTTCAGCTGAGTCCCCTCTTGGAAAACCTGGTGTCTCCTCTATGAATTATACTTTGGATGCTTGGCTCTTTTCCCTCACTGGTCAGAAATTTAACCATCATCCTTAGAACTCTTCTCTGCATTGGAAACTCCACTTTCTCCCTCTGGGCCACCAAGTATTAGTCCCATTCCCTATAAGAAACCAACCATCCCACCATGTAGATGGATTGGTTATAGGAACCAGGAGATGTGGCTCAGTTGGTAGAGTGCTCGCCTACCACACACAATACCCTGGGCTCCACCCCCAGCACTGCAGAAATTGGGTGTGGTGGCGCATGCCTGTCATCCCAATACAAGGTCAGTTTCTGCTGCACAGACTTTGAGGCACCTGGGCTACAGGAGATTGCATCTCAACAATCGAGTGCTGAGGGGTCCAATGCAAGGTGGTTCAGCAGGCAAAGGCACTTGATACTCAGGCCCTACAAGCTGAGTTTGGTTCCCCAGGACCCTCCTCATAGAAGGAGAGAACCAACAACTCCTGAACGCTGACGGCCAGTCTCCACCACACCAGATAATAAAATGTAATGCAAAGTTTTAAGTGCCAGGTGCAGAAAGGAGAGAAATATGGGCATTTGAAGGCAAACACAATTCTGCCCCTATTCAGGGTGACTCAGGAGGTCCTCTAGTGTGCAACGGAGTGCTCCAGGGCATCACATCGTGGGGCTCAGACCCCTGTGGAAAGCCTGAGAAACCCGGTGTCTACGCCAAAATTTGCCGCTACATCGACTGGATCAGGAAGACCATGGACAGCAGGAACTGATGCTGGTAGTGGGGGTGTCAATAAAGACCACATTTGGCTGACTCTTTGACTGTGTTTTGGCCTGTGTTTAGGGAGGAGGGGAAAGGACTACACCCTCCTGTGGGGGGTTGGTCTAGTGCTATGTATTCTGGTGTTAATTACTGGGGCCCCAAGATCTAGTTGCTGCCCAGAAGAGAACATTCTCACATACAGCTGTCCTTGTTGGGTACCTATTCAAAGTTGATTGGCTAGTGAAAGATGCTGAAGCTTGGGGTTTGGCAGAAGAAAGAGATGTGGAGCTTGAGGTCCACAGGCCTGGGGTCGGGGTGGTGGGCCACGAGGAGAGAGAGAGAGAGAGAGAGAGAGAGAGAGAGAGAGAGAGAGAGAGAGAGAGAGAGAGAAGAGACAGGTACAGGAGCGGGAAGAAGGAAGAAGAGGCCCTAATGGGTTAGGTGAGAAGCACACAGCCAGATTGGCATGGATGGAAGGAAGAAGCCCAGATAGGAAAGATTAAAGCGGATGGCCAGGGTGGGGGCTGGGAAGTGATCAGGATAGCTGAGAGGGTTATTATCTGCCCAGTCCCAGGTAAAATGAGGCTATTCTAAAGTACAACAGGTGTCTGTGCCTTTATTGACTGTGATACCAGATTAAATAATACAACCATAGTAATTATAGGCCTTAATAGCAAATTTTATTAGCTTTTTTTTTAATATCTACTACAACTCCTTGCTAGCCGACTTAGTGGGAGGCGCTAAAGGACTAGGTCCCTGTAGCTTCTGTACCCATCATGTTGCCTGAGGGACTTGGACAACTCGGGCAGGTGGCATATGTCTGTCATTCTAGCACCCAGGAGGTAGAGGTTGAAGGAGCAAGAGTTTAAGGCCAGCCTCAGTGGCGTAGTGAGATCAGGGCCAGCCTGGACTATGTGAGACCTTGCCTTAAAAAGGAGAAGGCAAAACGCAAAACAAAAAAACCAAAAAACATAAAAAGGAGAAGGAAGGGGTCAGGCATGGTGGCTCCCAGCACTCGGGAGGCAGAGACAGGCGGATCGCTGTTAGTACAAGGCCAGTCTGGTCTACAAAGTGAATCCAGGACAGCCAGGGCTACACAAAGAAACCTTGTCTTGAAAATAAAAAAACAAAAACAAAAACAAAAATCAAAGAACAAAAAGAAAACAAAAGAGGAGAAGGAGGAAAAAGAGAAGGAGAAAAACAACTTTGGTTAGTGGGGGAGTTGTTTCAAAGGATCAATAATTTATAAGAATTTTCAAACATCCAGAGTTCTGGTCTATGAAAGAAAAAAGTGCTTTATGTTTTCCTTTCCTACTTCCTTGCTTTGTTTGTTTGTTTTGTTCTTTGCTTGTTTTTTGGAGGGGGGCATTGTTTTTCAAGACAGGGTTCATCTGGGTAGCCCTGGCTGTGACGGACTCACTTTGTAGACCAGGCTGGCCTTGAACTCATAGAGATCCACCTGCCTCTGCCTCCCAAGTGCTGGGATTAAAGGCGTGCACCACCACACCTGGGCCCCCACTTCCCTGTAGATAGGGTTTCATTATATAGGACAGGCTGGCCTCAAAATCATGATTGTGATGGCTCCAGCTCCCTGAGGGTTGGAATGATGGGAGAATAACATCACACTTAGATTCCCCATTATAGTTCATCTGCCTTAAAAGTGGGGCTGGAGAGATGGCTCAGTGGATAAGAGTGCCACCTGCTCTTCCAGAGGTCCTGAGTTCAATTCCCAGCAACCACATGGTGGCTCACAACCATCTATAATAAGATCTGGTGCCCTCTTCTGCAGATAAAGCACTCATATGCAATAAATAAAATAAATAAATCTTTTTAAAAAGTTGGTGCTAGAGATTGATCCCCAGGTTCTGCCCAGGCCAGTGAGTGTGTTACCCCGGAATCATGTCCCCAGCCCCTTACTGGGGGGATTCTATGCAAGTCTCTTCCACTGAGCCATGGCCCCAGCCCCTCACAGGAGGGTTTCAGGCAGCCCTACTGCTGAGGCACATCCAGAGCCTTTTTAATAAAAAAGAAAAAAATTGATACTATAGTGTGTGTGTGTGTGTGTGTGTGTGTGTGTGTGTGTGTGTGTGTGTGTGATACATGTGGAAGTTTTTCTCTCCTTCCCTGCTTTATGTAAGTTCCAGGAATTCAGAAGGTCAGGCTTGTCTGGCAAACACTTCCACTTGCTACATTTTGTGAAGCCCACAGGACCCTTTTTAGTACTCCTTACCTCTGGCAGCCCTCACTAGGTTATCCAGATTGACGGGGACCTTGAACACACACACACATGCGCTGTAGCCACCACAGCCTTTCAATGTCAATGCTGCGGCTTCAGCCTCTCCACCCCTGAGATAGCTGGTCTTCACCACCAGGGCTGGCTGTGCTTTCTCATTCATTCATTCCTTTGCAGAGAGGGTCTCACGTAGCCTAGGTTGCTCTCAATTTTGAGCTTGATAAGTAGCCAAGGATAGCCCTGAACGTCTGATTTTTCTGCTTCTACCTCCCAAGTGATGGGATGACAGGTGTGTGCTATCATGTCTGGCTATAAATTTCAGGTTTAATATGATATTTTAATATGATTTAAAACTAATTTTTATCTTTTGTCTATGGCTGTTTTGCCTGCATGTCTTCATATGTATGTGTATATGTATATATATATGCATGCACACACACACACACATATATATATACATATATATATATATATATATATATATATATATATATATATATATTGAAGGTATACAGTAGCCATGGTGGTCAGCAAAGGGCTTTCGATCCTTGGAACTGGAGTTACAGATGGATGGTTGTGAGCTGCCATCTGGGTGCTGGGAACCTGGGTCCTCTGAGAGAGCAGTGCATTACTCTTACCCACTGAGCCATCTCTCCAGTCTCTCAATATAATATTTTAATCTGATATCTTAAATTTATTCTTTGGGTACTCATGGGTAAAACAGTGGCATGAATGTTCTTGGGGTAACTAATGGGTTTGTGATTTAATTTAAGGCCTGCTCCACGGGAGGAAGTGTGTGCCTAGAACTGGAATCTGGCCAGGAACTCACAAATTGTTTTTTTTTAATTCAGCATTTAAAAAATATTTTATTTATTTATCTGTGTGTATGCGTGTGACACATGCATGAAGCTATTTGAGGAGGCTAAAAGAGGCACCAGATTCCCTGGAACTGGAGTTACACAGATGGTTGTGAGCCTCCATGTAGTTTCTGGAAACAGAACCTGCCTCCTTTGCAGGAGTGTTACATTCTCTGTCTCTGTCTGTCTGTCTGTCTGTCTGTCTCTGTCTCTGTCTCTCTGTCTGTCTGTCTGTCTGTCTGTCTGTCTGTCTGTCTGTCTCTCTCTCTCTCTCTCTCTCTCTCTCTCTCTCTCTCTCTCTCTCTCTCTCCTCCTCCTCCTCCTCCTCCTCCTCCTTCTCTCCTCCTCCTCCCTCTGTGTGCCTGTGTGTATGGTTTTTTTTTTTATCTCTCTGTCTCTCTTTCTCTTCATATGTCTGAGTATTTGCCTGCATATATGTCTGTGCACTATGCCTGGTGCCTAAGGAAGCCAGAAGAGAGCATCAGATCTCCGGAACTGGAGTTAAAGGTGGTTGTGGTGAGCTGCCATGGGGGTGTGGGGACTTGAACTCAGGTCCTCTTGAAGAGCATTAAGTGTTTTTAATGGCTGAACCATCTCTCCAGCCCCAAGAATTCATGAATTTTGTTTTGTTTTGTTTTAATAAGAAAGAACCGGGTTAGTCTATCTCCTATTCCCCTTTGGCCATATCACAGATTACTAAATGGCTAATAATTTCACAGAACTTTGTTTAAGAGACCAATCCTAGCCAGCCAGTGGCTATTTGGTGTCATGTGGTACGAAACATGGCTGGCTGGGCTGTTTGAGGACATTCTCCTCCACGGGGTGTGTGGGTGTGCCAGAAGCTTTGCACAATTAGATTCCAACTCTGGTCCGGGTTGAAAGGGACCCGCCCCTGGACCCATTGCTGCTGTTGGCTTGTCCATCCCAGTGAGAGGGTGGGATTGAAGGACGACAAGGATGCTTTCATTAGATGTAGGAGAGGAGGGAGAAGCTCCCGCCAAGAAGTGGATGGCGCTCTGAAATCGAGGCGAATGAGAGCAAGGAGGAGAGGTGGGTGAGTCGGGAGCTGCCGGAGTCCATGTGTGCAGCGTTACCTCCCGGCCGGGCACAGCTGGACAGAGGGGTGACTGACTCTCGGCTCCTGCGTGTGGTTGTTAGCACAGGAGTCACCAGCAAAGCTTTGGGGCAGAGATCTGAGGACGAGGAAAGACATGAGGTCGAGTGTGTTGGTGGGACCTTAAACTCCAAACACAAAATGCATATTTTGGTCTGGTTAGTTGGTTTGGTTTTTGAGACAGGGTTTCTCTGTGTAGCTGTGGCTACCCTGGAACTCTCTCTCTCTCTCTCTCTCTGTAGACCAGGCTGGCCTCAAACTCAGAGATCTACCTGCCTCTGCCTCCCATGTGCTGAAATTAAAGGCATGTGTGAGGATGTAAATCTTAATTGGACCAGCAGCTCTGAGGGGTGTGTGTCTATGTGTGTGTGTGTCTGTGTGTGTCTGTGTCTGTGTGTGTGAATGTGTGAGTGTGTATGTGTCTGTGTGTATATGTGTTTATCTGTGTGTGTGAGTGTGTGAATGTATGAGTATGTGTGAGTGTGTGTATGAGTGTGTGTGTGAGTGTGTGTGTGTAGGTCAGAGGTCAACCTCAGCTACCTTTCTCAGGCACAGTCCATCTTCAGGATCTCTAAGTGGCGTGAAGCTTGCTAAGAAGTAGGCTAGGCTGGCCAGCAAAAAACAAAAACAAAAACAACAAAAACAACAACAACAACAAAAACAACCCACAGTGCTACCTCCCCAGCACTGGGTTCTGGTTTTCACACTCCCAAGCCAAGCACTTTGCTAATAGAGCTAGCCTCTCAGCTCCAAAACTCCCCCTTAGGTATGCCGCTATTAATTTTCTTATCTGTGAAAGGAGGGTGACAACTTAATGGGCCAGAGAGACAACTCAATGGTTAAGAGCATTTGCTACTCTGCCGGGGGCCCAGGGTTCAGTTCCCAGCAGACTGGTCAGATTGTGCACAACCACCTGTAACCCCGGCCACAGGGGATCGGACGCCCTTTTCTGGCCACCACAGGCACTGCCCTCATGTGCACATACACACATTCAGATATACACATATGCACAGAGATAAAATTTAAAACAAACAAAACAGCCAGCAGGTCTGAGAAGCAGCTTCTTTCACTGCAGGTTGGGCTCGGTTTCTCCTCTGTACCTGTGTTTCTCATGCACAGCTTTCGGTCAATCCTTCTACTGTGCTGTGCTCCCTCCCACTTCAGAGGAGGGAGCCGTGAGACTCGCAAGAATGAAGTCACTCTCCTGAAGTCACTGGGTGAGCAACTCTGTGTTGGATTGACCTGTGAGGCCACGTTCTTTTCTGTCACACCCTGAGGCTGAATGTCTCAGCAGGACTTTGTGTGAAGGAGGCGGCTCTGGTTGGTGCCAGATGTTTTGCAAAATACTATTTATTTAAGTCCCTCCAGTTGATGCAGGCTTGCTGCTAAAGAAAACAATAGTGAACAACACACACACACACACACACACACACACACACACACACACACACACACATTTCACCTGATCCTGGGGACCCTCGTTTAGTCATAAAACCAGCCTTTACTAATGAAGACTGTAACAGAGTGACAGACGCACACAGTAAGGGATTTCAACTTTCAAAAGCAGAAATTGTTTTTTCTTACTACCCTAACCCTTTTTGCAACAGGCTCTCTTGTAGCCCAGGCAGACTCAAACTACCCATGAAGCCAAGGTTGACTTTGAACTCTCAATCCTCCTGTTTCCAGCCTCCCTAGTTGCTAGGATCACAGTCATGACCTGCCGCCACACACCTGCTTTGTGCAGAGCTTCCTGGACTCCACTGTTGCTGGATTTGGGAGTCCAAGTCAGGAAGACCAACACTTCCCACGGCCAGAGTCGCATGGTTGGGTCTACCCTTCTGGGCTCCAGTTTGGGACTTGATGGGAAAAAGTGTCTTTGAGCCTTAGTGACTTAGTTTGAAAACAGTTATGGTGTTCATGTCAGGACAGGGCTGCTTGGCAGAAATTCTCTTAGACTTAGTTTGAAAGGAAGGATCAAAATTGTGTCAGGAAGTCATGGTCGCTGGAGCAGGTGGTCATGCCAGCCACTAGGGAAACAGAGGCTGTGGCAGGGCGATATGGCATTCGGCTATGGAATAAGTTCAACTTCAGCCTACAGGGGCAGAGTGAGACACTGGATCTCAATAAAAAGCAAAAAGAGGACTCAAAATGTAGCTCAAGAGTAGAGCTCCTGCCTAGAGTCCCTCAGGAAGTGGCTGAGGACATGGCTTTCAGCTTCCTGCTCCAGTTGCCGCGGCTGTTGCCCATCATTACTGATGGCAACCCTCTGGAACCATAAGCCAAAGGAAACTCTTCTATAAGTTACTTTGTGGCGCTTTGTGACAAGAACAAAAAAAGTAACTAATACAACCACATATATAGCTACTTCACATCTGGTGATCTACACGCACGTGGACGTGTGGGTCCGTGTACCCATGCGCACACTGAGAAGGCTAGAGAAAGATGGAAGGCGCCTTCCCTTATCACTTCCCCTCTCAGCACCTTGAGACAGAGTCTCTCAATGCACCAGAACTTTGACAATAAGCAATCTTATGGTTTATCTGAATCCACCCACCCCCAATAATAAGGATACAGACATTGCCTAACATGTTTGGCTTTTTATGTGGGTATTGGGGATTTAAACTCAGGTCCTCAGGCTTACAGAGCAAGTACCCTATCCCACTGAGCCAGCTCCCCAGCACTATCATGTGTTATTGATTATTGTTTTTTACACAAGCCTGTCAACACCTTGAAATAAAGGAGTCTCTATCCTAGTGTGTTCATCTCTGTATCTTTGATATGTTGGCCAGCCTGGTGGTATACAGTTGATGCTCAATACAGATCTATCAAATGTTTGAGGGCTTTGGGTCTCTTGAAAAGGAGGGAGGAGATATATGAGGAGGGGAAAAAGTCTAGAACTGGATTTGGCTTCATATTGAGGGTCGTATTTGAGATGGACTTGTAACCAACACCAAGACTGAACAGCTGTAACCCAGAAGGGTACTCACAACAGTCAGGAGAGGAAAACATGTGGTCGCTGATGTGCACGCTGGCTCAGAGACCATACTGGAACCCCAGAAGGCCACCTATGTTGGTCCACAGTGTGTTTGCCTGACCCATTGCCATGTCCCTTCATGGTTCAAAATAAGGCTGCCACAGTCTCAGAATTGGTACCCAGAAGGGGGACCCAATGAGGCAGGATGAAAAATGAGCCACCCTTTTTATTTTTGTGAGGCAGTATCTTGTGTGGTCCTTCGAGCCCACTTATGTACCCAAAGACAACTTCGAATTCCTCATTCTCTTGTCACCACCTTGTCACCACCTTGTGAGCACTGGAGTGACAGGCAAGTGGCACCACAACTACCTCCCAGTCTCTCTTTCTGAACATAGCAATTCCCTCATGAGGGGCTAGGGTGTGGCTCAGCAGCTTGCATCTTGTGCAAGGTGCTGGGTTTAGTTGCCAAAACTGCACCCCCCTCAAAGGAAGGAAAAATGGAGTCTCTGAGGGGAAGAGATAAGGAGACCTGGTGGGTGGGTGGAGGGGAAATTCTAGTAGATAATGTTTGACTCTTACATTTTGCTATGTTAAAACAACAACAACAACAAACCCATAATATACAGGGAGACCTGTTAAAGATCAAGATGGCGCTGGTGAGATAGCTCAACGGGAAACGGTGCTTGCCCCCAAGCCCCACGTGGTGAAAGGAGACAATAAGCTCCTCACAGTTGTCCTCTGACCTCCTCAGGTAAACCACAGCGCACATGCACACAGACGATAAATAAATATAATTTACAATTTTTTTTTGATGGGCACAAGGACAGAGACTAGACCAACATCCACAAACATCCTGTTTGTTTTGAGTGTGGAATCTTTGTAAACATTTTTATGTCTGTTAGGGCTGGGCGTGAGTTCAGCCTCAAAGACGGGACTGGATCCAGCAAGCAGGAGTCACCATCGTGGTGTGGGGTCTGGGCCACCCTGAGGGAAAGTCAAGTGTTAGAAAATAGTTCCAGAAAGGCTCCGGACTGAGAGCACCTCTGCCCGCCAACACACCTGCTTGGATTCTGCCCCGGGGACCGACCCCTTGACATAGTGGGGCCAGAATGTGTGGGGGTGGCGGCAGTAAAGAGGGTGGAGGAAGAGATCTGTGATATCTACTGTTAGGGCTGCCTCAGGGATTTCAGATAACCCTAAGCTCAAAGCAGAGGGAAGGCACCTGGAGACAGCTCCACCTGTGCCCCAGGGAGCTGGAGGCGGTGCGGGGGCAGAGGAGGTATAAAAGGACCAGCCCTACAGAAGACTGAAGGCACCAGACTCCCGGGAGGATTGAGCTTAACCAAGTCTCTCTCCCAGGTGAGAGGAACTCTCAATACGGGCTGTACACAAACTGTCCTGGAGACTAGGGCTCCAGGGTCCTAGACAGGAGGCACTGAGGGGCAGAGGCTTAGGATCCACCCACAGGGTGGAAGGAAATGAGTTTTGGTGCTGCCCTGGGACAGGGTCTGAAAGAGGAGGCCTAGGATCTGGACCCCGGGATGGGAGAAAGCTGGGGTCTGGACGTATGGCTCTCAAGGAGGGCGGCTGGGATTGGACTCCAGGGTCTGGGAGAAGAGAGCTTGGGGTCTGAACACCAACGTCTGAGGGAGGAGGGTTCTGTATAGTTTTCTGAATCCCAGAGAGAGGCCTGAGGCCTGGACTCCTGGCTCCAAGGGAGGAGCGGCAGGGCCGTATCTTAATGCCTCATCTCTCGCCATCCCTCGACCTGGCAACATTTAGCTTTCTCATCTGGCAGCCCCTGAGCCACTGACGCCATGGTGGGAGTCCGGCTCCCTCCCCTGCTAACCGTGCTGCTGTCCTTAGCCCTGGAAACTGCTGGACAAGGTGAGAGCTTGCCCAGTGTCCCCAACACCCCGAGTCTGAACCCCCTCTCCCAAATCTCCCTCCGGGAGGTCTGACCCTGTGACAACTTGACCCTGTGCTGTCTTTTCTTCTTGCCTCAATCAGACAGACTTCTGGGATTTCTGCAGGCTCTAGCAGTCTGTGGCTATCTGCAGGCGACATGGTCATGGGGGTATTCTGAGCAGTCCCCAGTCTCTCCCCCTAACCCACTTGCTCATCCTCTGCGTGGTCCTTCATCCCTTTCTCTGCCTTTTCTGCTGAGCCATATAGAAGCATCTCACTGTGTCCATCCCTCCCCCACCCCCACCCCCCATGCTGGATGCCCATGTGTGTCCCTGTCTCCATCCAGATCAGGGTAACAGAGATGGTGAACGAATTATAGATGGCTACGAATGTGAAAAAGGTTCCCACCCATGGCAGGTGGCTCTCCTCAAAGGCAATCAGCTTCACTGTGGAGGAGTGCTGGTCAGCGAGCGCTGGGTGCTCACAGCAGCCCACTGCAAGATGGGGTAGGTGCTGCAAAGGGCAGGCAGGGTGGGTCTGTATTCTTTGGGTCTTTGTCTCTGACCTCCCTCCTCCCTCCTCCCTCCTCTCCTCCCTCCTCCCTCCTCGCTCCTCCCTCCTTCCTCCTCCCTCCTCTCTCCTTCCTCCTTCCCTCCTCTCCTCCCTCCTCCCTCCTCCCTCCTCTCTCCTTCCTCCTTCCCTCCTCTCCTCCCTCCTCCCTCCTCCCTCCTCTCTCCTTCCTCCTTCCCTCCTCTCCTCCCTCCTCCCTCCTCCCTCCTCCCTCCTCTCTCCTTCCTCCTTCCCTCCTCTCCTCCCTCCCTGTCTAAGTGTCACCTCCTTCTCTCAGTCAGTACACAGTGCATCTGGGCAGTGATAAGATAGGGGATGAGAGTGCCCAGAAGATCAAGGCCACGAAGTCATTCCGACACCCTGGCTACTCCACAAGGACCCATGCCAATGACATCATGCTCGTGAGGCTGAATAAGCCAGTCAAGATGTCATCCAAAGTGCAGAAAGTCAACCTTCCTACAGTCTGTGAACCCCCAGGGACCTCCTGCACTGTCTCTGGATGGGGCACCACAACCAGCCCGGATGGTAAGAACGCCTCAGGGCAGGATCCGGCCGCAGCCCTCCCCTCCCTTCACACCAAGACTTCAGACCCCAGCCCTTCTCCCTCAAGTCCAGGAATGCAGACCCCAGCTGTCCTCCCTGGCATCCCTTGTCTTGACCCCGCCCCTCAGCTCTCCACCCTGCGCAGCCGCTGGCACAGCTCGAGCTGAAGCCCTTCTCCCCACAGTGACTTTCCCCACGGAGCTCATGTGCTCGGATGTGAAGCTCATCTCCTCCAAGGACTGCAAGAAGGTGTACAAAAACCTGCTGGGGAAGACCATGCTGTGTGCTGGCGTTCCCGACTCGAAGACCAACACCTGCAACGTAAGCCCTGACCGCCCCTCCCCCCGCCACGCTCTTGCCTGTCCACAGGAAGCTCCTTGTCCCAGCCTGGCCTGGCCGTGCCCCAGCTCCCACCTCCGTAGCTCTCCCACTTTCTGTTAGTGAACAACCGCAGTCCATGCATGGAATGAATCAGGCAGAGCCAGTCAGTAGTTTAGTGGAACTGAGAAAGATGGAGGTAGCTCTGTAGGAGTGTGAGTGAGCCTACTTTTCAGCTGAAACTTTGCAGAGGCTTCAAAAACTCCATGATTCGTATTATTTCATTTTTCTCTTTCTTTCTTTCTTTATTTTTAATTTTTATTTTTATTTATTTTATTTTTTATTTTTGAGGCAGTCTTCCTCTGTGGCCCAGGCTGGTCTGGAACTCACAATATTGCCCAAGTTAGCCTGAAATAGCCAAGGCTAACCTGGAACTACATAGCCAAAGCTGGCCCGAAATTCAAATTCACAGCAATCTGCTTGCCTTAGCCTCTCACATGCAGAGCTAACAGGGGTGACTCAACAGTACCCTGGATTGAACATGCCTTGTTAAATTTTGTTTCTAAGATTTATTTTTTAAAAATTTTAAGTGTATGAACATTTTGCCTAAGAGTTTTTTTGTTTTGTTTTGTTTTTGGTTTTGGTTTTTTTTTTTTGGGTATATGGACGTTTTGCAAGAGCAGAGTCATCTCTCTAGCGCCCTGTTTTGTTTTAGAGACAAGCTCATGTAGCCCTGCCTGGTCTTGAGCTCACTCTGTTGCTGAGGCAGGATTTGAACCCCTGGTCCTTCTGCCTCAGCTTCTGGTTTCCCGCTTGACTTGTAACTCACGTTTTAGATGACCCATGACATTTCCTGCCTGATCCAGATGGCCTGACCATGGACTTGGTCCTGGGGCAAGAGTGGCTTTAGACAGCATTTTCCCAGCTCTTTCTTTTTATTCCTAATTTTACCTTAGTCCTTTTCCTTTCTGCTGTCTGTCTGTCCTGGGCTGGCTTCTGTCTCCCTCTCCCATTCTGCTAGCTCCAGTCTCCCCAGGCCCCTCTCCTTTTCTCCCCTCCTTCTTTCTCTCTTCTCCCCCTTCTTCCTCTTCTTCCCTCCTCCCTCGTCTTCCCTCCTCCTCTTGCCCCTCTCCACCTCCTCCTCCTCTCTCCTCTTCTCTCTCCTCCTTCCTTCCTCCCTGACCCCCTCAGTTCTCAGGACAGGTGCTATGCTATGTGTTGAAGGATTGCCTAGTGGGAGACACATTCCTGTCCCTGAGATCCAGGGCACCCCCTCTCCCCAGCCCAGGGCCAGCTTCCTGACAGCCCCAGGGGATACCCAATCCCTGGAGAAGACTCCCTTTCTCACCAGCTTTAATCAATCAGTAAGGAAATGCTACCTGAATCCCCAGAAGGAAGTCCCACCCTTTTCTTCCAAGAAGCTCTATGGAACCCAGGTCATCACCATGACAATATGAACTCCTGCTCTCCCATTGGTTCCCAAGGTCCATGCTAATGAGTCAGGGTAGAAGTCGATTCAGTTTATCAGCATGAAGACTGAACTAGAGGGTGTCTGAGGGTGGCCCGTGCGTGCGAGGGAGTCACAGAGCTTTCCTCTGAAGCCAAAACTAACCTCCTTGGTTCCCCACAGGGTGACTCAGGGGGACCCTTGGTGTGCAATAACACCCTTCAAGGTCTGGTGTCCTGGGGAACCTACCCTTGTGGCCAGCCCAACGACCCAGGTGTCTACACTCAAGTCTGCAAGTACCAACGGTGGCTGGAAGTGACCATGAAAACGTTCAGCTAATGCTCCAGGAGTCGAGCTGTGAGCTTCAAGGTTGTGCTAATGGAGTAAGGCCAGTGTGGCTACTCTGCTGTAAAGCCTGGCTTTACCTTTCCTCCAAGACATAGCAAAACCTCAACACTACAAAGTTTATAACCCAATCAGAACCCCAGAGACCTAAAAACAAAGCAAATGAAGAGACAAGAAACCCAGGGCTGCGGAAGATGCCAGAAGACTAATGCTTTCAAATGCTAGAGCTGGGAAATCCTTCAGTCCTTTATTGGAAAATGGATGGGAACTGTGAGACCTTCATCTGCTGTCTTTGGCTCAAGCCATACATTTCTAGAGGGTTCTTAGGAAAAAAAAAAAAAAGAACTAAATTTGGATTCATTACGTTATTTATTGTAGCGGGGGGGGGGGGGGGATGGAAATTGTTAACGTGTCCCAAAGTAGTAGATTATTGAAATGGTAGCTATATTTCTCTCAGGATATTATGAACTTATGAAATATAATGCCTAAGCTGTAATGCTTAGCCTTATGCAAGAGTGACTGTTGTTATGTGTGTTTAATGGGGATAGGAAGGTATAACAACTGACATGAGCTGTACATGCCAAATGAAATAGATACAAAATAAAATCCAAGTGATATTGATATGTGTGTGTGCATAGCCTGAAAATAATGGTTGGGAAGTTGGGAGCATTGATGGTGGAGGAAGGAGACCCATGAAGAAGTTTGCTGAGAAGTTATAGCCAGGCCAACAAGATGGCTCATCAGGTAAAGGCTCTTGCAGCCAAGCCAGACACGACTTGAGTTCCATCTCTGGGGCCTACACAGTAGAAGGAAATAACTGACTCCTGCATGTTATCCTCTGAGCTGTGGCACATGTGTCCCTGCACACAGACATGCACACAAAACCAAATTGAAATATAGCCTTGGCTGTCCTGGACTCACTTTGTAGACCAGGCTGGTCTTGAACTCACAGCGATCCACCTGCCTCTGCCTCCTGAGTGCTGGGATTAAAGGCATGTGGCACCACACTCAGCTAAATATTCTTAATCTTTTTAATTTTTAAGAACCTTGCAGCTAGTTTTCAGCCTGGCCCTGGTGGGTGGTATGTTTTTCTCTATTTCTTGGGTTTCTGTTTTTCTCACATGTAAAGGGGGAGCTAGAGAGAGAAGGAAGAAGGAATGGATGATTCTCTTGGGTGACAGAGGGTTATTTCAGGGAGGAGTGGAAGAGACAGAAGCTGGGCACTTGGGTCCTCTGAGGGTCAGACAAAAGTAAGCCTCTAGGGTCAGAGAAAGGTGGTGGTGAGTAGGCTTCTCCCTAAAGGTGGGGGGGGGGGCTCTGGGAGGGAGGGGTGTTTTGTGACTCAGAGCAGAGCCACACCTTGGCACCTTGCCTTCCTTCTCTGGGCAGTGACACCTCAGAATCTGCTGACAAAGGGATGCAGTCTAGTGGAGGGCCTGCCCCTCCCACCTGTCCTTCCTGTTTCCCTCCCAGAATCCCTTCCTCGCAAACGCAAACACCGTTTGGATTCTCCCCATCACTCTTTCCTCAGTGTCTTCACTGACCACTCTCAGGCAGCCAGCCATGATGCAACTAGGAAACTCTGCACATAGTGGCACACAGAACAGACCCCAGCCTCCTACCTCACACCTAGGGATCCAGGTCCCCGCCTCCTCCCTCAGACCCAGGAGGCCAGGCCCTGGCATTCCTTCATCAGGCTTACGGCCAGACCTGTTGTTTTCTGGACCCTCGTCTCATTCAAGGAATACCAAGGGAACCCGGCCCTCAGTCTCCGTGGAGTTCCATCAGCTTTTCCTGTCACTTCAAGCCACCAAATTCACCATTCAAGCTAAACATCTAAAGGGTCTGGGGTGGTGGTGCACATCTTTAATCTTGCACTTGGACAGCTGAAGCAGGAGGATTGCTATGAGTTTGGGGTCATCCTGGTCTATAAAGCCAGTTACAGGCTAGTCAAGGCTGCATAGTGAGGCCCTGTCTCAAAGCAGTCAACGGCGGGCTTTGAAGACAGATCAGTGGGTGCAGTGCAGGTTACGCAGGCACAGCATCTGAGTTTGGCTCCCCAATACCCACATAAAACACAACACAGGGCTGTGATGTGTTTGCAATCTCCCTGCTGAAGAGAGGGAGACAGAGGATCTGGTGGCATCCGGTGGGGTTTCTTGCCAGCGAGTCTATTTATCTCTAGACAGCCTGAGATGCTGTTTCAAAATATAAATCCACTGTCAACATTCACACACACACACACACACACACACACACACACACACACACACACACACCTCAGAAATAAAATAAAACATGACTTAAAAAAAGAAAAGAAATATGCGGCGCCAGAGTTCGTATGAAAGTCAGACCCCACTCTCCACTCAGCTGTGAAGAATGTCCTGTCCATTGGGTAGATCTGGGTCCCCTGGATGGGGAGTCCCGGTGGCACTCAGAGAAAGGATAGCAGGCTACCAAGAAGAGACTTGATACCCTATGAGCATGTACAGGGGGAAGAGGTCCCCCTCAGTCACAGTCATAGGGGAGGGGAGTAAGGGGAAAATGGGAGGGAGGGAGGAATGGGAGGATACAAGGGATGGGATAGCAATTGAGATGTAATATGAATAAATTAATAAAATATATTAAAAGAAAAGAAAAGAAAAGTAACCCAGAGTCACAATGGTACTGACTCTGTCTGGAGCCACTGGGCCGGGCTACAGCAAGAGCTGACTGGGTTACAAAGACATAGGTTCATACTCTGTTGAATTGTTGGGAATGGACTTTGTTTTTCTTTGGCCAGACAGCAGACATATAGCTAAAACCAATAGCTTCTTGCATTAAAAGCCTACCTGTGGCGCCTTCAGTTCTCTCTCTCTCCCTCTCTCTCTCTCTCTCTCTCTCTGTGTGTGTGTGTGTGTGTGTGTGTGTGTGTGTGTCTGTGTGTCTGTGTGTCTGTGTGTCTACCCCCCTCCCATCTCCTGTCTCCTCTCCTTCCCCTCCCTCTCCCTTCTTGTTAGGCATCTAGACAGGGATTAACAGCTTCAGAAGCCAACAAGGGTGGGACCTCATCCTTCTGGTTGGCTTTGGACTCCATTTCTGGTAACATTATAAAGGGAAATATCATCTTTGAACCCATGTGGGAAATATCGTCTTTGAACCCATGTGGGGATCAGAAAGATGTGCCCCATCTGGTGTGTCAGTGACATGAGGTCCTATAGGGGTAACCAACCACTTTCTGATTGGATGTGAGGCCTGCTTCATAGGAGGGAATTCATGCCTGGTACTGGCCACCTTCCATGGCTTGAGAGGTCAGAGGCCCTGGGTCAGGTTGCCAAAATGCCTTCTAAATATTTGTGCTTATACACAAAGACTAGTGCTGGTCTTCACCTTGACCAGAGAAGCCTCTTTATGACACAGTGGGCAGAAATACAGAGTCTCACACCTGATCATGGTGCTTAGAGTAAGTGACTGTTGAGTGTTCATCCCTAACTGGGACAGCTGCATCAATTACTCCAAGGCTCAGAGAGCACAGAGGGAGAATGTGTAAGAAGAATGGTAGAGTGTTGTGACATACTGTCCTCTGAGCATGACTGTCTGTTGCTGTTACACTCACGAACTCACAGAAGGTATAGTTATCTGCCTAAGAGGAGAGGAAAGGAGAGAGAGAGGGAGGGGGCATTGGATAGGATCAAGACAACAAGATCCGTTAACATTTCAACAGGCAGGAATCAATACCCGACAAAAATAAAAAGAAGGAAAAAGAGAAAGGAGACCTGGGCAGTGGTGGCGCACGCCTTTAACCCCAGCACTTGTGAGGCAGAGGCAGGCGGATCTCCATGATGGACTCCATGATGGATCTCCATGGACTACAGAGTGAGTTCCAGGACAGCCAGAGGTGTTAGGCACCCCACTCCTCTCCACTCCCCTCCCCAAGGATGGCATTCCAGGAAAGCTCTGGATTCACCCTTAGCCCATGGGCTCCTCCTGCCTTCAAAAAATAGAAAAGAAAAAGAAAAGGAGAAGACATGAAAGTGGGAAAGAGATAAGGTAGGGGTGTCCAGAAGCAGTGGGAGGTGGGATAAGGGGATAACCAAGACACCTTGTATGGGTGTATAAAATTATCAAAGAATAGTACAAGGTGCTCATTTAAAAATATTAGCATGATATGGGTCATGTCAGCTTTGTAGACAGCGAATGCCCAGTGTTCATGAACAAGAAAGAAAAAGGGAGGAAGGAAGGAAGGAAGGAAGGAAGGAAGGAAGGAAGGAAAAAAGAGAGAGAAAAGGAGGATATATCAGGTATCTATTGAAGACTATTAAGACAGAATGACTTCCTCCTGGTCAAAAGAATGGAATCTACCTCTGGTCTGGGTGGAGACATGACACTGATCTGCTTCAAAGATTAGAACATGACAAACCACTGTAGACTGTCTCCTCAAGAGTTAATGCAGACGGACCTGTCAATCACAGGTCCCGTCCACCTCTCAGGAAATCTGATTCACCTGAAGGCATGCTAAGGTGAAGGGAGGGATAATTACCCTCTTGATGAGAGCAGGAATTTATCCTTCCCAGAAACCCCTTCTCTATGCAGGAGCTCACGCTGCCTACACTCTTTTCTGAATTACTTTGCTTTCTTTTTCTTTCAGATACCAGCCAAAACTCAGGTATACTTTCCCTAACACTCTCGGATTTTTCACTCTTTCTCTTCCACTTTGTTGTTGCTTGCCAACCGCCGTTGCTGAACATGTGAGCAAAAATCAGAGCTTTCAAACACCACGAATGTAACATTTATATAATCCCTAATTATTTTGTGGTTCTTCTTGTTGTATGTAATTTTTTAATTTATGTGTAATAATATAAATGCATATTCCAAAAACAATAAAATCTTTAGAAAAAAAAAGTTTTAAAAAAGATGCCAAATACAAATAGCCCAAACACTAAGAATGTAACATTGATATAATTCCTGATTGTTTCATGATTCTTCTTGCTGTAGGTATTGCATATATGTGTGATACTATAAATGCATATGTAAAAATATTTAATAAAAAAGTCTCCGAACCAAAAAAAATGATATATATGAAAAAAAATCAAAGCTTTCTCTCTTGCCCTTTTCTATCTCCCTCCACTGGGCAGCTTGCCTTCTCTGTCTTTTAAAGAATATTTGTGCTAATGTTTAAATAATTTCATATGTGCTCCTCAATTTCTAATAAAAGTATCCTTCCAAGACAGTTTTTTAAGTTCTTTTATTAAAAGGACTACAACTTCCAAAAAGAAAGCCCGATTTCTCCAGTGATACCCACTGCTGTGTGTGGCTTCTCTCTCTTTTATCCCCGCCTTCTCCCCTCCTCCTGCTGGCCCCTGACCCCTCTCCTCTCGTCCCCCATGCACCCCCTTTCTTTCCCTTCCCGTGTCTCTTCTCCCCTTTCCCTTCCCCTCTCCTCCTCCTTTTAAAAAAATATATTTTATTAATTCATTCATTTTACATCTCAATAGTTATCCCATCCCTTGTATCCTCCCATTTCTCCCTCCCTCCTGCTTTCCCCTTACTCCCCTCCCCTATGACTGTGACTGAGGGGGACTTCCTCTCCCTGTGTATGCTCATAGGGTATCAAGTCTCTTCTTGGTAACCTGCTGTCCTTCCTCTGAGTGCCACCAGGTCTCCCCATCCAGGGGATGTTTCTTTATCTCTGCCTGTCTTTTTTCTCTTTCCTCCCCTTTTTCTTCCTCCCTCCCTCCCTCTCTCCCTCCTCCCACAGGTAAGTAAGAACTCTGATGCTGAGCTAGCCCCAGCCCATTGGCTGCCCTTGCCATCTTGCTATCTTTTTCCCCACCTCTTGGTATCATCATAGAGACAAAAAAATTCATATGTAAGAAGTGCTGGAAGAGCTTTGGACACAGCACAAAACACCAACAAGACTTGTCATATTCTTTTTCCTGTTTACTCTCATAAAATTTCCTTTACATTTTTTTTTTTTGTCGAATACTTTGGCTGAATAAGTCAGTTTAGATATAAACGTTCGCACACTTAAGCGTGCACAGCCTGATCAGAGATAAGGATGGGAAGAAAATGAAGACGGCTAGGAGGGCTTCACTCTCTCTTTCAAGATTTTCTGGCCCCAACAGTAACGTGGGACTAGAGAGGAGGCAATGGGACAAGGATGAGTAGATCACAAGAGACTCAGATCCTCTGCGTCCCCTCCTTTCCCCACAAGGATGGTTCCGTCTGGGCCCACTTACCTTGTGTTATAGTAAGTAATTGTATTGTTATCTTTGGGGAATTGTAGAGAGATGAGCTGAACCACTGCTGTGCTGGAGCATGTCCATGTTGGAACACCACTATGCTGAAATACTCCATTTTGGAATAATGTTACATCATAGCATGTTGGGATACACTGTTGGAACACATCATATTGGGATATACACCATGTCGAAGCAGGATATATTAGAATCCTCCATGTTGGAATGCTGCCATTTTGGCTCGTGTTATATAGGGATACCATAATGTTGGAAGTTCAGCTACAGTTCAGGCTCTACCACTCCTTGTGTGCTTGTGCTTGAGCAATGAACTTCCCCGCTCCATGCCTCAGTTTTCCTATCTATGATGGGAGCGGATGTGATGAAGTCATGGTAGTCATGGGTCAACATTTCCTGAGTTCCCTGCAGACTCAGCAGTGAGTCATCGCGGTCCATGCCCTCACAGAGCTCAAGATCCAGTGAAGGAGATGGACACTGATACAAATGGCTCTAGTCCAGAGGAACACCTGGAAGGAGACACCTGTGGAAGCCCACACAAGGCAGTGACTAACCCTACCATGGCAGGTGACATTGGGTGGTGTCCAGTGGAAACACGTTCAAAGACACAATGTTCCAGGCAAAGCCGAAGGGGGAAGAAGTGGTCGGCAGGGAAAGGTGGGGGAAGCATGGAACAAAAAAGAAACCTCAGAAGCAGAGGCTGTGAGGCCACAGGGCATGGGACCACTCATGACACTTGTTGGGGGTCTCCAAAGCCAAAGCACAGAAAGGTGGGTAGGGCGGTGTGTAGCCAGGGTGCTCCTGGGCCTTCAAGGGTGGCGAGGAATAAGGTGAGTGGAGCTATAAGTGCAAAAGACCCATAAGATTCCAAGCACTCCTTGCAGCCAATGAGTCCTTTGATAACTTTCACATCCCAAATTGATATACCTTTAATGTCTTGAGTTATATAAAGGGACTAAATAAACTTCTGATTTTGTTTTTACCATACCAGGGCTTGAACCTAGGGTCTCATACATGCTAGGCCAATGCTGAACTGCAGAGCTGCGAGGCCAACTTTCTTTCTAATTTTAATTTTAAGATGGGGTCTTATTCTATAGCCTAGGCCAGGCTTGAACTTGCAATGTTCTTGCCTCGGCCTCTCCACTATCTGGGATGACAGGTCTATGGCACCAAATTCAGCCTGTTGCTTTATCTTTTTAGCTGTTTTCTTATTTCTTAAATTTACTTTCATAGGACAAATGAAAATTATATATGGTTATGGTATTTTAATAAAGGTACACAGACAACGTGGAGTGATTAGGCAAAGCTACTTAACATAGAAATTACTTCACACTTTTGCCATAAGAGCATGTAGGATAACACCATTTGGTAATGCTGAGGTACAGAACTGAGGAATTTACCCATGCTAGGCATGTTCTCACTCAATCTCTGAGCCACATCCCCAATCTCTCACTGAGAGATTCTGGGTAGGTATTGTACCTTCAGCACCTCACTGGACTAAATCAGATGACATACCCCAAACCCATACACATAGGACCCAACACTGTGGGACTCTAGGCAGGGAGTCCAAAAATCAACCACATCCAAGCCCCTCTCTGGGGATTCTAGACAGATGTTCTACCTTTGATCCACACCTCCATTTCCTTAATGTGTATGTGTGTGTGGGGGGGGGGTTCCATAAAGGGGCTCTACAACTGAGCCAGGCCCCTGGCCCTTTGATGTGTGTTGTGGGGTGGGGGGGAACAAGGGTGTTCCATCAAGGGGCTCTACAGTGAGCCTTGCCCCCAGCTCCTGGTTGCCAAGGATGCTGCAGCCTTAGACTGAGAAGTAGGACTTTGTCCCAAGAGGCATGAGGAATTGGGTCATATCTGTGAGAAGCGAGGCCAGGAGTTAGTCCAGGCAAGGCACGGGGAGGCTCTTCTTGTTGTCTAATGAGTGGTTCAGAGAGTGGTGAGTGCTCAAGGGGCTGAGGCGCCCATCTGAACTGGGGCCAGAACATGGGAACAGAGAGGAGTGGGCCCCACAGAAGGGAGGCAACAGGACAAGGTTGGATGTCCCGTGAGTTGTATGAGGGGAACTGGCAGTGGGACACAAGAAAAAGATGCTAAGTTCAGAAGAGACCTAGGGCGAAGTGCCCAGTCTATCGTCAGTGCTAACTAAAGGCTTCCCTACAGGGTGATGGGAGTTGAGTAATACGAGGAGATGAGGTTAATGAAAGGTGAAGGTCACATGAGATGTCATGCCCATCAAATGCTGAGGGGCACATTATTCATGCTCGCTGCTGCTATTGCCCGATGGTTTCCTAGTATGTCCCCATTTTTCCTCTTCATTCTCACACCCTTCCTCAGATCCCTCCACCCTCCACCTTTCACAAGTCCCTCCCTCCCTTACAGCCCACGATGACCACCGCCTGCTCTACCCACATATGCCTGCTTCCTTTCTTCTTCACTGACTCTTGCTTCCCAGACTCAAGTTCAAAGGCACCTCCCTATAATTTTCCCAGGTCGTGACATAGCTTCCCAGTGTTCTTGCTTCCCTCCCCTGGTTTTGTCCCCTGTTTCTGCCTGCCAGATTCTCTCTACTTGGGCATCTCCCCGTACATACAAAAATATCACCGACGAGTCTCTGTACCCTCCTGCACCTCACTAGCCGCCCCCACACACCTTGCCGCCTCTTCTCCCACCCCAGGAATACAACTGCATACCAAGCACTCACATTTCCCCAGGTAGTGCAGGGAAAGAGCCAGCAGAGCAACAGAAGATATGGAGAGTCCGGGGGCGGGGGCAGGAGACAGACAGACAGACAGAGACACAGTGACACAGAGACAAAAAATATGGAGAGAGACAGGGAGGCAGAGAGAAGGGAATAAGGAGATACAGACAACGCCAGACAGAAACAGTAAGAGAGACAGATGCAGGTAGAAAGGCAAACAGAAAGAGACACAGACAGACAGCCAAACAGATGCACAGAAAGAAAGACGAATAAAAACATGCAGAAATAAATACATACACACAGAGAGAGAGAAAAGAGTCAGAGACAGAGAAAGAGGGAGAGAAATAGAGATGTGGAAAGAGAGAGGCAGAGGCAGAGAGAAAGCTTGAGACAAACATGGGGCAGAAGGAAAATAACAAACAAAAACAGAGCATTTGAGAGATGTAAATGCATTGCGATGGGGGAGGACAGACACAGACAGACATGGAGAGGGATGGGGCCAGAGGTGAGAAGACTTGGAGGAAAGGGTCCTGAGCTCTAAAATATTCAGATCAGGGACCCAGCAGGGCTGTCAGTCACATTGGTACAAATAGAAGTCATTGAGCTAGCCTCCCGCCCATCTTCCTGGAAACGAGGTTGAGAAAGGGAGCTGCTGGGAGCATGGTACCAAGTTTCTGGGTCCAGACAATGCCCGATTGTTGGATGTCTCTTTCTCCATATTGCTCACCCTGCTTCCCAGCCCGGGTTAGGGGCGGGGGGACAGTTTAGAGAAACATCCTTTCTCAATAGCTTGGCTGGCAGTTCCCACTCTCCTGGGGACGTGGAGGTCTTCTGCACCCACAGAGCGACTTACAGGTAGGTGAGTCAGCCTGACCCCACTGAACCTGGGCAGCTGGTTCCAGTGCCTCAGAGATACAAACGCAGGAGGATGACCTGCAGGCTCCCTAGCGGGTATAGGTGGGGTCCTTGGGGAGGTTGGGGTACCAATGAATAACCTGGGAAGTGGCATTCAGTTCCCAGTCTGATTTTTGTCCCAAATGCCAAACTAAGAATGAGCTCCCATCTCTCTGGACCTCAGCCCCGAAGATTTCGGCCCAACCCTCCTCTTTGGGACTAAGGCTTCAGGCTCATCCCTCCTCCTCAGACTCAGGAGTCCAGGATCAACACTCCTCCCTTAGACTTGTGGTCCAGGCGCCAGCCCTCCCTCAGACACACGGGTCCAAGCCTCAGCCCTTCTCCTTTGGGCCCAGGAGAGCAGACCCAATTCCTTCCTCAGGGCACAGAGGTCCAAGATTATTATGGACCAGAGCTGGGCACTGCCTTCCCCGTCGCTATCTGGTCAGGGGTCACCAGGAGCAGAGCCGTGGGGCAGAAGGAATGTATGTGGGAGGGTTGGGTGAAGAAAAGGGTGTGTCTGGCTTCCTCCTAGCTCAGACTAGGAGAGAGAGGGGTTAAAAGGAAGCTGGAAGAGACTGAGAACAGAGCGTACCTCTTTCAGGGACGCCGTAGAGCCAGGCAGGTTTCTGGGAGGCAGTCTCCTGCTTGGGACCCGGCACCCAGGTGTCCCCTGCAGCTCGGGTCCTAAGGCCACATTCTGTCAGTCGGCTCCGTCCCTCCTCAGGTGGAGCACACTGCCTTGCTGACTTTCTCTGCCTCCGGCTTCCTGTGATAAGTAAGTGGTGTCATTTTCCCTACCTAAGTGTTGGCAGGTACGCTGCTGCTGGCTAGCAGCAGGTAAGGCCACAGGGGAGGGCGGTGGGGGGCTGCAGTGCCTACAGAGGACGCTCAGATTCAAGGTTGGGAAGGGAGGAACCAGGAGGTGAGGGGTGAGGAGGGTGAGGGAGTGGCAGAGCAGAGATCAAACAAGGACAAGACAGGAAATATGGAGAGGGCTTGAGGAAGGAGCAGGGTGGGGTCCAGGACAGAGGCTGGGACATGACTGATGGACTGATGCCTTCCCCTCTCAAGATGCCCATGAAGATGCTGACGGTGAAGACGCTGGCCCTGTGCCTGGTTCTTGCTAAGTCAGGTGAGAAAGGGAACATGGAAGGGGGAGGGGATTGGTAGATGGATGGGCCTTGTTGACAGATGGTGGCTTAGGATAGGGCTAGGTGGCTTTGAAATGAGGAGACCAGCTAAGAACAAGTGTGGAGGTGGGCGTTGGGGATGGGGATAGCCAGGCGTGGTGGCGCGTGCCTTTAAACTCCAGCACCAGGGAGGCAGAGGCAGGTGCATCTCTGAGTTCAAGTCCAGCCAGAGTGAGTTCCAGGACAGTCAGGAGTACACTGAGAAACTCAGTCTCAAAAAGAAAGAAAGAAGACAGAGGACGGAGGTGGAGTGGAGTCGGGGGAGGCGGAATTGGACGTAAGAATGAGAGTAGGAGCCTACTTGATTGTAGTTCATCGCAGGAGGATCCAGGCTCTCCGAGCCTTCTCTCACTCATGCCCTCCCTCTCTCAGCCTGGTCCGAGGAGCAGGACAAGGTGGTGCACGGTGGCCCCTGTCTGAGGAACTCCCACCCTTTCCAAGCTGCCCTCTACACCTCTGACCACTTGTTGTGTGGTGGGGTCCTCGTCGACGCACAGTGGGTGCTCACAGCTGCCCATTGCAACAAACCGTGAGTGTCTCTGCCTTTGAGAAGTGGATGTAAAGGGGTCCGGAGGGTGTCTTGTAGACTTCAGGAGGGAGGCAGACCTGAGCGCTTACCATTTTTTCAGCCAGGTCTCCACAGGTCCCAGGACCCTGGGAGTATCAAGATTTGCAGATACTCAAGCCTTTTACAAAGAACAAAGTAGTACAACACTTGCTTGTAGTCTGTGGATACCCTTGGAAGAACTCTAAGCTCTGTCTCTAAAGGGGCTGCGGATGCAGGAGTCGGTGGAGTGACTTCCCCGAGTTCCATCCCCAGCATCTCCTAAACTGGGCCTGGAAGTCACCACTGTAGTCTTAGCGTCTGAGAGATGGAGGGAGGAGAATCAGAAACCCAAGCTGCTCCTCAGCTACACAGGGAGCTTGAGACCAGCTTGAGATGCAAGAGACACCCTTAAAAAAAAGTGGGGGCTGGAGTGATGGCTCAGTAGTTAACTTGCTCCACAACTCAGTCAGGGAGACCCAAGGCCCCCTTATGGCCTCTGAACATGCATAGCTATGCAACACGCTCACACATACACATGTACACACACACACACACACACACACACACACACACACACACATACACAAACTATTTTTAAAAAATAGGGTTGGAGAGATGGATCCGCAGTTAAAAGCACATCCTTTTCCTGCAGAGTTCAGTTCCCAGCACCCATATGGTAGCTCACAACTGCCTGTGTAACTCCATCATCAGAAAATCCAATGCCCTCTCTGGCCTTCATGGGCACCTGCACTCAAATGCACATACCCCACCCACCCACACATAAAACTAAATCTAAAAATAAATCTTAAAAGATATATACACAAGTTATCTTTAGATTATGTGTAGTGCCCCTGGCAATGTAAATGCTGCGTAAACAATTGTTGCGTTATTTTGTTTGAGAAAAAGATCACTAAAAAAAAAAATCTGTACGTGTTTAACGCAGACACACTTCCCCCATACATATTTTAAATTTTGTGTTTGTTGTTTTTGTGGGGGTGTGCACATGCCGCAGTACACCTGTGCAGATCATAGGACACCTTTGCGGAGTCAGGTCCTCTCCGTCCGCCTTTACACAGGTTCTAGAGATTGAACTCAGGCCATTGGGCTTGTGTGACAATAACTTTACCTGCAGAGCCATCTTGTCAGTTCCTCCTTCAATACTGTGTTGTTGCTTGTTCATTTGTTTGTTTGTTGGGTCAGGGTCTCTCTATGTAGTTTCGTTGGCTTGGAATTCACTATAAAGATCAGGCAAACCTCAAATTCATAGAAATCCTACGTACGGCATCTGCCTGCAGAGTGCTGGGATTAAGGGTGTATACCACTGTGCTCTGCTGCTCCCCCAATATTTTTGGTCTGTGATCAGTTGAGTCTGTGCATGTATATCCTGCAGCTATGGTAACTGACTCTCAAGTAGTGCAGTAGAAAAAATTTTAAAGTCAAAATTCTAGAAGAACAAGCTTGCCTTTTACTAAGCTGGGGGAAATTGAGGGAGGGGGTAGGAACTGGGCAGATGATCTCTCTCTAGCAACCTAGGGCTCTAGGTGAGTCCTCGCTGCCTCTTTCCCAGGAATCTGAAGGTGCACTTGGGAAAACACAACCTACAGCAAACAGAGACTTTCCAAAGACAGGTCTCTGTGGATTGGACTTTTGTCCATCCCCGCTACAACCCTAACACCCATGACAACGACATCATGCTGGTGCATCTGAACAGTCCAGTCAGATTCTCTCAGAAGATCCAGCCTCTGCCCTTGAAGAAAGACTGCTCGGAGGAGAATCTCAACTGTCAGATCCTGGGCTGGGGCAAGATGGAAAATGGTCAGTGATGGGAGGTAGTTGGGAGTGGTCAGGGAGACCAGAGGGAGAGGGTCTAGTGATGGAGGTGGGGCAGGAGATGGTGGGCCATGAGAAGATGCTGATGAAGAGTACCAGTGGGCTAGTCTGTGTATGGCTAAAAGATGGATGGAGAAAGAAGAAGGTTGGACCAAATGTGGGTGGATGAATAACACAGAGAAGATGGCTGTAAAATGAAAGGCCAACGAGAAGAGAAAAGAGAATTCATGAAGGAATAATGATTAGTGAGGAAGTCAGGCTAAGAATGATGGGGAAGGGGACCAGTCAGGACACAGGGTCAAGGAATAAATGGATTCTAATCATGAGGGAGAAACAAAAGAGGAATCAATGGGAAATGGGGGGGGGGGGAGAAGGGCAGTGAGGACGGTGAAGACCTGAGAGGAACGGGCTATGTGAGCCTGGCCCATCTCCCTCCTCCTAGGTGAATTCCCAGACACCCTTCAGTGTGCTGATGTCCAGCTGGTGCCCCGGGATGAGTGTGAACGCGCCTACCCTGGGAAGATCACCCGAAGCATGGTGTGCGCCGGTGACAAGAGAAAAGGGAACGATTCCTGCCAGGTGAGGCCGGGAACAGGGATATGAACTCAACCACAGCCAGAAAAGACAGCGACACAGACCACAGCAGCCGAGCAGAGATTGAGAAAGCCGCTGGGAGGGAATTGGAAGACAAGACGGGAAAGAGACTCCACCTTACACACGAAAAGGCAGATAAGAAACAAATGAGACCGCTTGGGGCAGAGAGGTTGGCCCAGTCAGAAAAATACTGGCTAAACAAGTGTCAGGGCTTGAGTTGAAGGGTATAATGGCATAGGCTTGTCATCCCAGAACTGGGGGGCAGAGGCAGGCAGATCCTCGGGGTACCACTGGCCAGCCGGCCTAGCTTAATTGGTGAGCTCAGGCCTGTGAGAAGCCTTGTCTCAAAACACGTAGTGTGTGACTCCCAAGAAAGGATGGATGCCTTCAACTGCTGGCCTCCACCTGCACGTGCACACACACACACACACACACACACACACACACACACACACACACACACACGACACCCAGCAGAAACAGGAAGTTCCTATGCAGAGACAGAGAGGGAGACACCAAGAGCCAGTGGTTAAGCAAATATGGGTGAACCTAGAAAGCCTGAAAACTTAAGACATCATTTCAATGAAGGGTCACCTTGGTAGGAGCTCTGAACAGGTGGGACAACTCAAAGGCCGAAGAGATCCTTCAAAGAGCCATCTTTCCTCAGGGCTGCAGCCATGAAGCCCACTTGGAAATGGCTGAGCTCCCAATGAGAAAGAATCCCACTTGCAAAGAGGGGGACTCATCCCTCAAAAACCTGTAGCAGGGCTTCTGTGGAGCTCATTCACATGCCTTGGCTTGTCCCCAGACTTGCACAATCCTCCTGCATCAGCCTTTGGGGTACTGGGATAAGAGGCATCCACCACCGTACACATCTAGACTTCAATGCCTTCCCTGGAGCCTCTCTACCTGCTATCCTTCCTGACTCTAGTCCATGGAGGAGTGAAATCAGCCTACCAAGAAAGCAAGGGTGAGGGTGGAGAGGCCAGTAAAGTGAGATAGTGATTTAGGAGCAAAGAAAGATTGGTAGACAGCCGGCCTGGGAACAAGAGATGGCGAGCATTAAGTTTTTTTTTTCTCCTTCCTGAGACCCTGCCTTCCCACCTCTTCTCCCCTCCCCTTTCGTTCATTAATACCCTTTACTTTTATGGACCTTGGTGTCTCTCTCTGTCCTGTGACACTCTTCCTGCAGTGATGAAAATAAACATCTACTCACCCCAGATAGGGAGCCAACAAGAGAGCAAGAAATGGCACCAAAGCCCAACTTGGTGAACCAATGGGTTTTATCGGAGTTACTTATAGGAATGTGGGTGAGGGAGGTTATTTACAGAAGCAAAAGTGACTCGTGGGCAACTGCAACACCAAAAGCTCACCCCAGCATGGGTGACAGCTCGCCAAACCAGAACGCGGAGCACACTGCACAGCCTAGAGAGTCAGAGCCTCTTCCAGGAGCTCATCTTGTCTGAGAAAGGCTCTTATGGTCCTTACCACTTTTATATACCTGGGGAAGGAGGGACCGAATGCATCTGGTCAGTTTTGGGGACTTCCTGAAACCACTGAGTTGTTTGCCTGTTGAGCTTAGGGTCTTCATTGTCCAGTGTAATGTTTCAACTCCCTTAGATCGTGTTGAGTGTGTGTGTGTGTGTGTATTTTAAAGATTTATTTATTTATTATACAATGTTCTGCTCAAATGTGTGCCTGCACACCAGAGAGGGCACCAGGTCACGTTATAGATGGTTGTGAGATACCATGTGGTTGCTGGGAATTGAACTCAGGACCTCACAAAGAGCAGACAGTGCTCTTAGCCCCTGAGCCATCCTTCCAGCCCCCACATGTTGTGTCCTAACAACCTTCTATCCAGGATGGATGGCTTGGCACCCTCCAGCACCTCATCTATCTCGGCCTTTTACTGAGACTTGGACCCAGGTTCTTTTTTTAAAAAAATATTTTATTTCATTTTAATTTATGTGTGTTGGTGTGAGGGCGTCAGATCTTGGAGTTACAGACAGTTGTCAGCTGCCATGTGGGTGCTGGGAATTGAACCCGGGTCCTTTGGAAGAGCAGGCAGTGCTCTTAACCACTGAGCCATCTCTCCAGCCCTGGATCCAGGTTCTTATGCATGCCTGACAAGCGCTCTATCAGTGAACTACACCCCCGTTCCTATTTTACTTTGAGAAGGGGGTCTTCCTACGTAGCGCAAGCTAGCCTTAAACTTGTAATCCTCCTGCCTCAGCATCTTGAGTAGTTGAGATGACCACCACATCAGCCTTCTTCATCTCTGAGTATCTCTAACTTCCCCACTCTCCTCACTTCTCCTCCCCGACCCCTCCTCCTTATTCTGTGTGAGTTTCTTATTTTCTCTCTCTCTTCCACACAGGGCGATTCTGGAGGTCCCCTGGTATGTGGGGATCACCTCCGAGGGCTCGTGTCATGGGGTAACATACCCTGTGGATCAAAGGAAAAGCCAGGAGTTTACACTGATGTCTGCGCTCATACCAGATGGATCCAAAGCGTCATAAAAAACAGATGGCTCTAACACGAGACATCCAGTGCTCGCCCTGTGACTCCCCCTGACCCTGGAGGGCTACCGAGTCTCTCTCCCTGAGACCCTGCCCTAGTCTCAGAGACTTCTGATGCCCAGATCTGACCCTGATACTTAATAAACGCGGTGACAGAGACCCTGGAACATCGCTTACTATCCTCTGCTCATTTCTTGCACCCCAGGAAGATGTGGGACTCAGGCTACAGTCCTACACCACGAGTGTGGGATGCAGGCTACAGTCCTACCCCACAGGTGTGGTTAGCAGAAAGAATCCCAATGTAGCCATTTACTGTCGGGCACACCCTTGGGAAGTGCTTTTCTTTATAGTGTGAGTGTTCTCATCTGTAAAACTGAGATAACATGGGAGCTGGAGAAATGCATAGCGGTTCATAGGCCTTACTTGCAATAACGTGCTGGAATCAGTGATCATTTACTCCTCACGGCAAACAGCACACAGTAGGTTCTTTTCTTTATTCCATTTCTGCTCCTTGGAAGCCCAGCTTGGCCCAGTGCTATTACCTAATGTGATATCCACTCTGGACTCCTCTGCCCTGTCCTATGGCCCCTCAGAGATGACTCTCCCTCAGGCTTTTTGTCATGTTAGAGTATGTGTGAGAGAGCTACAGCCTACCACACCGAAAAGAGTGGGCTAGCACTCAGAATGGCTCTTGGTGCTGAAGCTCAAGGGCACAGCACTTTTGTGTTGTTGTTGTTGTTGTTGTTGTTGTTGTTGTTGTTGTTGCTGGTGGTGGTGGTGGTGGTGGTGTGTGTGTGTGTGTGTGTGTGTGTGTGTGAAACAGGGTCTCTTTATTGGCTGTCCCGGAACACATCATATAGACCAGGCTGACCTCAAACTCACAGAGATCCACCTACCTCTGCTTCCTGAGTGCTGGAATTAAAGGGGTGTGACCCTGCCTGGTGTGGAGGGTGTAAAAACAAAAACAAAAACAAAAACACAATTACATCTGTACTAGCTGGGGGTCAGAGTAACTGTGCAACAGTTTCTGACAGAACATAATTGTTATTTCAGTCACAACATGACAATTTTGATTATACCTTTTTTGGTTGTTTTAGTTTATGTTTAGTTTATATAAATATTAACTACTTCGGTGAATATATTGAAACCATGGTCAGGGTCATAAAAATTCCAAATGTGTTGCCAACGTGGACGTAGCTGTTGGTGGGGGAGGTGGGTAGAGGACTGAGAAGAGTGTAAGCAGACACAGAGTTGGGACAAGATGGCGTCTGTTACCTTAGTCACTTTGGTAGCAGCAAAAATAAGGAGGTGAAACAGGTGTGGTGGTGCACACCTTTAATCCCAGCACCCAGGAGGCAGAGGCAAGTAGATCTCTGTGGGTTCGAGGCCAGCCTGGTCTACAAAGTGAGTTCCAGGACACCCAGAGTTCCAAAAAACCAAACAAACTGAAAAGTTAGAGGATTGTAAGAGTAAGGGTAAGAGGGATGGGAAATAACCATCATAAGGGACCTCGGGTATCAGCATCTGAGGCAAGGACAGTATCCTGGAGGCCATAGGAAGACATAGAAAGTTTGAGAGCAGCCACACGGGAAACCCCACAACTGTGGGGTGTGGGAGGAGTTTTGGGTGGTGGTGCAGGGAGAGAAGAGGTGGGACTGGGACTGGAAGGGTTGAAGAAAGGTGTCTGGCTGTGGAGGTGGGTGGATAGCGCCATCAGCGAGGGGAAGTCCTGGGTGTCGGACAAGGAAGGCTGGGCTTTGAGGCAGGAGGATTAGGTGGCATTACTGTCGACACCAGTCACCAGAAGATGATAAGACTGAGGGCCGGGCAAGGGAACTGAGCTTGGCTCTGAGGGAGAAGAAGAGTTCTGAACTGAGAGTCAGAACCTCAAGACTTCCTTTATGCAGCCAGGCATGGCCTGGACTTCTCCCCCACCTACTGAGCGCTTAGATTATAAGCATGTACCATTATGCTCAGTTTAATGTGTGGTGCTGGGAAATGAACCTGGGGCTTTTGCACATGTTAGTCAAGTCCTCTGCTAGAGTGTCAACTCAAGAACCAGCAAAATATTAATTTTATAGTCATGTCACAACGGGGGAAAAAGCAGCTGACATTTTTGAGTGGACGGGAAGATGACATTGTGGCAGCCTGGCAGTTTCAACCAACATTCTCTAGTAAATACAATCATGAAACTTCCAGAGTCACCAAGAAGAATCCAGAGGGCAGGTGTCCAGCTCCCTGAGGAAGAGAGGCTTGGCTTTCCAATGTAGAGGTCAGGTACAATGAAAGGAGCCCGATCCAGCTCCACAGGCTTGCCACCCCATGTCTTAGTTAGGGTTACTACTGCTGTGATGAAACACTGTGACCAAGGCATTTAAAAAGCCCTGGTAACAGGGAGCTTCCTTACAGCTGCAGACGGTGAGTCAGGGACCATCACGGCAAGAGCAGGGTGGGAGGCAGGCAGGCATGGTACCGGAGCAGAAGTGAAGAGCCTACATCTTCATCTGCAAATCGGTGGCAGAGAGAATGAGACCGGGCCTGGCATGGGCTCTTGAAAGCTTAGAAGGGACAGGAAGGGTCCACAGTTTGGGCCCAACTATTTTCCACACTGAAACCATCCTTTAATCCTTCACCTTGCCCCTGTTATATAAGAATTTAAAAATCTGCAAGTATGTGTGTGTGTGTGTGTGTGTGTGTGTGTGTGTGTAAGAGAGAGGGGGGAGGTGCACGTGTATGTGTGAGTGAGCATGCACATGGCTGTGAGTGCAGGCGGGCCTGTGCCAGGGCTCTCTTGTAGAGGTCAGAGGACAGCCTCAGGGGTCAGTCCCCACCATCCACCTTGTTAGAGAACAGCTCTCCTGTGCTGCCAGGCTAGCTGACCACTGAGTTTCTGTGTATTCTCTTGTTTCTGTCTCTAACCCCACCAGGAGCTCTGAGATGATGACATATGCTACCATGTCTGACTTTACTTGGATTCTGTGGATTTGAATTCATGGCCTTATACTTGCCTGACAAGTGCTCTCCCCGTGAGCCATCTCCCAGACCCTAAATAAACCTCTTGGTTTTCTTTTCCCTGTGGTGCTGGGGGTGGAACACGCAGCTTCAAGCCCACTAGGGGAGCTCTTTATACCAAGCCATCCTCCCGTCCTCCCTCTTAATGTATGAGTTTTAAGTTTGTAACTACAAGCATCAAGTTTACATACGGATATTTGAAAGAATGAACGATCATATTGTCAAGTATAATGTGCTTTTATAGTAAACTTTACAGAATGTCTAAATTTTGGGTCTAAAAACTAAATGACTTTCACAGCGAATGTGTTCTTTTCAGAAAATGTAGTTTTAAACTTTTGAAGGTGTCTCATTAACTTAGTTTCTGAAGGGGACAAAATAATATTGTAATGATCTCATGAAAATGACTCTGAAGAGACCTCTAGAGGACTTACAACTGGTCAAAGTGCAGAAGACACTCAATGGAAGAGCGCTCACCCATAAATGGAACTTCAACGTCACAAACAGTTGCCCCAGCCCTCAGAGAGATTACAGAAAGGGGAGCAGAAATATTCCAAGAGCCAGAAACTGGGAGGAATACCATTAAATAGCAGCTTCTAGACCTGGCACAGACGCTGCACCCATGAATTTGTGGTAGCTGTGGTCGCCCTTACAGAAGGTCAAGCCAGTCAGCCTTCCATCATGGATGGGAGGTGGTCCACGAGCCCTTGCTCTAGCAAAGGAGCTATTGGAAACCGGTGGCTGTGAGGGAGAAGGAGTTATGTTCTATGGAAAACAGCCCCTAGCAAATTGTCTGTGCTCCACTGGATGGCCCCATACCCATGCACGTGTGGGCGGCATAGTTGAAATCAGTGGGTTATCAAAAATAAACAAGAATCCCCTGCTTGACCAGAGGCCGCCATAACTCAAGGTAGGCTGCTGGCCTCCTGGGCACCTGCCCATTCTCTTGGCACTCGCTGTCCCAATACTACCCCAATGCCCCTGCCTCTCTTCATTGCCCTGTCCCAGGCCCCGCCTCAGAAGGAGACCCTCTGCTCCAGCAGAGGCCATGCTGACTACCAGAACTCCAGGTAGACCACCAACTCATGGACCTCCCCCAATCTCTTGATGCTCCCCTTGCTCTTCATCACTGTATTCCAGCTGCCAACTTGGATAGAGACGATGGAAGAAATAGATACATCAGTCAAAAAAATGTTAAATATAAAAATGTCTTGACATTAGCCATCCGGGAAATCTGGGACACTATGAAAAGACCAAATCTAAGAATAAGAGGAATAGAAGAATCCCAGGCTCAAAGGCCCGGAAGTATTTCAACAAAAATCATAGGAAAAAAGATTTTCCTAACATAATGACATGCCTATAAAGGTGCAAGAAGTTTACAGAACATCAATAGATTAGACCAGAAAAGAAAATCCCCTCATCACATAATAATCAAGCACTAAACATACAAATCAAAGAAAGAGTATTAAAAGCTACAAGGGGAAAAGGCCAAGTAACATATAAAGGTAGACCTATTAGAATTAAGCCTGACTTCTCAATGTAGACTCTAAAAGCCGTAAGGGCCTGGAGAGATGTCCAGCAGACACTAAGAGACTACAGATGCCAGCCCAGAATATTATACCCAGCAAAACTTTCAGTAACCATACATGGAGAAAACAAGATATTCCATGTTAAAGTCAAATTTATACAATATTTGTCTACAAATGCAACCCTACAAGGATACTAGAAGGAAAACTCTAACCTAAGGAGATTGACTATGCCTATGAAAACACAGAAAATAAATAATCTCACACCAGTAAAACCACAAAAAAGGGAAACATACTCACAGACACACTACAATCACCACCACCAACAACAACAGGGAAATAACAGAAGTTAATAATATTTTATCACTGTTCACTCTCAATATCAATGGACTCAATTTTCAAATAAAAAGACACAGACTGACAGTCTGGATGTGAAAACAGGATCCATCCTTCTGTTGCCTTCAAGAAACACACCTCAACATTAGCAGAGACATTACCTCAGAGTAAAGGATTGGAAAAAGATTTTCTAAGCAAAGGAATCTAAGAAACAAGCTGATGTACCCTTTTTAAATATCTAACGAAATAAACGTCAACCAAAAAATAATCAAAAGAGACAGGAAAGGACACTTTATACTCACCAAAGGAAAAATTCACCAAAATGATGTTTCAATTCTTAACAGCTATGCCCCAAACACAAGGGCACCCACATATGTAAAAGAAACATTACTAAAGCTTAAGTCTTGCATTGACCCTCACACACTGATGGCATGAGACTTTAATACCCTACTTTCCAATGGACAGGTCATCCAGCCAAAAACTAAACAGAGAAATACAGGAGCTAACAAACATTATAAACCAATTAGACCTAACAGATATGTATAGAGCATTTCACCCAAACACAAAAGAATATCCCATCTTTTCAGAGCCTCATGGAACTTTCTCCAAAACTGATCACATATTCAGTCACAAAGCAAGTCTCTCTCTCTCTCTCTCTCTCTCTCTCTCTCTCTCTCTCTCTCTCTCTCTCTCTCTCTCTCTCTCACACACACACACACACACACACACACACACACACACACACACACACACACACACAATTTATTCCTGTACCACATCAGACCATCACAGATTAAAGCTAGATTTCAACAAAAGATTCATGGAAACTGACTGACTCTCTATTGACTGGCAACCGGGTCAAGACAGAAATGAAGAAATTAAAGACTTTCTAGAATCCAATGAAAATGAAGGCACAACATACACAAACTTATGGGACACAGTAAAAGCAGTGCTAAGAGGGAAGTTCATAGCACTAAGTGTCTACATAAAAAAACAAAAACAAAAACAAAAACGGAGGGTTCTCATACTTCATACTAGCAACTAAACAGCACACCCGGAGGCTCTAGAACAGAAAGAAGTAAATTCATGCAAGAGGAGATGGCAGGAAATAATCAATACCAATAAAACCGACAGAAAGAGAACAACATAAAGAATCAACGGAACAACTGGCTCTTTGAAAAAATCAACAAGATAGATAAATCCTTATCCAAACTAACTAAAATAAAATGGAGAGAGAATTCAAATTTACAAAATCAAAAGTGAAAAGGGAGACATAACAACAGACACCAAGGAAACCAAAGAATCATTATGTCATACTTTAAAAACCTGTACTCTACAAAATTGGAAAAATCTCAAAGAAATGGATAATTTTCTTGATAGATACCATTTACCAAAGTTAAATCAAGATTAGATAAACAATTTAAATAAACCTATAGCTCCTAGGGAAATACAAGCAGTCATTAAAGGGCTCCTAACTCAGGGCCAGATGATTTTAGCACAAAATTCTTCCGAATTTTCAAAGAAGAGCTAACTCTGATACTCTTCAAATTATTCCACAAAATAGAAACAGAAGGAACATTAGCAAATTCATGCTATAAAGCCACAGTCACCCTGATACCCAAACCACACAAAGATCCAACAAAGAAAGAGAATTACAGACCAATTTCCCTTATGAACATAGATGTAAAAATACTCAATAAAATACTTGCAAACCAAACCCAAGAACACATCAAAAACATATTCCACCATAATCAAGTAGCCTTCAATCCAGAGATGTTGGGATAGTTCAACATACCAAAAAAAAAAAAAAAAAAATCAATCAGTATAATAAGTAACTTCTAAAACCCACCATATAAACAAATTGAAAGAAAAAAAAACCCTCACCATCATCTCATTAGACACTGAAAAGGCCTCTGACAAATCCAACACCCCTTCATCATAAAAGTCTTGGAGAAACCAGGGATACAAAGGACATACCTAAAAACAGTAAATGCAACTTACAACAAGCTTATAGACAACATCAAATTAAATGGAGAGAAACTCAAAGCAATTCCACTAAAAATTAGTAATAAGACAATGTTGTGGAAGCTTTGGTTTATATGTAAACATGTTTATTTTAATCCCAGGTATGGGACATGGGACTGTTCCAGTCTGTCCAAGCTAATAAGTGCCTCCTGAGAGGGCATGTAATCTTTGTCAGCTGTGAGCTGCCTCATGTGGGGGCGTGGCCTTTGCCAGTGGGAATAAATGCCAGACCCAGAGAGAGATTGGGGGCTCCGAGAAAGCAGAAGACTGCTGATGCTTCCCCCTGCTGCTCCTGGTTGCTGTTGATGCAGTTTGAGAGGAGAAGTTGGAGATGTCCTGAAACAAAGACTGGATTGCCCTAAGGAACCTCAGCAACCCTAAACAGCAGGAAGTAGCTAAGGAAAGCCATGCCCCTGTCCCCACTCAACCTCTGCCTCCCTGACCTGGTGCTAGGGTGTTGGAAGGCATTTTTTAAAACACTATGCCTACAAGACAAGGCTGCCTACTCTTTCCAGGTCTATTCAATATAGTATTGAATATTGACGTTCTGGTTATGGCTGTAAGACAACTGAAAGAGACCAAGGGGATGGATACAAATTGGAAAGGAAGAAGTCAAATTCTTGTTATTTGCAGATGATGTGACAGTATATGTAAGTGACCGCAATATTCTACCAGGGGAACTCTTACAGCTGATAAACACCTTCAGTGAAGTGGCTGGGTACAAGATTAACTGGAAAAAAAAATCGGTAGTCCTCCTATATACAAATGATAAAAGGGCTGAAAAAGAAATCAGGGAAACAGCACTCTTCGCAGTATCTTGGGAAAACTCTAACAAGCAGGTGAAAGAAAGACCTGTATGACAAGAACCTTAAGTCTCACATAAGCATATGTGCAGACAAAACACTGATGCGCATAAAATAAGAGTAAATGAATCGTTTTTAAAAAGATCTCTCGGCAGGGTGAGAGAGACGGCTCATCAGTTAAGACCACTGGCTACCCTTCCAGAGGACCCCAGTTTGGTCCTCAGCACCCACGTGTGTTGGCTCACGGCTACCTGTAAGTCCAGTTCCAGAGACTGGAGCCATCTTCTGCCTTCCACGGGCATCCACACGCTTCATATACAGACAAGCCGGAAATACCCTCACACGCATTAAAAAACAAACAAACAAAAAAAAACTTTAGAAAGAAACAAGATATCACTAATTATGTAGCTCAATTGGTAGCGCTTGCCTCGTACTCATGAAGACCTGGATTTGATGCAAAAACACTATATCAAACAAATTGTGGGATACGTACAACTCCAGCACTCAAGGAGGTAGAGGCAGGAGGGTGCACAGTTCAAGCTCATCCTTAGCTATGTAGTGACTTCAAGACTAGTGTGTGCTACATGAGACCTTGTCTCCAAACAAACAAAACAAAATAAAAAATCTTTAAACGAGTGGTTTATATCTAAACGTGGTGGTTCGTCCCTGTACTCCAGCCCTTGGAAGGCTGAGGCAGGAGGATTGTCAAGAAGCCTACAGCATGAGGTCTTATCTCAAAGATCAAAATCAGGAGCTGAGGAGACCATGAAGCAGGTAAAAGCACTTGCTGCTGGCCTGATGACCTCAGGTTGGTCTCTGAGACCCACGTAGCGGACAGAGAGAGCCAACTCCTGCAGGCTGTCCTCTGACCTCCACTTGAGTAGGCGCATGCACCAAAGTTAGGCCTGATGATAAACAATTATTAGACCCTATTGATAATTATAAACAACAAGTGGTACTCGACATGGGGCAGGTATCCACACTCTTAAAAATCATATTTTGTCATAGTCTGGTGAGTGAAAATAGCTCCCAGAGAGAGTCCATGGGCCAGAGAAAAGATGGCTACAGACACATGACCAGTTGGAGAGGCGGACCTAAGAGACGGACAGTCTTCTAAACTAGCCTGAGGAATGGAGCTAACTGCCTAAAATAATAAGAAAATAAAAACTGCTATGGCCCCTCGGCGAGGGACCATGGCAGAAGGCCCCTGGATCTTTTTTTGGCTTTGTTTTGATGTTTATGAATTTGTTTACAATGGGCTTAGTCATAGTCACATTCTCCATACAAGGCAGAGAGCCAAGAAATGTTAGGCTAAGTTACTAGCAACTAGAAAGGGAAACGGAGGTGAACTCTTCTTTATAGAGTTTAAAGCAGCTGGGATTTGAAGCTCCTTAGCTGCAACATGGTTGTTAGGCCTTTCTGGAAAAGGTCCACCAGAAAGAGATATCAATAACTAAATTCCAAGGAATGGTGGACAGGATTTCACTAACTGAAGCCTAAATTGGCACAACTGACCCAAGGCTTAGACTTTTCTTGGTTCCTTACTTGAGTTTTGCTGAGATTTCTAAAGATTTGACAACATAGAGATGAAATAGATAAACAGGGTGGTGGTGGCACCAGCCCTTAATCCCAACACAATAGAGACCAAGCCTGGTGAAACTCCAACCTGGTCTCCACAGGGCGTGACCTCCTGCTGATAAGATAAATTATTTGTACAGACAGCCTAGCATTTAAATTGACAATTTTTTTTTTAATACATTCCTTTTTCTTACCAATGGATTATATGTACTTGCTGATCTAAAGGATGGATACACATCAATCTAAGGTTTATATAAAAAAAAACAAAAACAAAAAAACAAAGTGAGTAGCTGTTTTTAAAAAAAGGCCAGCCAATCTCCTTAAAAGTGGAACATCCATGAGAGATATGGCCAAAGGATAAATCAGCCTAAGAAATAGATTTTGTTGGTCAAAGTAAAGACCACGGTTGGACGGGAGACAGACATGAAGCTGCATGGCTCCCACGTCGAGAAAGGCGGGGGGGGGGCAAAAACACCCGCCACCAATGTGAAAAGCCAGGTACAAGATACCTATGATATACATAAACCCTAAAACAAAATGAGAGTTTATATGAAGTTTATTTAAAGTGTAATGCCTTTTTCATTTGCTCAGGGCAACCGGCTTGTCTCTAAAACGGGAAGCATTTTCTAGAGAAACAGGTAGCAGCCTGGCCTATACATCAGGTGCCGTAGAGCCTAGAGAAGGACATTTATAACTATACAATCTTGTTCTGTTTCCAATATGATGATAATTGTGTGTTCGTTGCTAATGGTGATGTTATATTTCTTCTTTGAGAGAGGTCAAAATAAAACAGACCCGGGAAAAAGAGAGACTTGCTAACTTAAGGAAATCTCTATTTACATGAACTCAAACTGCAGAACAAGCAGTTAACTTATATTGTTAGTTCCGCTACATGGAAACAGCTCTGAGACTGGCTGAGACATGTGCGTCCTGCACACCTAATACACTCATAGTTTTAGGACTGTATAATGCTTGTGAGAAATTATATATTTTCGGAATAAAAGAACAGGACGCTGACGCTGGATCAGACCTGACGGGATTCATTCCTCCAGCATGCCGAGACACTAACATCCTGCATCCTTCATGTTCCAGCCCCGAGTGCTTTGGTTGCTGTTCCTCATCAGAGAAGGACAGATTCAAAGAAGGCTCCTGATCCAAATTGGTCCAGCATTCCAGACTGCCCCACAAGGACTTAATATTAAGCCTGGAATTTCTCAACATTTAGAGACTGGACCACAAATACTATTCCTAGCTTATTTAACCTTTTTTTTTTTTTCAGTTTTAGTTGGGCCCCTACATAGGTATTCTCCACCTCAAATCAGCGTGAAGAAACTTTAAGAGAAAAATGCCCCCATTTCCCTTAAGCGGGGTTTGGGTAGAAAGAAAGGGGAGGATAAAGATATGTAGGGATGACAGGACAAAAAGTGGATTATTGAATCTGCTCCTTGCTGAGCATGGTGGCTCACGACTGTAACCCCAGCACTCTAGAGGCAGAGGCAGACAGACCTCTGTGAGTTCGAGGCCAGCCTGGTCTACAAAGTGAGTCCAGGACAGCCGACAGCCAGGGCTGCTACACAGAAACGCTATCTCAGAAAATGAAACAAAAGACAAAACGAATCTACTCCTCAACTTAAGGCCTTAATTGTTACTCACAAATAAGGTTAATTTTACTTCACTGATACAGAATTTTGTATATTGATACAAAATAAGTTTAATTTTTGATACATTGAAATAGAGTTCAAATTTAATATTATCCTTCACACATTATGCTTCTACTGTAATATGAGGTTCTGTGCACATACAACTCAATTAATACATGGTTTACTTCCAATACTCTGATAGTGTCATTATAGGCTTTTTAGGATAATTTTTTTCTCCTTTATTAATTTATTCTTGTTACATCTCAATGGTTATCCCATCCCTTGTATCCTCCCATTCTTCCCTCCCTCCCATTTTCCCCTTATTCCCCTCCCCTATGACTGTTCCTGAGGGGGATTACCTCCCCCTGTATATGCTCATAGGGTATCAAGTCTCTTCTTGGTAACCTGCTGTCCTTCCTCTGAGAGCCGCCAGGTCTCCCCCTCCAGGGGGACATGGTCAAAGGTGAGGCACCAGAGTATGTGAGAAAGTCATATACCACTCTCCACTCTACTGTGGAGAATGTTCTGTCCATTGGCTAGATCTGGGTAGGGGTTTAAGGTTTTACCGCCTGTATTGTCCTTGGCTGGTGCCTTAGTTTGAGTGGAACCTCTGAGCCCAAATCTGCCTATCATAATGTTCTACTTGGCGTTTTAGGATAATTAAATAATACAAGTCAATTGTTGATCAATTCATGGTTGTGTCAGGTATAGAAATATACATCCTAGGTTTAACAGATAGATATAATTCTATAAATAAAATAGTTAGATATGGTCTTCAAAAACCTCAGAGACCTACAGAATATGGCATTTTAAAATGTTTTTATTATTTTAAGACAATAAGACAGGTTAACTCCTGACAATACCCAGCCCACCTCAAAGAAGATGATGAGCATTGAAGAAACTCCTTGTGGAGATGGCTTCAAGTGTGGCAAAGAAGCCACTGGATAAAAATGTCCTTTTATCTGCCACAGACAATATGTGACTAAAATGGGCAAGCTTGGATGCAAGTGGAGTGGACGGCCAACTCTGCCATGACAGGGTAAGCAAGTCCTCAATGGTTCCTGCTTCACAAATATGTCTGTCAGATATATTGGGCCAGAAGGCTGAAGATGATGCTCCAACGTTATATAGAGTTTTGGGTGACCTGTCAGGCAGTAAACTGTCTCTGTCATTCTTTCATTTTGGAAGCTGCTAACCTGCACTTCCTGTTTACTTGGGTAATTAAATTTATACTTTCTCAAGTCTCTGATGGGGTTGAAGACCAGATAGTTTTAAAATTAAGCTTAGTTGGTTAGGAGTTAAGATACTTTTATGTCTAGATAGATACTTTTAGGTTGATAGATTTAAGCTTTGATAAGTATTGATTTAGTTCAAAACTTTAGACTCACAAAGATAGAATAGATATTTCTTCAAGGTTGCCAAATACCTTTCGATCAGACATTATGTATGTAAGTCTTACCTATTGGTTTTTATAATTTTTCATAATTGTTCTTATTGTATATAAAAATGCCTTTTTATCTAGACAGAAAAGGGAAAATGTTGGAGGATGGTCTGATGTATTTTGATGCTAATTAGAAAAAAGCCATCCCACCTGGGCAGGGCAGATGAGATAGATGTGGCTGAGGTTCCTGGGCTTAGGAAGACAGAGAGGATCTTGGGAAGGAGAAGGTGAGAGGAAGAGAAGGAAAGGCCCGAGGGGTCCCAGGAAGAGAAGAGAGGAAGGCCACCGTGGGTTAGATGGAAGAGAAGACGTGGCTGGCGTGGTGGATGGAGATTAGGCCTAGATGAAGAACGTTAGCAAGTATTTGGGATTGTGGATGGGAGGTAGCTTGATAGGCATTATTAGAAACAGATGGGATTGGGGCAGGTATGGGATGCCGGCCCCACCATGGGAAGTAGTTTAGAGGATTAATGTCTGCCCTGCCCCAGGTTAACTAAGGCTATTTTAAAATATAGCAGGTGCCTGTGTCTTGATTGATTGCTAGCCGGGCATACTGATAATACAGATAATTTAAAAATATCTGTCATATTTTTAAATAATGTGACAGATTATTTAAAAAATAAAGTCATAAATAAATAAAGTACAATTTTAAAAAGTAAAGCATTTGGGCTGGAGAGATGGCTCAGAGGTTAAGAGCACTGTCTGCTCTTCCAGAGGTCCTGAGTTCAATCCCCAGCAATCACATGGTGGCTCACAATCATCAATACTGGCATCTGATGCCCTCTTCTGTCATGCAGATAGAGCACTCATATACATAAAATAAACAAATACTTTTTTTAAAAAGTAAAGCATTTAACCACTACAAGCTGAGCTTAGAAGACAATATAAGTAAGTAAAGAATACCAAGAGACATAGGTGGCTGACTCTGTAGCTTTAATATATGAAATACAACTTCCCAGAATCACATTAAGCCTCAGTGAGGGCTTTGCTGTTTGGCTTTTCTTTTCTCCTATGCAGTAGAGCCCCCACCCCCACCCCCACCCCAGGCTGTAACTCTCTGCTGGAATCTGCACATCTTCATGATTGTCATTTCACATGGAGAGAATCCACGTCCAGCACGAGGGTCCCTGCCTCCCTGTGGGGTAAGTAAGGAGTTGGACACAGAAAGAGACACCAGGACACAGAAGAGGGCAAGAGAGGCTGCGGTGGTCAGGATCAGACAGGGAGGGGTGCTGGGCTACTTTCCATCCAGTGCCCCATTTCCCTAAGCACTGGGCACCACCCACCTCTGGTCCTGGCTCTTGGCCTCATTTTCCATTAACAGGTTGCCCTGCCCAATTGTGTCATGCATGCCCGGCTGTGCCAGCTGGACCAGGGCACCTGGTGGGGGCAGCCTGCTTCACCCTGCCTCTTGCTGACCCTTGGCCTGGGACCCAGAGTGAAGGGTGAGATAAGGTGATGGGGTTTCATGTGCAGATGGCCTTGTCGTCCTGCCCAAACAACAAGGAGGTCTATAGAGAGACAGAAAAGGACAGGGAACACATATCCAGAGAGGCAGTCATGAGAGAGACAAAGCTCAGAGAGACAGAGAGGCAGAAAAGAAAGGCATGGAGACAGCTAAAGACTGGAAAAAAGTGGCAGACACGCAGAGAAAAAGAGATGAAGCAGAGAGAGAGAGACAGAGAGAGAGAGAGAGAGAGAGAGAGAGACAGAGAGAGACAGAGAGAGACAGAGAGACAGAGAGAGAGAACAGATGAATCAGTGACAGGGAAACAGAGACAGGTGCATAGGGGGCAGAGTCGGAGAAACACAGAAGCAGACAGAGAGAAATGGGGACAGAGATGGGGAAAGACACACTGACAGAGAGATTCATTGAGTGATAAATGTTGACACACTCTGAAAGGTTCCATGAGATCCCATGAGATCTGATAGCTAGACCACAAGGTAAAAGAATTTTTTTTAAAAAAATGGAAAGAAGGGTGAGAAAAGACACACCGAGACATAATGAATTGAATGAATGTGACACAGGGAGGAATTAAAAGTCCTTGCTCTGAAACCATACCTCTGGTGAGAAGCCAGATTCAAGAAGGGCCTGGCCTGGCCTGCCCTAAGGACCCCTCCCCATCCTTAGGGCCAGGGAGGGAGGGAGTGGTGCTAAGGCACTGGGTGGGGGGTGTTCTGGGGGTGGAGGGGAGGGGAGGCAGGACGAGTGAGTGCTGGGACCCAGACTGACAGGAACCTCACAGCCTGGGAATGTGCCCCAGGGACCCGTGGGTGGTTATATCACCAGGTGCCAGAGCAGAGGTGGTGGCTGGAAGTCTCAGGCCAGCTTGAGGAGTCTGCAGCTATATTTGGAGCCAGATCCCACCACCCACCGCTGGGAACATGGGGACAGTGGCAGGTGAGGCCTGGGGAGGGGTCTCAGCAGGTAAGGAAAGAGAGAGGACCTGGTCTGGCTCTGTCTTCCCTTGGACTCACCCTGCCTCTCCTCACTGTCCACGCTCAGGGATGCTAAGATGCTTACAGCCTTTCTTCTCCACTGCTGGTCCCTGGGTGCTGATGGTGAGACTGGGAGGTTGAGGAAAGTGGACCAAGACTCCCATAACCACCTAGGCCCATCCAGAACCACCTCGTCTCTTCCTCTACTTCTTACCAGGTGCTGTGGTCATGGAGAGGGCAGGACACCCCTGGAAGTGGATGATGACTACCCTGATTGCAACCCTGCTTCTGGGGGTCTCAGGTAACCACAGTCCCTAAGTATGTGTGGAGGGGACTGCCTCTGTGGAGCACTGAGTGCGTCTCCACGACCAGGTGAAAGTGCGTTTGTGGTTTGTGTCTATGTGGTTACACAATTAAATATGGGCCCCATGGCTGTGTGTGTACTGCAAAGGAGGAAAGGGTGTTTTTGTTTGTTTGTTTGTTTGTTTTGAGATAGAATCTCACTGTGTAGCCCAGGCTGGTCTAGAACTCACTATCTAGACCAGGCTGGCCTTGAACTTGTAGCCAGTCCTCTTATATTTGCCTCCCAAATATAAGTAGTGTGTCACCATGTGTTTTTGCTATTATTGGTTTCTTTTGGGTTGTTTGTTTGTTTGTTTATCTTATTTTATTTATTTATATAGCTATTTTTGCATTATGTATGCCTGGTGGCCAAGAAAGCCAGAATAGGCTTCACTTGGACCTGGTGTTGCAGACGGCTGTGAGCCATCATGTGGATGCTGGGAATCGTACCCAGGTCTGTTGCGAGAGCAGCCAGTGCTCTCAGTTGCTGAGCCATCTCCTCAGACCTCTTATTTGTAGTTCTTGAAACATAGTCTCCTTTTTTAAGCCTAAGGAAGCCTAGGGTCTGTTCTACAGCCCAGGCTCGCCTGGAACTCACTCTGCAGCCCCGGCTGGCTTTGAATTCTAGGCAACCCTGCTGCTCACCTTCTCGAGTTCTAGGATTGGAGATGGGAGCAGTTCTGCCTGGCTTGTGTGTGGTCTCTTCTCCTGTCAGGTGGCTGTGCATGGCAGATGGTCCTGGCCCTCTGAGATTTTTGTGTATGTACGGTTGGGTGTCCATGCGCTTCAGATCACATTTGGCGCCGTGATCATGTGGGTGCAGGTTGCAGGTTGCTGTGAACGCTACTGTGTGCGTTTGGCCCAGTGTTTCCTTTGCACGCCACACTGCATGCCTGCAATGCAACGCAGCTCTGCTCACCTCTGTGAAAACGTGTGACCCTTGTGTTTGCAGATAGCCCCTTTCAAGTGTGTGGTTGCGTCTGTGACAGTATTTGTGATCGTGTGGCTGTGTGTTTGGGGGGCTGTGAGTGCAGCAAGATGTATGCTCATGCTGCACTGTAACTGCAGTTTCTGACCCCACCTCGAAGTACTGAGTGAGAAGTGACTATAGCTACCGAGATGCTTTTCTTGCACTGTGCCATGCTGGGAATCGGAAATCAAATGTCCTTTATGTGTGACGTGACAACATGCCTGTGTACAGGTGGATGAGCTCCCAAGAGTCCACCTGTCACTTGGAAGCAGTAGCATTTGAAGACAATGTTTGGGTTTCTTGGAATGCGGCTGTGGGTGCAGACAGCACTGAGGTGTCCCTTCTCTGGGCCATCAGCAGGGACAGGATGAGTGACTGGCCTGTGAAGAGTTGGGGGTGGTGACAGAATACGTATAGGTTTGTGGGGGAATTCAGCATGTGAGCCTTGCTGTGCCCTCCAGAGTCCCCTTTTCCTGTCCCCCTTCCCAAGATCTACCCAAGAGCTGACTCCACCTACTCTTCTCAGCCAAGTTGCTAGGCTAGGCTTACACACACACACACACACACACACACACACACACACACACACACACACAGCCCGTCTCTTTTCACTAGGCTTCACCCACTTGCCTTAAGTGGCTCCAGAGCTCAGCTGGAGCCTTCCAAAGCCAGGGCTCCCAAGGGGGACTGGTCACCCCAAGTGACCTTGGCCTTGGGTCTCCCTAGATTAATTCCAAGTCCCCAGCCTCTCAGCTCTTAAATTTGCCATCCGGGTGCCTCAGCCCCCTGAATAAGTGAGGTGACTGGCTTGTGCCACCGATCTTGACTTCTGAGTTCACTCTGGAAACTAGGTTTCAGTCTTTAAGCTTGGTCTGCCCTTACGTGCTACTGTGCCCCAGAGCAACCTCCTTCTCCTCAGGTATTACCAGCCGAGCTCCTGGCGATGTCAGGAATCCCTGAGGCTCACAAAGTCCAGGGAGCCCACTGGAGCCAGGGTTCTCTGTCCTAACCCCTAACTCACAGGCTGAGTTGCAGCTTCTGCCTCTTCTGAAAGCTCCTTCCCTGCAGCCTTGGCCCCGCCCACACTTCTCTGACCCCACCCCCTACAGATCTAGCCACACCTCACAGCCTTGTCCCCACCTCTACAGCCTTGGTTCTATTTCTGTAGCCCTGCGCCTAACCTTCAGTCCTATCCTCACCCCTACGGCTCTGACGCCTGCCTTGCCTACATTCTCGGACTCAGTGCTTCAGTCCTCGCCCAGTCCTGCAAGCCCTGGCCTCGCCCTCCACAGTCCCGGTTCCAACTCTCTATCCAAAAACCTGGGATGCCAGGTCAGACCTGCTTGGTCCCAGTTCCTGACTGTAGGAGCATCCGTGCCTCTAAACCCCATCCCAAGTCCCACCTCCAGGCCCGTTCTCCATCCACTCTCTATTCCCAGAGCCTGTTCTTGCCGATGTTTCCTCTTGCGACAACCCCTCTGGCACCCAACCCTCTGGGACCAACAGAGACGTCAACAAGGAGTCCGAGTCAGGGGAAGACAGCCAGTCGGATAGCAGCTCTCGCATTGTGAATGGGTCTAATTGCAAAAGGGACGCGCAGCCATGGCAGGGCGCTCTGCTGCTGGGGCCCAACAAGCTGTACTGTGGGGCCGTGCTGATCAGCCCACAGTGGCTGCTCACAGCAGCACACTGCAGAAAGCCGTGAGTGTGGCTGGAGAAGGCGGGTGGGAGAAAGCTGGGCACGGAGGGCAGGAGAGGACAGGTCTGGGGAGGGCATGGGGAAGGAAGAGTAAATGAGTTCATGGATGGATGGAAAGATGAACCGATAGAAGAAAGAATGGATGGATATGGGTGGGTGGGTGAGTGGATGGTTGAGTGGGGTGGCTGGGTGGCTGGATGGATGGATGGATGGGCGGGCAGACAGATGGGAACAGCAGCCTAGGGATTAGATTAATATCGGTGAGAAGGTTGATCTGGGCTAATCTAGGGATAAGTGAAACTGCAAGCTAAAAAGTGAAGAGACAAAGAAATAGTGCAGTAGAGACAAGGAGAGGGATAAGGAGAGAGATAGAAGTGGTAAAGACTTTATAGAGACTCGAGTGGCTTGGAATGGGGCTGGGTTAGGACCTATGAAGATGAAGATGGGGCTGGAAAGGGGCTGGAAAGGGGCTTGGACTAGAGACTGGGTTGGGGTAGAGTCAGGGAATGGAGTGAACCTGGCAGGCCTTATAGATAGGGCTAGTTGAGTGGGATTTGAGAGGTGCATGCACATGGTTTTGGGTTGGGAAAAGAGTACTGTTGGGGTCGGACGTGCATACATTGATGGTTTAGTGTGAGACGGATTTAGGATCTGATCTAGAGTGGAGCTTAGTGGGAAGTGCAATGGGTGGGGGGAAGATGGAGTCGACAGAGCCAGGGCCAGAAATGGATATAAGACAGAAAGTGTATTTGGGTTAGTTTATGAAGTGAGGGATGGCTAAACACGTTTGGGCTGGTTTGTCATTTTATCATTATTTTGCTGCTTTTGAGGAAAGGTCTCATGTAGACTAGGGTGACCTCAAACTAGTGATGACGCCAAGGATGGTCTTGAACTCTTGACCCTCCTGCCCTCCTCTCTTCAGATCTGAGATTATAATAAGCCTTGCTTCCATGCCCTGCTGGGATGCTTACGCTGGGTACAGAGCTGCATTGATTATAGACAAGGCTATAGATGTGAGGTTGAGAATGCTAACCCGGACGGTTGCTGGAGGGGCTGGAGGTTGCAGTTAGTGTGCAAGATGGAATGTGGTTAGGCTGGGAGCCATGATGGGATGAGGTACACACGGGACAGAGGCTGGTGGGGCGGGGTGCAGAGTCAGGGTTGGCGATAGAGACTGGTGGGGCGGGGTGCAGAGTCAGGGTTGGCGATAGAGGCTGGGGGGCGGGGTGCAGAGTCAGGGTTGGCGATAGAGACTGGGGGGGCGGGGTGCAGAGTCGGGGTTGGCGATAGAGACTGGTGGGGCGGGGTGCAGAGTCGGGGTTGGCGATAGAGACAGGTGGGGCGGGGTGCAGAGTCGGGGTTGGCGATAGAGACTGGTGGGGCGGGGTGCAGAGTCAGGGTTGGCGATGGAGACAGGTGGGGCGGGGTGCAGAGTCAGGGTTGGCGATGGAGACAGGTGGGGCGGGGTGCAGAGTCAGGGTTGGCGATAGAGACTGGTGGGGCGGGGTGCAGAGTCGGGGTTGGCGATGGAGACAGGTGGGGCGGGGTGCAGAGTCGGGGTTGGCGATGGAGACTGGTGGGGCGGGGTGCAGAGTCGGGGTTGGCGATGGAGACAGGTGGGGCGGGGTGCAGAGTCAGGGTTGGCGATGGAGACAGGTGGGGCGGGGTGCAGAGTCAGGGTTGGCGATGGAGACTGGTGGGGCGGGGTGCAGAGTCAGGGTTGGCGATAGAGACTGGTGGGGCGGGGTGCAGAGTCAGGGTTGGTGATCGGGTGGGACTGGGTTTGAAATGGGCGCAGCTGGGGTTGAGGATGGGTTAGAGCAGGGATTGAGACTGCCATGGACAAGGGGACAGGGTTCTGGGCTGGAAGTGATCACTGCCATGTTCTTCAGAGTGTACAGAATCCGTCTGGGTCACTATTCTATGTCACCTGTCTACGAGTCTGGGCAGCAGCTGTTTCAGGGGATCAAATCCATCCCCCACCCTGGTTACTCCCACCCTGGCCACTCCAATGACCTCATGCTCATCAAAATGAACAGAAAAATCCGTGAATCTCACTTAGTGAGGCCTGCCAAAATTGCTCCTAACTGTCCCGTTGAGGGGATCAGTTGCATGGTGTCTGGCTGGGGGACAACAAGCAGCAGCCACAGTGAGTATATGGGCTCCCCCAATCCCTGCTCTTCCCGCAAGCTCTCCCACATAGCCCAGGCTATCCTAGAACTCTGTATAATTTGGATAGCAGGCTTGCACCACCATGTCCAGCTCCCCCCCCTCTCTCTCCCTCCCTCCCTCCCTCCCCTCCCCTCCCCTTCCCTCCCCCTCCGTCTCCCTCCCCTTCCCCTCCCCCTCTACATCTCTCTCCCTCTCCCTGTCTCTCTCTCCCTTATAACTCTCTTGTTTGACAGATAACTTCCCCAAAGTCCTCCAGTGCCTGAACATCACTGTGCTGAGTGAGGAGAGGTGTAAAAAATCCTACCCGGGACAGATAGACAAGACCATGTTCTGCGCTGGTGATGAAGCAGGCAGAGACTCCTGCCAGGTAAGGACTGCATGCAGCTCCATTTATCCAGAAAAGTGACTGGGTTCTGTTTACACTTGCTTTATTTATGTGTGTGCACATATGTCATAGTTTGTGTGCATGCAGGTCAGAGGACTGCACACGGGAGTCAGCTCTCTTCTTCCATGGTGTGGTTCCAGGGATTGAACTCGGGCCGCCAGGCTTGGCAGCAAGCGCTTTACCACTGAGTCTCCTCAGCAGGCCATCAAGTGCCATGCAGACTACCTGCACGTTATTAAGTACCTGCATCCTAATTTTCACAGAGCTCACGTGCCGGTGCACTGTTCTCTGATGCTCACACGGCTTGAGCATCCACGTTTTGTTTTCAGTTTTCATACAGGCAACTTAAAAAGAAAAGGAAGTAGGGCATGGCTTGTCGCCGCAGAAATGTGGGAGGCTGACTTAGGAAGAATGAAAGTCCAAGGGCCAGCCTGGGTTACAGAGTAAGCCTAGGTAACACACTGAGACCCTATCTCAAAAGAAAAACTGTAAGTGAGGCTGGGGGTGTGGCTCAGTGCGAGAGCCCTTGCCTAGAATCCCCCAGTGAGGGCCTGTGGACACGGCCCGGTGGCAGAGCACTTGCACGGCGTGCCACACGGCTTGAGCTTTATCTCCTACCCCCACAAAACAGTAGTTAAGTAACTAACGATGTGGAACTAACAGGATAGTATATTTCATTTCGTTCAACATATGTGACCTATGTTCTCAAGTGACATTCTTCAGAGTTTAGTTAATATATAACAACTATAAATATACCATTTACACTCCCCCAAAACCACAGTGCCTTTTATCTTGAAAATCCCTTTCGGTTTTCCAGACATACAGCAGCCACCATATCACCGTTTAAGTCTGGAAGGGGAAACCAAGGCTGTTCCCTGTGGTTAAATAGGATGTACACTGCACAAAGGTGCTACATCTCAGGGGACCTCTTTACATCATGGCTGTCATAGTTTTGCCTGTTATGTGGCATCTTCAGACATGCCCTGGGTGATGTCTCATTCTAGCAGAATCCAGTAGGTGATAGTTTTCTAATAAATGCTAATTAAATGTCATGAGGAAAGAGAAAAGTTGTCTTAAGTATTTTTTAAAAGAGCATATAGGATGTGCTTCACTGTTGGAAGTGCTGAAAAGCCGAGAGATGGCTCAGCAGTTAAGAGCACTGGCTGTTCTCCCAAAGGTCCTGAGTTATGTTCCTAGCACCCACGTCTGTGACTCCAGCTCCAGGTGATCTAACACCTTCTCCTGACGTCTTCTGGTACCTGTACTCACAGCTTATACCCACACACAAATCTACATACACACACACACAATTTAACACAGGAGTTATCAACCTGTGGGTTTCGACCCCTTTGGGGGGGGTTGCACGTCCCTTTCGCAGGGGTCACCTAAGACCATTCTGAATATTAGATATTTACAAGCTTACAGTTACGAAGTAGCAAAAAAAATAACCTTATGGTTGGGGCGCCATCGCACGAGGAACTGTATTGAAGGGTCACAGCATCAGGAAGGCTGAGAACCGCTGAGCAAACATAATCAATATAAATATTTTTTTTAATGTACAGTCACAACAAAACATGGTCAATAAACCTTGAGAGTAGGGCTATGTCAGAAAGTTATAAGGGGTCACCAGAAATAAAACACAAGGAACAGTCTTCACAGTGGTCATGAGGAGGCCTTCCTTAGGATGTGTATCAGCAGGGACTGTAGCGCCCCTAGAGCCAGACTCATACAGGCTTAGGACATAGGAAAAGTCCTGTGAAAAGGTCCCAAGGCAGCAAGGCGGAAGTTTGGCTGACTCAAAGACTGAGAAGGAATTCACAAATCTTTGGCACAGAAGTTATTTTTTTTAAGATTTATTTATTTATTATTATGTATACAGTGCTCTGTCTGCATGTACACCTGCAGGCCAGAAGAGGGCACCAGATCACATTCTAGATGGTTGTGAGCCACCATATAGTTGCTGGGAATTGAACTCAGGACCTCTGGAAGATCAGTCAGTGCTCTTAACCTCTGAGCCATCCCTCCAGCCCTGGCACAGAAGTTATGCTGGAGGAAGCAGTCTGTGAGCTATGGCAGTGGCTGGCGGGTCCCTGAGGCTTTCTGGCCAGCTAGCCTATCAATAAGCTCCAGGCCAATGAAAGATTCTGTTCCAAAAAAAAAAAAACCCACCGGTGACAGCACCTGAGGAATGCTATCTGAGGTTGTCTTCTGACCTCCACATGTACATACACACAGATGTGCACACACACATACACAACAAAACAACAACAACACTAATAATAAACAAGTGCAAGATTGACACCACTAATAAAATCACTGTGGTGGCTAGGTATGGACTGGTTCTGTTTCAAGTCATTTACAGGTATCCACTCATTGGCAGATGCAGCAGCTATCGCGAGTCTTCATTTACAGGCTCAGACACGTTAACTAACGGCTGCTCAGAACTCAACACAGAAATTTAAAGAAAAATCAGCGAGAAAGCATCTGTGCCTGGTGGCATAGGGCTATCATCCCAGTTATTAAGAAGGCTGAGGCAGAAGGATCACAAGTTCCAGCCCCAGCCTGAGCTACATAGCCAGACCATATCTCAAAACAACAACAAAACTCAAAAGAGAACGAAACAGAAACAGGGAGGAGGAGAGACAAGATGGGCTGGGAAGAGGAGAGAAAAGGAGGAGCAGGAAGGGAGGGAGGGAGGAAGAAAGGAGAGAGGGAAGGGAAGAAAGCAGAGATAGATGATAGACAGACAGACAGACAGACAGACAGACAGACAGACAGACAGACACATAGAAGATAATGAGGAGGAAGGGAGACAGATCAGAAATCTTATGAGGACAAGCAGAAGATGAGAAAACTAGCAGTGATAGGGACGGGAGGGGTTGCAGTGTTAGCGAGCATCTGGGTAGTGGTGGGCTTTTTACGAGCTGAACCTGCAGTGAAATATTGACAATATGCTCTCTCTCCGCGTCACTCTGTCCTGCCTGCGTGGACCCCTGCCTGTCCTCTCGCCCTGTTCACTCCTGCTGCCTGTGTCCCTCTGTATTACTTCATGGTACCGAATGTCTCCTTCCTCTCCTTCTGCCTCACCGCATCCTTACCTCCTTCTGTGCCTCTGTTCTTCCCCAACAGGGTGACTCTGGGGGACCTGTGATCTGCAATGGCATGCTGCAGGGCCTTGTGTCCTGGGGTGACTTCCCCTGTGCCCAGCCCAACAAACCAGGTGTCTACACCAACCTCTGTGAGTTCTCTGACTGGATTAAGCACACCATTGAATCCAACTAATGAGCCGCACAGGAGCCATCGAGCCAGCACCACCCCACTGCAGTGAGGAGCACTGTCCCTCTTTGAGGATGCAGAAGATAGAAGCCAGTCTCCCCAGGCTTGCTCTGTGTCCCTTGGCATCAAGATACTCATCCCCAGTGATGGACTGGCCGTGTTTCTATAGCCAGACCCTAGGGACACCCCTGGAATGATGACGATTGGGTTGAGACCCTCATTAGCGATGGATCCATCCACAAACCCAGACTTGGACCTTTTCTGCAGCCATCACCCAGATTTAGACCCTAAAATAAAAAATAGGGGAATAACCCCCTTGGTATGTCTCCTCCTGTGTATGCAGCTGTGGGCAGGTGCGCGTCTTAGTTACTTTCTATTGTGTGATAAGACAACGACATCACAACCAAGGCAACTTATAGAAGAAAAAGTTCGTAAGGGGCTTACAGTCCAACGGGTTAGAGTCCATGACCATCATGGAGAGGAACGTGGCAGCAGGTGGGTGGCCATGGTGCTGGGCTAGTAGCTGTGAGCTACATCTTGAGACACAACCACAGACAGACAGACAGACAGACAGATAACTAGGAACAGCATGAGCTTTTGAAACCTCAACGCCCACTCCCAGAGACACACCTTTCCCAACAAGTCCTTCCCAAACATTTCCACCAATTAGGGACCAAGTATTCAAATACATGAGCCTATGGGGACCATTCTCAGTCAAATCACCACAGCGGCTTCTCCTCCAGGATGATGCATTTGCCCCATGGGGTCTTTTGGTGACTTTACTTTTTTTTTTCACAAATATTAACAATCTTAGTTACTTTTCTATTGCTATGGCCACGTACCTGACTAAGGCAACTTAAGGGAGAAAGGGTTTATTCTGGCTCACAGTTCCCGGGCACAGTCTATTATGGTGGGAAAGCAGGAGTAGGAGTTTGAGGTGGTTGGTCACACTGCATCCTGTCAGGAAATAGAGATGAGCATGGACATTTCACTGGCTTCCTCCTCTTTAGTCAGATCGTGGCCTCAGCTTATGGGCTGGTGCTGCGCACATCCAGGGTGGATCTCTCTACCCTAACGAACTCCCTTACAAGGCATTCCCACAGGATCATCTCCTAGATAACTCCAGATCTTATCTGGTTAATACTATTAGCCAACCATGGCCATCGTCAAAGCTTGTTGTGTGACAGGAAGCACACAATATATGGTGCAGTCCCCAATGCATAAGGTACAAGTTGGGACTTTTTTTTTTCAATTGCACAATGCTGTCCTATATATATATATATACATTCAATCAAAACCACACTTCAATTGTTGGATTTTGATCTCTTCCCAGGTTATACAATCTGGTACTATTATAGTTTGGATACTGTCTCCTGAAGGTTCACATGTCAAAAGATTGGTCCAGGCTGGTAGTGATCTAGAGAGCTATGGGACCTTTGAGAGCCGGATCCCACTGGAAGGAAGTTGGGTCATTGAAAACGATACGGAGACCCTCTCCTTTGCTCTCTCTTTTTACTTCCTGGCCACCACGGTTTGAGCAGCTTCTTCTCCTTCCTGTTCCTGCCATGACGAGCTAACTCCCTAGAGACCTGAAGGAGAGCACCCACCACCACCCCCAACCAGGATTAGCTCCAAACACCTGTTCGCACAGAGAAATCTTTTATTAATCAGGGAAGAAAAGTTACAGTGGCTGCTTTATGGCTCAGCAGAAAAACAGCAGCAAATCACATTGCAGGGTTTTTGGTTTCGGTTTTTCAAGACAGGATTTCTCTGTGTAGCTCTAGCTGTCCTGGAACTCACTTATATAGACCAGGCTGGCCTTGAGCTCAGAGATCGGCTTGCCTCAAACTCTCTGAGTGCTGGAATTAAAGGTGTGAGCCGCCACCACTGCCCAGCACAGGTGGCACAGGTGTAATTTTTTATTAATTTATTCATATTACATCTCAATGGTTATCCCATCCCTTGTATCCTCCCATTCCTCCCTCCCTCTCATTTTCCCCTTACTCCCCTCCCCTATGACTGTGACTGAGGGGAACTTCCTCCCCCTTTATATGCTCATAGGGTATCAAGTCTCTTCTTGGTCACAGGTGTAATATTTAAAAAGAGAGAAAAGGGGAGGTCTGTATTAGAATGGGCTGAGATGGGCATGTTAATTAAGTAAACCAAAAAGGGGGCTTTTGATTGCTAGCCTTCAGTACTTTGACAGCTGGACCTCAGTAGTCTGTCTAATGAGGAGAAAAGTGGCCAAGTAAGGAAATAGACCTGATGGCTAGCTTTAGGAATGTAGTCTAACCATTTTTAGCAAGGCAGAGGGGACGGAGGGGAATGGCAAGGCCTGCAGAGCCGTGTTCACCATGCCCAAGCTGCTGAGGATGCCTTCAAGACCAAAGCACCAATCCCAGGAGAGGCCCCAAAGCCAGGCTCCCTCAGCCTTGAGGCCACAGGAGAAGCAGCTGGCTTTGGATGATGTGCGGCTGTCTGAGACACGGGGCACATTGTGAATGCATCTGTAGTCCAAACAGGGGTTTGTTGCTTTATTTTAAAAGCATATATTATTTTATGGGTATGAGTGTTTTGCCTGCATGTTTATCTGTACACAGCACCTGTGTACAGTAGTGCCCACGGATCCCTTGGGACTGGAATTGCAGTGTAGAGATGCCTTGTGGGTGCTGGGAACAAAACTCAGGTCGTCTGGAAGAGGGGCCAGTTATCTTAATCTCTGAACCATCATTCCAGCCCCACCTTTATGTTTCTTCAATTATTTAAAACTTTTTCTTGTGGGGGGGGGCATTGTGGGTCTTGTGTGCAGAGGTTAAAGAACAATTTTTGAGAGTTGATTTTCTCTTTCTACCCTGCGGGCCCTGGGATCACACACAGAAAAACCTTCCCCGTGGATTCATCTCGCCAGCCCCCAGGTTTCTTTAGATGTATTTTTTTTTAAATCTAGGTGTATCTCTCTGTGAGTGTGTGGACATGAGCATATGATGCACAGAGGCCAAAAGAGAGCATCAGATCCTCTGGAGCTGTACCTGCAGGCTGCTGTGAGCCTCCCAGTGTGTGAGCTGGGAACTAAACTTAAGTCCTCAGCAAGAGCAGAGTGTGCTTCTGACAACTGAGCCGCCACCTTGCTGACCTCCAGATTTTACTTACTTACTTACTTACTTACTTATTCAGAAGGCGGCATAGCCATGCAAAACCAGAATGCACAGTGCAAGTCCCACTGGGATTTTTTTTGATGATGGTGGTAGTGGTAGTGTGTTTTTGTTTGTTTGTTTGTTTGTTTTGTTTGTTTTAAAGATAGGATCTATCTATTATGTAGCTCTGGAAGTCCTCATTATACACACCAGACTGGCCTTGAACTCACAGAGATTCACCTGTCTGGGCCTCCTGGATGCTGGGATTAAAGGCATGTGCCACCATGCCTGGCTCAACTGGGTTCTTTTTCTCATTTATTTATTTAACCACTTTATAACCTGATCCCAGCCCCCTCCCTCCTCTTCCTAGAAAAAAAGGATGCTGTGCCTTGTTCTGAGTGGTCAGAGCTCTACTTTACACTATTAAAAGCTAACTGGCTGGGCTGGAGGGATGGCTCGGAGGTTAAAAGCACTGGCTGTTCTTCCAAAAGTCCTGAGTTCAATTCCCAGCAACTACATAGTGGCTCACAACTACCTATAATGAGATCTGGTGCCCTCTTCTGGCGTACATGCAGGCAAAACGCTGTGTATATATGATAAATAAATAAATCCTAAAAAGAAAGAAGCAAAACAAACAAACAAACAAAAAAACAAAAAACCGTTGACTGGCTCAGATCAGCACAGCCCATCCACAAAGCAAATGTGTGAGAAGAAAGTGCCGCCCTGAGGATGTGATTTCAAGAAGTGCTGATCATGGGGGGATGTGAACTGCTGCCAAGCAGCCTTTGTATTGTTTTTTTTTAAACGGAGTTTTGCCTTATCTAATCCTTTGATGCATTTTGTTCACATTTCACCACAGAGAACATGTCGGCAAGTGAATCCCTGGGCCTCGATGGCCAACTAGCCTAACCTATTCAGTGCCTCTGAGGCCAGCGAGACTCTGTTTTATAAAACAAAGGGGACAGTTCCTGAGGAATGACACCTGGCAATGACCTCTGCCCTTTACACACCAACTTAAGGACCCACACACGAATGTGCATTCACACAATGACATTTACTGTAACTAAGGCAGAAACAGAGCAGGGGAAGCTTGTGGCGGCTTCTCCACCTCTCAAAGAGTCCCATCCACAACCTGCTTGTTGGATGCACCCCAACTCAGGGGCAGAGCCAAGGGTGAGCAGAGAGCCCAAAACACAGAGCTATAACAAGGAAGAGAAGCCAGGGCTCTGTGACCCGAGTGACTCCACACTAGATAGATAAGTTAGATAAAGCTGAGATAAGCCCCCCTGCACCCCCGGCCAAGCGCAGCTATCACTTCTACTAGTTAGCAAGTGACCTGGAAGCATCCAGGAAGCCATGGGACCCAGAGCTAAACAGGAAGATGGAAGCCAAGGATCACGGCTCAGTGTTCGAGCCCCTGCCCAGTCAGTAAGGGGCCAAGGGAGTGGTTTCCAGGTCACTTGTTGGTGTGAGTAATAATCTGGGCTTGGCCAGCAATGAAGTAGGGGGGTGGTTGATAAACTCATTTCAGCTGCGCCCGTCTTATCTAAAGCGTGGAGTCAGGCAAGGTCACACAATACCTACTCCTCGGTCCAAGTGATAGAGAGCTAGCCTGGAATGTGCGAGGCCCCGAGTCTGATCCTCAGTACCGAATTTAAGCATTTTAATCACATATTATTTATTTTACGTGCGCAGTGGTGGTGGGGGATGAAGAGGTAAGTGCATTGCCATGGCTTGTTCTGTCTGAGAACAACTTGCAGGGGTTTTTTGGTTTTTTTGTTTTTGTTTGTTTTTTCTCCTTCTACCCTGTGGGTCCTGACAACTCTAGTTGTCAGGCTTGGAGGCAGTCACCTTTACTGGCTGAACCATCTTGCCAGCCTCCCCGGCCCCCATCTCCAGCACTGGAATTTTTTTTTTAAACAAAAAAAATCAGGGAAAGGAAGCTGAGTGTAGTGGCTGACACTTGTGATTCCCATACTGGGGAGGCCGAGGCAGGGAGGCTCTGGAGATCAAGGCCAGCCTGGGCTACCTTGTGAGAACCTGTCTCAATAACAAAACACAAACAGAACTGCACAGAACTGCTGTGGGTGTAGCTCGGTGGGTGGTGTGCTCACCCCAGCGCTCAGCTGAGGTGTAAACAGGGAGGGGCGGTGCCCGCTGTAATCCCAGCGTTGGGAGCAGAAGTAGGAGACTCTGAACCTCAAGGATTGTCATTGGCTGTATAGAGATTTTGAGAGCTCAAAGCTTGAGTTTGGATACATGAGACCTTGTTTAAAAAAAAACAAAAAACAAAAAAACAAACAAAAAAACCCCAACTCTTTAAAAGGAAGAGAGAAAGAGAGATGGTAATGTTTGAATATCCCTCCCCCATTTCTTGTTCAGAAGGTGGGTACTCTGAGGAGGACTAACCATCTTATGTCACAAAAATAAAAGCCACCAAAAGGTGACTGGACAGCAAGCCAGCTGTAGCCCCATCCTCTCAGGAATGTCTTTCCTGTATCAGCCTCTCATTAGTTTCTCTCACCCCAGCTTGGATCAAGGGAAAGAAAATGCAAGTGTGAGAGAGGCTGTCTTTGGTTATCTGCGCTGATACTGAGGGGAAGGCGTGGCAAAAGAAGCTTCCAGAAGGAGGAAGCCAAGCTACCACATTGCACTCATTTTCTTGGCAGCCTTAACTTTCTCTTCTCACATGAGGATGTGTCTTTTCCACGCAGACGCTGGTTCCAGAGTCGGGAGGAGGCGAGCATCCCTTAAGGTGAACAGTCCCTTAATATGAAGGGCGGGGAAGGTTCTCACCTTCCTGCACAGTGTCGTAAGACAGAGGATCAGAGGGCTGTGGTGGCGCAACGGCAAGCTTCTCGCCCTGGGACTCATCACGGCACTGTCACAAACAGAAGTGAGGTGCAGGGCAAGGCTGAGCTTATCAACAAGAAGGGCCCAAGAGCAACACTGAGAGGAGACTCTGGGCAGGTGGATGTGTCAATCTGGGAGTTATCATAAATACAATAGCAGAGAGATGGGTAGGGGAACATGGGATGCTTAATAAAAGATGTTGGGAAAACCAGTTCCCTCCATACCGGAAGCCAAACCCAGGGCTGGAGAGATGGCTCAGCAGATAAAGTGTTTGCTGCTCATGCCTAACGCCCTGAGTTTGATCTTTTGAACCTATGTAAAGTTGGAAGGAGAGAACTGATTCCACAAAGGTTTCCTCCAGTTTCCATGCATATCATGTGTGTGTGTGTGTGTGTGTGTGTGTGTGTGTGTGTGTGTGTGTGTGTGTGTGTGTGTGTACAATAACCATAAATATCTTTTGATAGGCCTGGGTACTCAGCTGGCACCCCAAGAACTAGACTCCTGCCAACACTCAGAGGCTGGGATAGGAGGACCATGGGTCCCAGGCCAGCCTAGTCTACACAGGGAGATGATAAGTCAGAAACAAGGATACACAGACCATCTGGTAAAGTGCTTGCCAGGAGAGCATGAGGACATGAATTTGATCTCCAGAGCCCACAAGCCAGGCATGGGGCTGGTGGCATGGCTCAGTGGGCAGTCACCTACTTATAGGTCTGAAGATGTGCTCAGGCCCGAAAACTGAGTGATTCCTAAGGTCCACATGGCAGGAGATGACCAGCTCCTATAAGCCTGTCATCTGATGTCCACACAGACACTGTGACCATGCATACAGGAACATACATGATAAATGTAATAGAAATGCTGTTAAATTTCAGGCTTGACTGAACCTGTTTATAATTCAAGTACTGGGAGGCCTGAGACAGACAGGTCCCTGGGGCTTGCTAGACAGCCAGCCTAGCATACCCTGGCAGCTCTGGGTCTCAAAAACACAAGGTGAGGTAGTGGCTCAAAACCATCTATGACTCAAATTCCAGGGGATCTTCTGACCTCTAAGGGCTTCGGATTCACACATAGTAGACATATACCTTGCAGGCAAAATAGTCATGTACACAAAGTAAATAAGTCTTGGGGGAAAATGTGGATGGGGTACATTGACTAAGGATTCCCAAAAGTGACTATGGCTTCCATATGCACAATCCTGTGTCCACACACCCGCTGCGTGTGCACACACCAGTGTGTGTCTAGTGTGTGCATGTATGTGTAGTGTGTGTGTGTGTGTGTGTGTGTGTGTGTGTGTGTGTGTGTTCTCACATACCCATGCATGCACAAGAGTGCAGTTGCCCTCAGAAGCCAGAAAGGGATGTCAGATGCCCTGGCACTAGAGTTACAAGTAATTGGTGCTGGGAACCAAAGTCCAGTCATCTGAGAGGGCAGAAAGTGCTCTTAAGAGTTATGTTGAAGGCTGGAGAGATGGCTCAGAGGTTAAGAGCACTGTCTGCTCTTCTAATGGTCCTGAGTTCAATTCTCAGCAACTACATGGTGGCTCACAACCATCTATAATGAGATCTGGTGCCCTCTTCTGGAGTGCGGGCAGAACACTCTATACATAATAAATAATTAAATCTTTAAAAATAAATAAATAAAAGAGTTGTGTTGAGCCATCAAAGAGAGGACAGACAGATAGATGAGGACTGAGGTGTTCATGGAAAGATGGATCGAAGGTTTTAAAAAATATCAGAATTACAAAAAGTACTGTTTCTAAAGAGATTTCATGTCATGAGTTACCGTGGGCCTGTGAGATGGCTGAGTGTGTCAAGTGCTTGTCACCAAACCTGATGGCCTTCCACTTGATCGCTGGACCCATATGGTGGAGAGACAGAACCAACTCCCTGAGGCGCTCTCATGCCAACCCCATACCCAAATAAACAAAATAAATGTAATAAACATTTTTAAAGGCGCCTAAATGAAGGCGTCCTTGACGTGAGGCTGGGAAAATGGGGAGGAGGGAGCTAGCATGTGAGGGATGCTCAACATTAACCAACCCCAGTTGCAGTGACATCAGCATGGCGCCTGCTGTTCTGAAACTCTCTCTCTCTCAGGTGTTGTCCGCTCTGGCACATGCACACACCCTGTGACTCAGCCATTTCTCTCCCGGCTGCACGGCCACACCCAGGAGGCGACATGTGTGAGCCTGTGTGTGTCTTTCCTTGCCCTTCTTGGTGACACGAGGTTGGAAGCCATCACACATCCAGTGTTAGATCATATCCTTTCACTCATCCTCCCTACCTCCCCAAATTCAGCCCCTACCCCCTGGTACTCTCCCCTCCGCCCCCCGCCCCAGTGCTATAAAGGCCTCCTGTACCCTTGAGGTTCTCACAGCACTCTTCCCCCCCCCCAACCTTCCCACTACAGCCTAAATTTACAGTCCTACTTCCTGCCTGCCTCGGTGCCTCTTGGCTAGGTCATATGATATGGAGTCTGTCCCCTCCCCTCTTCTGAAAACCTGTAAGAGTCAGAGTTCCCTCAGCCCTATGGACCTAAGGGTCTTCTTTAATCTTGCTTCAGCACCCCGTCACATTCAGGGACTACAGGGTCAGTGTCCATCCAGGGTCACGTCATGGCTGCCTGTGGCCACGAGCCTATAGGTCTCTGATGTTCTGAAACGTAGGTTTTTTGTTTTTTGTTTTGTTTTGTTTTTTACTATATTTCATATATTCAGTGTGTGTCCATGTGCAGGCCCTACGGTGCGTGTGTTTGTCATAATGCACCTGTAGAGGTCAGAGGAGCCTTGCAAGGGTAGATAGTCTCCTTCCATCCTGTGGCCCCAGGGGTCAAATGCACGTCACCATGCTCAGTAGCAAGTGCCTCCGCCATTGAGGCATCTAACTGGCCCTAGCCTGCTTCTTTACCTATAAGTTATAAGACTCGTCACCAACAGAATTGTCATGTGATGGGGTGGGCGGGGAGCGGGCAGCAGACCCGCTGGCATTCTGATGGGTCCTAAAGGGCGTAGAGCTTGAGGGAAGGGTCTGCTGTACTACGCCATGTTGGTGACAGGGACATGCATTAAAATGACACACTTAGGATAGTCACAATGTATGTTTTGTAAGCCTGGGGTACGGTGAAGGAAAAGACAGAAGGAGGAAAAAAATAAAAGGAGTTAGCTACAAACTAACGAAGATGTACCATGGCCATCACTCATCTCCTCACAGAAGGCTAAAGGCAAGGCAGCAGGAAGTGGCCATAGGATATGGTCCTGCTGTGACTTGGCTTCCTTAAGGGACTTGATACCTCTCTCTCTCTCCCTCTGCTCTCTCTCTCTCTCTCTCTCTCTCTCTTTCTCTCTCTCTCTCTCTCTCTCTCTGTCTCTCTCTCTCTCTGTCTCTCTCTCTCTCTCTCTCTCTCTCTCTCTCTCTCCTGTCTATTCCTCTTTCTTCTTTTTTTTTAGATTTTGGATTATTTTTCTGTTAACATACAGAGTAATAGCTTTCATTTGGACATCTTGAGAGCCAATCAACAACACGCGGCCTTTCCCTAGTCCCTGCTTCTTTTCCTTTCACCTTCTTCCTCTCAGATAGCAGGATAGTCTCTTAGGGGACATGGTTCCTTCCTTTCTCCCTTTTTTGGCTTTTTGGGACATAGTCTCAAATGGAGACGTGGCTCAGTGGTAGAGCCTTTGCCTGCAATCACCCAGTCAGGGAATGGGGACGTGGCTCAGCTGTAGAGACCCTGCCTAAAATCCTCCAGTCAGCTCCTGGGGAGTGTGACTCAGTGTTAGAGCCCCTTCCCCGAACATTCCAGACTCCAGATGCTATCCCCAAGAGCACAAATAAAAGCAGGTACTGAACTCCATAAAAGCAGGGTAAGAGTCTTGAGCCACAGTCACAAGAACCATCAAATGCTGGGGTGTGCTCTGTTTCTCCTTCTCTCCCAGGCCAGATCCTGATGAGAGACATTGTGTCTGTCTGCTAAAAACACCAACGTTCTTCCTGCCCTTCACACATGGAACCTGCAAACCCCGGTTCCTGTCACGGTCCCTATTATGAACTGATACCATACGGGGTTGTGTGACAGCTGCTGTGAGCACACGGGTGACTCGGTTACAGCCAGCCCCGTGAATCCTAATGCCAGGAACTCTGAATCTCCCAATGCGGCCATTGATTTTTCCCCGTCAGGATCCTCGTGGCTTATTTTGTGATAATCAGAGTTGGCCAGCAAGTGCCCAGCAAAGACAAAGCAAACAGTAGGACGGAACCGAGGAAGCAGCCGGCACAGCCTCTCCCTGAACACCGCTCATACGCTAGCCTCTGCAGCCCAGGGTGATTTCAAACTCTCACTTAGCCTCCTGCTCCAGTCTCCCAAATGCTAGGGTTATGGCGTCTGTCACCATACCCCCCAACTTCAGACACATTTTTATTGTGACATCTTATTTTGGTGTTGAAGAGCTGGCTCAGTAATTAAGAATACCTGCTGCTCTTGCAGAGGACCGGGAAGGAGGGGGTTCAGTTCCCAGCACCCATAACAATCTATGACTCCAGCTTCAGGAGATCCATGGTCTTTTTGTGGCCCCTGTGGACACTGTATTCATGTGCACAGAATGACAGACAGACAGACAGACAGACAGACAGACAGACACACACACACACACACACACACACACACCCCACAGTAAGTCTTTTGAAAATAAAATCTCATTTTTCAATAGCTTAAGAAGTTGTAAAATAGGTCTAGGGGAGGGGAAAGGGGCAGAAGTGGGAGGGAGGGTGGGAACCAGAAGATAAAAGCGAGGGGGACAATTGGGATGTAATCTGAATAAATTATAATAAATTAAAATTTTTTTAAATGTACTATAGTTTAAAAAGACAAAAAAAAAAAAGAAGTTGTAAATTGGAGGCTGTGTGTCAGCAAGGATGCCTTTCGTAAAGACTGGCAAGATGAAGGAAAAAATGCTATTTAACTCAGATCCAGCACCTATAGGTGTTCTACATATGTGCAGTGCCTACAGAGCCCAGAAGAGGGCGTCAGATCCCCTACAACTGGAGTTACAGATACTTGTCAGCCACATTTGGGTGCTGGAAATTGAACCTGAGTCCTCTTAACTGCTGAGCCATCTCTCAGCCCCTCCATCCTTTTTGGTATCTCTGCTACACTGTCATTTTTAACTTTTACTGCACTTGTTTATTTGTTTGTTTGTTTGGATGGATGCACACATACCAGGGTGCAGGTGTGTAGGTCAGAGACAACCTGCAGCCTAGCAACCTAATTTTGATCTCTGAGGTCCACAAGGTGGAAGGATTGAGCTAGCTCCAGCAAGCTGTTCTCTGGGGCCACACCAGGTTCTGTCTGTCTGTCTGTCTGTCTGTCTGTCTGTCTGTCTGTCTGTCTCTCTCTCTCTCTCTCTGCCTCTCACATGTTTTTAGTATCTGTTTCTCTTTCTAATATAATTTTTATTACTTCTTTGGGAATTTATACAATGTATTTTGATCACAACCAGCCCCTAACTCTGGCCCATCTCCCCACCACAAAATAAAAAAAATATTTAAGTACTAAAGGAACTGGAGAGATGGCTCAGAGATGTAAGCACAGGCTGACCTTCTAGAGCACCTGGGTTCCATTCCCAGAGCCCACACGGAGGCTTCACAGCTGTCTGTGTCTCCAGTTCCAGGGGATTCGACATCTTGTTCTGGCTTTTGTAGGCTCCAGGAATACAGCAGCGCACAGACACGCAAGGTGGAAAAACACTCAAACACACAAAATAAGGTACAAATCATTTTAAACTTAAAGTAATAGAAAAGCTTTAAGACAGAGTCTCACCATATGGGTGTGGCTGGCCTGGAATTTTCATGTCCCCAAAGGAAGTGTACCGAGTTCCCTAAACCATCAGGGCTCAGCTAGCACTGCCAACTGAGCTACACTGCTAGCTCCTTGGCTACACTTTCTTAAGCTGGCTTTATGATCATGAGTTTTTCGTCTATCTGTCTGTCTGTCTGTGTGCACCACATGCCTGGTGCCAGCGGAGGTCGGAAGATGGCATCGAATCCCCTGAAAATGGAGATACAGATGGTTGCGAACCACCATGTGGGTATGTGGTGGGTACTGGGAAAAGACCCTCTGAGCCATGTCTCCAGGCCTAGTCACAATCTTAAAATGTGTGTGTGTGGGGGGGTTGTTGTTGTTTGTTTGTTTTTTAAGGAACTCATCGAAGCTGCACGTGTGGCAACACATGCCTATAAATTTCAACACTTGGGAGGTGGAGGCAGGAAGATCAAGAATTCAAGGTCACTAACCTGATGAGACCTAATAGGCTGTCACCAGACAGCTGGGGTAGGAGGGCCCCCCCCCCATCAGAAGTCTAGGGAAGGGGAATAGGCAGAAGAAGGAGGGAGGGTGGGAATGGGAAGGTAAGAGGATAACAATCGGGATGTAATGCGAATAAATTAAATACACATTAAAAAAAAAAGAGCTACATAGTAAGTTTGGCCTAGGCCAACTAGGACCCTGTGCCCACAGCAGCAACAAAAGGGACCTGTCAACACTTGAGTTCTTTATGTTTGTAGAACACCCTCCAGGTCATTGCACAACTGTTTTATGACCATGACTAAGTGTGAACATTCTGCCCACTCCCTTTAGCTGAGGAGCTGAGAGACCCAGCCCTGCAGCCCGCCTCAGCCCTGCAGCCCGCCTCAGCCCTGCAGCCCGCCTCAGCCCTGCAGCCCGCCTCAGCCCTGCAGCCCGCCTCAGCCCTGCAGCCGCCTCAGCCCTGCAGCCCGCCTCAGCCCTGCAGCCGCCTCAGCCCTGCAGCCCTCCTCAGCCCTGCAGCCCTCCTCAGCCCTGCACCCTGTCTCAGCTCTGCAGCCCGCCCCAGCCCTGCAGCCCGCCCCAGCCCTGCAGCCCGCCCCAGCCCTGCAGCCCGCCTCAGCCCTGCAGCCCACCCCAGCCCTGCAGCCTGCCCCAGCCCTGCAGCCCTCCTCAGCCCTGCAGCCCGCCCCAGCCCTGCAGCCCTCCTCAGCCCTGCAGCCCTCCTCAGCCCTGCAGCCGCCTCAGCCCTGCAGCCCTCCTCAGCCCTGCAGCCGCCTCAGCCCTGCAGCCCTCCTCAGCCCTGCAGCCCTCCTCAGCCCTGCACCCTGTCTCAGCTCTGCAGCCCGCCCCAGCCCTGCAGCCCGCCCCAGCCCTGCAGCCTGCCCCAGCCCTGCAGCCCGCCTCAGCCCTGCAGCCTGCCCCAGCCCTGCAGCCCTCCTCAGCCCTGCAGCCCGCCCCAGCCCTGCAGCCCTCCTCAGCCCTGCAGCCCTCCTCAGCCCTGCAGCCCTCCTCAGCCCTGCAGCCCGCCTCAGCCCTGCAGCCCTCCTCAGCCCTGCAGCCCGCCCCAGCCCTGCAGCCCTCCTCAGCCCTGCAGCCCGCCCCAGCCCTGCAGCCCGCCCCAGCCCTGCAGCCCTCCTCAGCCCTGCAGCCCGCCCCAGCCCTGCAGCCCGCCTCAGCCCTGCAGCCCGCCTCAGCCCTGCAGCCCGCCTCAGCCCTGCAGCCCGCCCCAGCCCTGCAGCCCGCCCCAGCCCTGCAGCCCGCCCCAGCCCTGCAGCCCTCCTCAGCCCTGCAGCCCGCCCCAGCCCTGCAGCCCGCCTCAGCCCTGCAGCCCGCCCCAGCCCTGCAGCCCTCCTCAGCCCTGCAGCCCGCCCCAGCCCTGCAGCCCGCCTCAGCCCTGCAGCCCGCCCCAGCCCTGCAGCCCGCCTCAGCCCTGCAGCCCGCCTCAGCCCTGCAGCCCTCCTCAGCCCTGCAGCCCGCCTCAGCCCTGCAGCCCGCCCCAGCCCTGCAGCCCTCCTCAGCCCTGTAGCCACCCCCCAGCCCTGCACCCTGTCTCAGCCCTGCAGCCCACCTCAGCCCTACAGCCTGCCTGGCTCAGGAGTGAAGTTTCCTCATCTTAAGAAACCTATAAAACCCTGAGCTCCTCACTGTGAAGATGCACCAGCCATGTCCCTCACCTCCTGCCCCATGGGTATGTTTATTTCTGGATAGAGACATTGTCTGTCCCTGGGCTTGAAGCTCCCCTGGAGTTACTGGGGGCCCCAGGGTTCCCTTTTGAGTTCTTCGTCTCATTAAGGAAAGAATGTTAAGAACTCCAGAAGACACTCAATGGTGGCTTTATTAGCATTTGAGAGAAAAACAGCAGGGTAATCTGAAAGGTCTCAAATTCAGAATCCAAGGAGACACTGAAGCACATTGTTGGGGATAATTTTATAGAAGAGTTATTAATATCACGGACAGACAGACAACAGGGTGGGGCCTCCCAGAACTACAGGCTCCATCCAGCACCCCACACAGCAGCATGGTGAGGACTCTGAGGAGGATCAGGCCCAGGAAGCTGGAGGGGGACCCCTTCTTATAGGCCTCAGAGGAAGAGGGGAGATTTCACTGTCACAGTCTGCAGCCAGGCTGTCTCTGGCTCCCCATCAGGTGGCAGAGGAAAGAAGGGACTGTGTGTCACCCAGCCACCTGTAGCCACATGTGCCAGAGTCTACACATTTCCTACACAGAAAGAAATCTACACACACACACACACACACACACACACACACACACACACACAATCAGGCAGAGATTCGCAGACGTTGCTCTCCGGTATGGTCTCTGCTAGTGTGAGGCTCGGGTGGGGATGAGGGTGGAGGGGTGGAGTACCACAGCTCCTTGGGAGCAAGCAGGAATCTGGTTTGGATTCTAACACAGGATTCTGGATTCTGTTTGTTTTTGTTTTTTTGTTTTTTAAGATTTATTTATTATTTTGTATACAGTGCTCTGCTTGCATGTACACCTAAAGGCCAGAAGAGGGCATCCGATCCCATTATAGATGGTTTTGAGCCACCATATAGTTGCTGCTGCAGCAGATTCCAGAAGCGGGGGAAGAAGACCATGCCCTTTAGAGTTTGACAAGCCCAGAGAGCACCAGGGAAGCTGTGCCCAGGCTCTTGGCTTCTGTGCTAAAAGAGACAGAAAAGGAAAAATGTGCTTAATGCCTGGCCACAGATCTTGCTAATGCCACCAGAGGAGAATAAGACCAGTATGACAATTTTGAGCCAAGTTTAGAGCAAGCTTCATTAACCGCTGGCCAGGATGACAGACACTGGCCAGGTCCATACCCAGGATTCCCAGAGTATGGCTCCAATTTACATTAGTCAGAGGCTTATAAAGGCAAGCCCACAAGGCCGAGCACATCTCATCCCAACTGGGGCAAGCATGCATCCTGACGTACTTCCTCCCTGTATTTTCCCACCTCTGCATGATCACGTGCATCCTGTGCAATTGGAGCCACCATACTTGGAGCGAAACGCATGACTTGTTATCTTACTTGAACAATTTGAACAACAGCCCCCAGCGTTCAGGAAGTCATCTGTCCTCGGGAAAGTGGGGCTTACAGCTTAGAGGCGTTTTCGTTTCACAGATCTCTTAAGCAAAATAATTTTATCTTAAAACACAACTTCAGCTTTCACAGTCTGAGTTCAGAGAGGAGCGATTCCACGCTCCACTCTCAGGAACAAAGGATTGCACTAGAAATAAAAATAGAAGCCATTTATCTTTTAAAGATTTTATTTGTGTGGGCATGTGTGTGTGTGTGTGTGTGTGTGTGTGTGTGGTGTGTGTGCATGCACACATGTGTGCACAGTGCCAGAGAAGCCCAGAAGACTACTTTGTTAGTATCGTCTTTCACACAAACTGGACCTTATTTCTCAATCTAATCGCCATGTTACTTGGGAGGGAAAAAGAATATACTGAATAAACAATAAACAATGCCTGATTATTTTTTTTCAATTGTAACTACATTGTAAGAAAAAACTAAAAACAAACAATAAGAATGAGCCAGTACACTGTGACAGGGTAGACACCACAGAGGTTCCTCTGTCTTGTATTCTCACTGAGGCCATTTCAGATTGAACTAGAATTTGATCTCCTTTACAGAGAATCCCATGAAAAACTATCCAACTCTATTCTAGGAACCAGAGTTAGAGATGTTCCAACTAATTTAGCTTAACTTCTGCTAAACTCTTGCTTGTGCAAACCACCTCTAGATAACTGCTTATCTTAGCTTCTGTCAAAAGGCTTGCTTGTATGACGTCCCCCTGCCACTACCACCCCACTCACCCCCACAGCTGCCAAGAAAGATGTGGGGGACACAGTTTCTGCCTTCAAAAAACCCTGTGCCCTGAACACCTGGTGCTACACTTAAGACCTGAATACCTTAGTGTGGTCCCAGCCAGCTGGAACAGACATTCCGTTGGCTATAAACTGTGTCTGAGTGGTCATCTCTAGTGGGCTCCCTGTAGCAACACCAAAACTGTGACTGCTATTGTCTTCAACTCCCACCTTGTACTGTTAAGCCGGATTCTCATGCAGCTCAGGTGAGCTTCCAAGGTGCTGTGCGGCAGAGCTCCTCGAACTCCAGAGCCTCCTGTTTCCACCTTCCAAGAGCTGGGGTTATGGACGTGTGCCACCACACCTAGCCACACTGTCACTGTCCTGGTGGAAATGAAGATACTCTAAAGAGTCCCTAGTGTCGGTCACCCTGTCTATCAGATTATTGGAACCGTGGACCACAAAGAAATGGAACCTCATGCTGAGAGAAGGAAAAGGTGCCAACCAGCGAGGTCCTCCAGAAAGAGATTTCACACAGTTCTAAGAGCTTGCCAGACCACCTTACAGGTTGAGACTGAAGCCCAGACAAGGCTGGGTGGATGGTGGGTTAGGACCACATCCTGCTTAGACAGGCATATCATTAGCCTCCATTTATACCCCGGTGTCACTTCTGGGCCCCGTAGAAGGAGTGGAGTGGGTCACGGGATGTCTTTGTCTTCTTCCCAGTGTGGCCACATTGAATAAAGCTCCTTTCTCTGAATTCTACCATCAACGGGACTGTTGCAAATTGTCTTCTCAGGAACAAGTGGTTGAACTTAGCTTTGTTGGGTATAGGTGCCACTCTGTAAGCCAGGCTGGCTGTCCTGGCTAGTTTTCTGTCAATTTAAAGGCAAGGTCAAGTCCTCTGGGAAAAGGGTACCTCAACTGAGAAAAATGCCTCCACCAAATTGGCCTGTGGGCAAGTGTGTGGTGCATGTTTTGACTAATGATTGACATGTGGAGGGCCCAGCCCACTGGGGTGATGTCACCCCAGGCAGGTGGTCCAGGATGATATAAGAAAAACAACTGAGAAAAACCAGTAAGCAGCACTCCTCCAGGGCTTCTGTCTCAGCTCTTGCCTTGAGTTCCTGCCCTGACTTCCTTCAATGATGGACAGTGATGTGAAGGTGTGAGCAAAATAAACTGTAACCCCATCACAGCAATGAAAACTCTTACTAAGGCATTTACTTACTACTTCAGCCTCCCAATTCATCACTAAGCCCAATGCCAATGCTGTTTATGAAAATACGGGGCCGGGCATGGTGGCGCACGCCTTTAATCCCAGCACTCAGGAGGCAGAGGCAGGAGGATCGCTGTGAGTTCGAGGCCAGCCTGGTCTACAAAGCAAGTCCAGGACAGCCAAGGCTACACAGAGAAACCCTGTCTCAAAAAAACAAAAAACAAAAAACAAAAAAAGAAAAAAAAAGAAAAAAAGAAAATACAACATAGGTCATAAACGTGATTTTAAAGTGTCTAATTAGCACATTTAAAAATCACATTAAGCACCTAGAGAGATAGCTCATTGGTTAAAGCTGCAGCAGATGGCTCACAATTGCAAGTAACTCCAGCACCAGGGGGCCAGACACCCTCTCCTGGCGTCCTAGAACACCCACCCACAACTATTTATACACACACAGAGAGAGAGACACACACACACAGACAGACACACACAAACACATGCATGCAAATATAAAATAATTGTTTTATTGGTCTATAAAATTTACATTAATTGAGTAACCAATAATCCATCAATTTCTGGTCCCTTTTGGTGAGTGCTTATCTCTCCCTTAATGTAAGACCTTCCAAGGGTAGGGAACACAGAGCTGATAACTCCACTGTTAAGGGCTGAACTTTTCCCAGCTCTTTGGTTACAGCTTTATTTTTTCGATAGTTTTCAACCTCAGGGTAACTTCTTGACCCACCATGTCTGCTAGACATCACACCCCAGTTCTAGGTGTAAAGAACAGCAAGGAAGGTGGGTCCACATGACGCCTCAGTAGCCTTGAAGCAGCTGCCGTATGCTTCACATATGAAAGTTTCCAGAAGGAAGCTGCACCTTCCACTGAACCTTGTGCCTAACAAAAGAAGCTCATCGATCCTGGAAAGAGAGGTTGGCTGTTGCAGGTGGGGAGCCTAATTACATTGTACCGTGGGCTACTTTAGCCCCTAAATAGACACTCATTACCCATCTCTGTGTCTTACTTAACATGCGGTGACTAACAGATAAAAACCTTTTGGGATGTGTTAACTTAGCAAAACCCTTGGCTCCACCAAACTGAGAGGCAGAGTGCCATCAGATGGCATCTGAGGCCCATAATGGAGGATTTGAGCTTCCCGCCTTTGCTGTAACCTGCCTATCTGATGTCTCCACCAATGGACTTGCAAAGAGTCTTGATTTATGACTTGCTTTGTTCTGTTACCATAAAAACTTCATAGAGCACCTTCCATGTCAGAACAAGGAATCTAGAATAACATAAATTTACTTTCCGGGGTTGTGGTCACTCACATTTGGTTTCAGGGTAAACGCTTTTGTAGCCTTACTGTAGCCAGCTGACCTCAGGGAGAAACTGCGACACACACAGTCACATGGGAGATCTGGGCAGGCTGGGGAGGGGAGGCACCCACCTCATAGACTGTCTCCAGATGTATCCCCATCTCAGCACCCCAACGCCTTCACCAGCCTGCAAACTCCTCTGGTGACCACATTTTTAAAAGTAAAAAGTAAGCTGGGTATGGTGGTGCATGCCTTTAATCCCAGCACTTGGGAAACAGAGGAAGGCAGATCTCTGTGAGTTCGAGGCTAGCCTGGTCTACAAAGAGAGCTCCAGGACAGACAGAGCTGTTACACAGAGAAACTCTGTCTTGAAACGCCAAAACCAAAATGAAGAAGAAGAAGAAGAAGAAGAAGAAGAAGAAGAAGAAGAAGAAGAGGAGGAGGAGGAGGAGGAGGAGGAGGAGGAGGAGGAGGAGGAGGAGGAGGAGGAGGAGGAGGAGGGGGAAGGAGAGGGGGAGGGGGAGGAGGAAGAGGAGGAAGAGGAGAAGGAGGAAGAGGTAAAAGTGGGCGGAGTGCAGAGATGGCTCAGGGGTTAAAAGCACTTGCTGGCTCTTGCAGAGGACCCAAGTTCAGCTCCTGGCACACAGCTCAGCAGCTCACAGCTGCCTGTAATTCCAGCTGTGGAAGAACCCAGCAATGTGAGCACCTGCACTCATGTGCACAGACACACTCACTTCAAACTTTTTAAAAACACTTTTAAAAAGAAAGAAGCAAAAGAGACAGAGGATGTCAGCTTTGGGTATTTTTGTTTTGTTTTTGTTTTGTTTTGTTTTGCTTTGTTTTGTTTGGTATAGCACACACAGGACATGATTGTGTTCAGCGCTATCTTGTAAAAAAAAAAATGCCCAAGAAAACCAGCGTCTGAAGAACAGCGCCTGTTTGGAGGAGTGATCCCCACCTGTCATGGCAGCAGTCTGAGGGAGGAGGCTTACTGTGAGTGTGATACTATCCTGAACTGCAGCGTTCCAGGTCAGCCTGTGCCATGGAATGAAACTGTCTCAAAATAGAAACAAGAAGGCTGGAGAGATGGCTCAGTGGTTAAGCGCACTGGTTGTTTTTCCAGAGGACCAGGGTTCAAATCCCAGCACCTACGTGATGGCTCTCAACTGTCTGTAACCCCAGTTCTAGGGAATCTGATTCCCTCTCTGACCTCCAAAGGCACTAGGTACACACCTGTCCCTGTGTGTGTGTGTGTGTGTGTGTGTGTGTGTGTGTGTGTGTGTGTGTGTGTAGACAAAACACCCATATGTATAAAATAAAAATGTAAAGCAACAGCAAAAGAATACATAACAACAACAACAACAACAATCATCATCATCATCATCATCATCATCATCATCATCTTATTCTAAAGTGTTTTGCTGGGGTTAAGTCAGAAAACTCAACACTGTTAACATACCCAGAACTTGGCAAAAAACAAACTATTAGCAATAGGATGCTAATAATAACAATGAGGATGATAATAATAGCAGCTGGCAGTTCATAGTGCCCTGTGGGCCAGTTTTGCCCTTCATGGTTGGTGTGGCTTCCCAGTGTCTGGGAATGGAAGGCAGAGGTGAATGGGACACAGGGGTCTCAGTAGGAGAAGAAAAGACTCAAGCTCTGTCCTGCAGTAGAGCTCTCTGTGGCACTCTGGGGACTCGGGGGTTGAACCCAGGGCTCCTCACATGGGAGCCAAGCATTGTACTCACTGAGCCCCCCATCCCTTCCAAATAATCTCATATCACACCTGAGACTGAGGAGATGATACAACTGGCTAGCCATCTTCCCAGCCTCCCCGACACACCGCACACCCCACCGTATCCCCACCATATCCCCACACGTCACACCCACTCACCTTACCACCACCCCAAACACCCCAACCCCCACTGCGTTCCCCACTCGCCCCCAACCCCCAACCCTACCCCTCCACCTACTTTCCCTATTCTCCTATTCCCCATCATCCCTGACCCCCAGCCTCCCTGACCCCCAGCCTCCCTGACCCCCAGCCTCCCTAAATCCCAGCCTCCCTGAACCCCAACCTCCCTGACCCCCAGCCTCCCTGACCCCCAGCCTCCCTGACCCCCATCCTCCCTGACCCCCAGCCTCCCTGACCCCCAGCCTCCCTGACCCCCAGCCTCCCTGACCCCCAGCCTCCCTGACCCCCAGCCTCCCTGACCCCCAGCCTCCCTAAATCCCAGCCTCCCTGACCCCCAGCCTCCCTGACCCCCAGCCTACCTGACCCCCAGCCTCCCTGACCCCCATCCTCCCTGACCCCCAGCCTCCCTGACCCCCAGCCTCCCTGACCCCCAGCCTCCCTGACCCCCAGCCTCCCTAAATCCCAGCCTCCCTGACCCCCAGCCTCCCTGACCCCCAGCCTACCTGACCCCCAGCCTCCCTGAACCCCAGCCTCCCTGACCCCCAGCCTACCTGACCCCCAGCCTCCCTGACCCCCAGCCTCCCTGACCCCCAGCCTCCCTGACCCCCAGCCTTCCTGACCCTAGTTCAGTGGCTGCTATTATCATCACCATCAAATTACTGATAAAAAGTGACCCAGATCAGCCTCTGCTGCCAACAATGAGATGTTTATCCAAGTGTGGAATGCTAGGGAGCACCCTCTCACCTGTGAAGTTGGAACCGCCCTTTGACCTCCTTCTGCCCAAGAGAGCATCTGCTCTGAGCCTAGTGGCCAGCAGGAAGAGCCAGGTTCCCCAGGTACAGAGACGCGGACAACACGCACATTTTGAAGGGACTTGCAATCAGCCAGGGAACAGCCACACTCTGATTTAACAGGTCAAGGAGGGAAAGGAATACTAGAGGGGCGGTCACAGGGCAGAAGGGACCACAGCACACTGTCCCAAGACCCACTGGGAGGGCGGTCACAGGGCAGAAGGGACCACAGCACACTGTCCCAAGACCCACTGGGAGGGCGGTCACAGGGCAGAAGGGACCACAGCACACTGTCCCAAGACCCACTGGGAGGGTGGTCACAGGGCGGAAGGGACCACAGCACACTGTCCCAAGACCCACTGGGAGGGTGGTCACAGGGCAGAAGGGACCACAGCACACTGTCCCAAGACCCACTGGGAGGGCGGTCACAGGGCAGAAGGGACCACAGCACACTGTCCCAAGACCCACTGGGAGGGTGGTCACAGGGCAGAAGGGACCACAGCACACTGTCCCAAGACCCACTGGGAGGGCGGTCACAGGGCAGAAGGGACCACAGCACACTGTCCCAAGACCCACTGGGAGGGTGGTCACAGGGCGGAAGGGACCACAGCACACTGTCCCAAGACCCACTGGGAGGGTGGTCACAGGGAGGAAGGGACCACAGCACACTGTCCCCAGACCCACTGGGGTAGTGGTCACAGGGAGGAAGGGACCACAGCACACTGTCCCAAGACCCACTGGCAGGGTGGTCACGGGGCAGAAGGGACCACAGCACACTGTCCCAAGACCCACTGGCAGGGTGGTCACAGGGCAGAAGGGACCACAGCACACTGTCCCAAGACCCACTGGGAGGGTGGTCACAGGGAGGAAGGGACCACAGCACACTGCCCCAAGACCCACTGGGAGGGTGGTCACAGGGAGGAAGGGACCACAGCACACTGCCCCAAGACCCACTGGGAGGGTGGTCACAGGGAGGAAGGGACCACAGCACACTGTCCCCAGACCCACTGGGAGGGTGGTCACAGGGCAGAAGGGACCACAGCACACTGTCCCAAGACCCACTGGGAGGGTGGTCACAGGGCAGAAGGGACCACAGCACACTGTCCCAAGACCCACTGGGAGGGTGGTCACAGGGCAGAAGGAACCACAGCACACTGCCCCAAGACCCACTGGGAGGGTGGTCACAGGGAGGAAGGGACCACAGCACACTGTCCCAAGACCCACTGGGAGGGTGGTCACAGGGCAGAAGGGACCACAGCACACTGCCCCAAGACCCACTGGGAGGGTGGTCACAGGGAGGAAGGGACCACAGCACACTGTCCCAAGACCCACTGGGAGGGTGGTCACAGGGCAGAAGGGACCACAGCACACTGTCCCAAGACCCACTGGGGGAGTGGTCACAGGGCAGAAGGGACCACAGCACACTGTCCCAAGACCCACTGGGAGGGTGGTCACAGGGCAGAAGGGACCACAGCACACTGTCCCAAGACCCACTGGGAGGGTGGTCACAGGGAGGAAGGGACCACAGCACACTGTCCCAAGACCCACTGGGGGAGTGGTCACAGGGCAGAAGGGACCACAGCACACTGTCCCAAGACCCACTGGGAGGGTGGTCACAGGGCAGAAGGGACCACAGCACACTGTCCCAAGACCCACTGGGAGGGTGGTCACAGGGAGGAAGGAACCACAGCACACTGTCCCAAGACCCACTGGGAGGGTGGTCACAGGGCAGAAGGGACCACAGCACACTGCCCCAAGACCCACTGGGAGGGTGGTCACAGGGAGGAAGGGACCACAGCACACTGTCCCCAGACCCACTGGGAGGGTGGTCACAGGGCAGAAGGGACCACAGCACACTGTCCCAAGACCCACTGGGAGGGTGGTCACAGGGAGGAAGGGACCACAGCACACTGTCCCAAGACCCACTGGGAGGGTGGTCACAGGGAGGAAGGGACCACAGCACACTGCCCCAAGACCCACTGGGAGGGTGGTCACAGGGCAGAAGGGACCACAGCACACTGTCCCAAGACCCACTGGGAGGGTGGTCACAGGGAGGAAGGGACCACAGCACACTGTCCCAAGACCCACTGGGGGAGTGGTCACAGGGCAGAAGGGACCACAGCACACTGTCCCAAGACCCACTGGGAGGGTGGTCACAGGGAGGAAGGGACCACAGCACACTGTCCCAAGACCCACTGGGAGGGTGGTCACAGGGAGGAAGGGACCACAGCACACTGCCCCAAGACCCACTGGGAGGGTGGTCACAGGGCAGAAGGGACCACAGCACACTGTCCCAAGACCCACTGGGAGGGTGGTCACAGGGAGGAAGGGACCACAGCACACTGTCCCAAGACCCACTGGGAAGCTGCAGGTGAGGCTTCTGGGGGGAACCCCTGTCTTGTATGGGGAGGCCCCATGTTTGAAGCTAACACTGATGTAAACGAACAAACAAGAAGGGTTGAGTGTGGTGGCTCATGTCTGTAACCCCAGCACTTGTTAGCCGAGGCTGAAGTTTAAGGCCCAAAAATGCAAGGGGGGCAAGGAGAACGAGAAAGGAGAGAGGAAGGAAGGAAGGAAGGAAGGGAAGGAAGGAAGGAAGGAAGGAAGGAAGGAAGGAAGGAAGGAAGGAGAAAGCCATCACTGGTGAATCTAGACAGGGGCTCTACCATTGAACCATGCCCTCAGTCCCTTACTGGGGGATTCTAGGCAGGGGCTGAGCCACTGAACCGCACCTCCTGACCTCTTTTTAGTTTTTTGAGATAAGAGTCTTGTTATGTTGCCCAGCCTGGCCTTGAAGTTGCAACCCCTTCTTCCTCGGCGTCCCAAGTAGCTGGGATGACAAACCTGCACCACAGGGCTCAGCATTTCATTTTTATATTTTAAAAAGGGGTGAGGCGGGAAAGGAGGGAGGGGCGGCCTCAGGATGGATGTGTATCACTCTATACCTATTTGGAAAACAGTTTATTTTCTCCCACTTGAAAATATTTCCTAATCAACAAAATAAATAACTTTTATTGAGGCCAGGAGCGTAACTAAGTTGGTAGAGTGCTCGTCTGGCATGCACAGAACCCTGGGTTCCCTTCCTCAGCACCACATAATCCTAGCATGGCGGGCATCCTTGTAGCACTGGCTCTCAGGGCATAAAAGTGGGAGGATCGAAAATCGAAGATCACCCCAAAAATATCCTCTCCCCCCCTCTCTCTCTCCCTCTCTCTCTCTCCCCCATCCTTCCCTCCTTCCCTCCCTCTCTCTCCCCCCCCCCCCACACCACATACTTAGGATAGAACCTGTTAGCCCCAGCCTGTCTTCCACAACTCACACTCAGCGCTGGCAGGAGCCATGCAGCAGGAGGCGCTGCAGTCATTGGTGCAGCCTGAGGAAAACAGCCCGTCACCGTCCCTGTGTCCTGACAGCCCCCTCCTGCTGCCAGCCCTCGCTGCATTTGTTGCTGCCTTGGTCACCCCGTTTCTTGCCTTATATGAATATCCTTAGGAGAGGGGGAGGTCTAATTCCCACTGGGAAATGTAATCACAACGAATAACAAAAATGGTGATTTTTTTTTTCAGAAAAACAATGCCACTCAGATAGATTAATGATTTAGCTGAAGATTTCTGAGAAGATTAAAATATACATATGTATAGTTAAAAGGAATGGGTCAAGGTGCTTTTTATGTACAATTAATTAAATCAGGTCAAGATGTTTTGCCAGCTGCTTTGTAGAAGATAACCTAGGGCACAACATAAAAATAAAAAATAAAAAACACATTCTCAGTTACTAAACGGAAGGTCTGCTAGGTCAGGAAGCAAGAACAAAGTGAGCCCAGTTGCTAAGGGCTCGCAAGTTTCACCTACAAGGGACGGGCTAATAATCACAGACTCTAATTAAGTTTTGATGTTAAGACTGTTAAGACTGAGCGTCTGTGTGCACTGAAAAAATCTGATCTTCCTGATTTAAGAACTCTACATTTGTGACAAGCTTTGGTGCACCCTGAGGACTTAGTGCTGAGCAGCATGTGTTGGGTTTGGGGTAGAAGCCGTGAAAACTCAGTTCAGACACAGAAGCTTAAAATGAAAGCTTTATTTTCTGAGCTCAGGGAGGCGGCCAGTTCGGGGTCTGAGCCCTGTCCTTAAGGGAAAGTTATGTTACATATATAAAGGGTGAAAACCCGCAATTAGCTCATACAGGGGGGTCGGATGGTGGGACACGGGGGTCAGCTCTGACTCAAGTTAGTTTGCTACAGGAAGTTCTAGCTGGCCTTGAACGTGTGCCTGGCAGCTGGGGCAGCTGGGCTTATGGTTGGGGAGGTTTCTGGGAACGACAAAGCCACAGAGTTTCTCAGGGCACATAAACACAGTTTATGGTCAGCCTGACCTTGTACAGAGATTCCTTTATGTGAGCGAAGAGCTGAGACGATGGGCCTGGTGGGCCTGAGATAAAAATATCTTATAGTTACGCTACCCAAAAGGAGTAGATCTCAACACACGCAGGCTACATAGATTCTTCTTCTTCTGGTGTCTCAAGGAAAGTAAACGATCTCTGGCCTAAAGTTCTCTAGTTAACTATGCATTTACTTACTATGAAGACAATGTAAGGACAGGCGGACGGTTAACTATGCTACATGAATAAGAATTGTGGGAAGTTAGAATAACGTGATATCTGTCTCCTGTCCTGCAACCGCAAACTGCTGCCTGCCAGTACGAGAAAAACTGGCTGGGGCTGGAGAGGCGGCTCAGCGGTTCAGAGCACTGACTGCTTTTCCAGAGGTCCTGAGTTCAATTCCCAGCAGCGACACACTCACAACCATCTATAATGTGATCTGATGCATATTGTATACATAATAAATAAATCTTTTTTTTTTTAAAAAAAAACCTGGTGTTAGAAATATTTGGCTTTCTCAAATCTCATTAATTTGTAATAGAAAACTATTGTTTTAGGATATGGCTGTACTATGGGGAGAAGCCACATGAGAAGCTGAGTGGTCAGATGAGGGATTTAGAACAATTTGTTTCTAAAAAATAGGAAACTTGTAATTCACTGTGTAATTTGTAAAAGTATCTTTTATTCTCCACATTTAGTTGTTGTCTCGGAAATCTTACTGCATCCTTCTGCTAACCTGGGCCTGGTCCTGGAAGCTTCTAGTCTTCTGCTAAGCTGGGCCTGGTCCCAGAAGCTTCTAGTCTTCTGCTAATCTGGGCCTGGGCCTGGAAGCTTCTAGTCTTCTGCTAACCTTGGCCTGGTCCTGGAAGCTTCTAGTCTTCTGCTAAGCTGGGCCTGGTCCTGGAAGCTTCTAGTCCTCTGCTAAGCTGGTCCTGGTCCTGGAAGCTTCTAGCCTTCTGCTAAGCTGGGCCTGGTCCTGGAAGCTGCTAGTCTTCTGCTAAGCTGGGCCTGGTATTGGAAGCTTCTAGACTTCTGCTAAACTGGGCCTGGTCCTGGAAGCTTCTAGCCTCTGTACAATCTAATCCAGGCCTAGAGTGTTTCAGCCTATGAGACTTACTGCTGAATAAGCTCACCCTTTCTAGTTCTTTCTGAACTCTGGCTGGCTGGCTCAGTTCAGTTATTCTGCCTCAAACCCCCCTCCAAGATGACTGACTCACCCTGCCTTCTCTCACTTTCACACTAAATAGCTCTCTGCTTAGCTTCAAACTAACTCTAGCAATCTGTTCTAATCTTCTGGCTCCTTCTCATTCTCTGGCTCATTCTGTCTTCACCTGTGTCTGGCTTGTTCTCCCTTCAACCTGTCTCTGTGAAACTATCTCGGTAAAATCTGCCTCTGAATTCTGTGAGCTGAGAGATCACAAACTCATCTCCACTGTATTGTTCCTCAACTCCCCGGCTCAACAGAACTCGGAGATCTACACGCCTCTGTCTCCCGAGTGCCGGGATTAAAGACATGCACTACCACGCCTGGAGCTAAGCGTTTCTTTACCTGAAATTTGCTCTATACCAGGCAGGTCTTGAGCTGCTTGCCTTTGTCTTCTGGGATTAAAAGCGTGTCTGTATTCTGGTCAGAACACACAGACCTAGAAGAGGTGTGGTCTCTTGCCAGAGCAGCAGCCATGTTGCTGGTTTAAAAATCCCTCTACAGTAATTGAAACTCATGATTAAGAAATGATTGTAAGCCAGGCATAGTGGTACATGCCTGTAATCCCAGCACTCAGGGAGGCAGAGGCAGGCAGATCTCTGAGAGTTCGAAGCCAGCCTGATCTATAAGATGAGTCCAGGACAGGCAAGGCTGTTAGGGTCCTGAAGAAAAGGCCCCAGACTCAAATAGTATGCATGCAGCAAAGAGTGTTGTTTATTCTGCAGAAATCCAGCGTACTGGGGTCATCATTTAGACACAGTGCGGAACCCCAGTGAGCTCTCAGCCTCTTTTTAAAGGCAGTTAGGGGAGTTCCAGATACAGCCAGGTCATTTGCATTTCTATTGGCATAAAGTAGAAGTGCATTGGGAATTGGCTGGTGCCAGCTCAGGAGTTTGTCATGAGTTAGTTAGGGGTGTGCTAAGCCCGTAGCTGAGCAACCTGTCTCCCCTGGCCAGATGTCCTAACCTCCCCTGGCCAGATGTCCTGGCCATTTCTGACTTGTTGCCCATTCTCTGTGGTTTTTCCTGTAACTGAAGTTTTTATTTCTGAGAAACAGAAACGTAGGCCTGTGCAGGCTTGGTGCAAAACAATGAAGCATGTCATGCAGTCAGCTAGGCTTGTTTAACCAGGATTCCTCAAGCTACACAGAGAAAGCCCGTCTCAGAGAAAGATGAAGAAGAAGGAGGAGGAGGAAGAGGAGGAGGAGGAGGAATAATAGTGATGTGAATTTTTTTCCTGCATTAAAGATTTCATTAAGGTATATAAGGACTAAGAGAAAAAATGAAGTTTTTGGAGCCTTGCTTCACCCAGCAAGTGTGTGTCAGAGTGTGCCTGTTTTACATTGCTGCCGATCTCCCATCTCTTCCTTGGATTGCTGAACTCTCTGCTGGACCTGGCCGCCGGCTCAGCACCAGCAGCCACATAATCAACAGTTGCCAAAGGCAACATGCGTGGGTACCTTTAAGGAGTCCTGCCAAGACAGACCACTTTCTTGCTCTCTCGCTCTGTCAGTCTCTCTGTCTCTCTCACGCACATACCCACTCCAAGAGGCCCGAATAAACCTTTTGTGTGAGATCTGTTGAATGGTGTAATTTCTGTGATCTCTCGGCCCAGATCTACTGAAGTACTCTGCCGCGCAACCCCTAACATTGGTGCCTGTGACGCTAGGCTCTCCTAGTGCCTGAGCACTCCCCCCTTGGGGATCTAAGCCACAATGGGACCCTATCCCTTATCTCTGGTCCACCTGCAACAGGCTCATCCTCCATCTTACTGTTTGCTAGACCCTCCATCCTTTACCGGCAGTTGGTGAGTGAGTCCACTTCATTGGCTTAAATACTTCCCGGAACCTTCAAAGGCAGAGGTGCCCTTTCCCTTGGGTGAGGCTTCCTTTTTTTTTTTTTTTTTTTTTTTTTTTTTTTTTTTTTTTTTTTTAGCTCAGGTTTTCACCTTTTGTTTTCATTTGAAAGTTCTGGTACTGTTGGACCCTGGCCCAAAATGTTGGACCCTGGAGTCCAATTCGGTAAGAGGGTCGCTGCCTCTTGAGAACCCACTCAAGTCACACCAGCTGAGAAGTATAGGTAAAATTTATTACTGACACACCAGAAGTCCCAATTGTTGATGTGTCAGGGTCTCTCAGCACTCGGGAGGCAGAGGACCCCAATAGCTGTTACAGACTGGGGGAGGACCTGACCTTTAAACTGATTGGTTGGGCTGCTGCATCTGAGGTATGTGAGCAGGATGATTGGCTCCGGCCAGGTTAACGGGGGGGGGGGCAGAGAACAGGCCGAGTGGGGGCTTTCCGCACTGGGTGCTTTCCTAAAGCTGCAGGTGGTGTTTTGTTTTGCTGGTTCTTGTAACTAAGGTGGTACCAGGGTAGGGGTCAAATGGCCCCGAGCTTGGCCTTGTTTTTCAGGCTTTTCAGTACCAGGTGCCTAGTCTTTCCTGGGCCTTAGCCAGGCTAAGCCTCTGGCACCCTGGCAGGTAATCTGCCTGGGTCCTAGGGATGCCTTGGAGTTCAGGCCTTGGACCTCCTGCTCTACTTCCCCTTCATCTGTGTCTCCTGGCCCCAACTTTGGTACGCCTCCAGGAGAACTTCCAACCACTCCACCCAGTGCCCAACTGAAAGGCCTTTAAATTTGCCCATCTTTGTGGCCTCAGTACCCCTTAGATATTCAATCCAAATGCAGCATTAGGGGTGAGGTGGGGGAGCAGAGATTGCCTATTCCCTTATCTCTTTTCTCCTCTATAAGCTGTTTGGTTCTGTCTGGTCTTCCCACAGCATGTTTAAGTGCCCTGTCTTTGCATTAAGGTTGATGGGTTTGTAAGTTTGTTGCAAAGAGTGAGCTGGACCTAGCAAGGGGTGTCCCGGGCGGCAAAGGAGCAGGCCAGCTGCAGCATGCGCTCTGTTCTCCTGCAGTACTGTCTCCGAACCAAGCTGCTGATCTAACACCATAAACTATATACAGAGCATTTGTTTGCGAAACTGATTCCAAATTCTAGACTCCAATTCTTCAGCTGCTGCCTCCCTCCATGTGAGCACCTACGTGCTTCTCTGCCCCTGCGGCTTCCTGCGGCCTCCCGCAGCCTCCTGCACCCTCCCGCACCCTCCCGCACCCTGTGGATACCTTCTTTCTCTCTAGGTCTCTCCTGGCTCCAGCTTGCCGCTCCGCAGCTTTGGCTCCTCCCTCCCGCTTGGAGCTTATAGGAACACATCTGCACGGTGCTCTGCTTTGAGACACCCTCTCTCTTCCACCATGGATTCAGATTTTATTATAACAGCTTGACCAAAAATGCGATGCACTCAATTTCCAAGTTCTCAAAGATTGTAACTTCTCCCACCACACAAACTAATGATCCCCAAATCTCTTATCACTAGGATTCTACCTCCCACTCTTAAAATCTTATATCTCTCCGAGTTCTCTACGCTCTGCTATAAAAAAAAATCTCTTAAGGTTATGCTGTAAACTCTTATCTCAGGATTTGTAAATTCTTTGGCTTATAATTGAAAAATCTATATATGGATATATATGTATGATTCAATTCTTGTTTAGAATATGTGTGTGTGTGTAACTTGAATTCTATATGTGTGTGTATGTAACTTGGATTCAACTCTCATTTAAATATTTATACTTATTTCCTAATATATATAATGTTATATATATACATATATATGTATATATGGAAAACAGGTTATTTTAAACAGCAGTCACGTGACTCTTTATCTTGGCTAGTGACCTCATCAGGATCTAAGTGGCCACATGGCTGCAACCATCTTAGGTTAAAAAGTACATGCCATGTGACTTCACCATCTTAAGATGACGTAAAGCATCAACCGTAAAACTTCTTAGTCCTAATGATCTCTCTGTTTGTCATTGTATCTCCTTTTAGACTAAGGAAGGAACAAATCTCAAATATTTTGCACTGCTATGGACTTCTGCACGATGATAAAAAAATTTAAGGTTATTCTTGCTACAATATACTATATATGTGACTCAACTCTGGTTTAGAATATACTATAAATTATGATAAAAATTGTTTAAGTTTATAAAGGTATACTCAGATTAACAAAAGCTGGCCTAAGATGTATGTCTAACTTCTTACATCTTTGCTGACCGTGCAACACGAAGCTGCTAGAAAATTTAGATAAATAACAACATATGTTTAACAAGTCAAGTGTGTTGGATAATCAAGATTGGTACATTTCTAAGGTCTGCCCGGGTTCACAGTAATATTTGTCTAGCTTCTCTGTTCTTGCTCACTTTAAGCTTTAGCTCTTTGGATAAACTAAGCCGTACCCTCCCCTCCCCCCCCGCCAAAAATGCCTGTAATGTTCCATAGTGGTACACAGGGAAAGGATCCGTATAGTCCAGTCTCTCTGTGGACTTTATCTATGGGTTAAAAGTTTTGTTCTGATGCTAGAAGAGCTTCAATTCAAAAATTGTTACTTTAAAAAAGCTAATCCTAATAGGTACGGAAAATAAAGTCCTATTCTTATTTTAAAACCTACTAACTTATTGTAAACTGCTAAAAAGTTATTAAGACATGCAAGTTATAATCCCCTCATAAATTCAAATTCTTTAATGAGTTCAGAGCTACACTTTTAGTCATGTTAAGTACTGATGTAATTAATTACCGGAATAAACTTTATTTAGGCTCCTGCATATATATATTTTCAAAGCTAAGCCTAAAACAAGAAACTAGGAACAAGAAAAATTTGTCTAATTTACATATACTTAATAGATAACGGTCAAACTCTTCAAAGATCTGCTAAATGTGGCATTTTAAGTGTCTAACAATAATTACTAAAAGATTTTTGTGATAGACATGCCAGCTCCTGGCAGCACCCTTATTCTCCTCCAAAGATGATGGGCACAGAACTCTACCTGGAACTTGTGGGTAGGTGGAAAACTTCCCTTCACCTTGCCCACCACCAGGACCAAACTGCTTGCCCACCAGACTGTGGACCAGCAGGACCCTGGAAAGTTGGTTGCCCTGCGTTGCCGGGACAGGGAAGTCTGTTGTGTCTTCTGGACCTAGTGACAGAAGACTGACAGTAAAATCTCTTTCGCTTTCTGTAGATTTGGAAACTGCTCGGTCTGTATTTTCTGTTTACTCCATCTTACTCAGATCTCTGATGGTGTTGACTGTGAGGCTACTGAGAGCCTTGTCACTTTAGCAGCAGCAACCAAGGAAGATGTCAGCTGCCCTCTCAGTTCTCTCCCTGTGTAGAAACCAGGCCGCAGGCCTCACTTTCCTGGAGCTACGACTGGGTCTAGACAGTGTACCTTGCTACCAGACTCTAAAAAGAGAGAAACTCACAAAACAGATTTCAATTTAACTTTTTTACTATTCCTTTGTTTAAATAAACTCACTTTACAATGACTGCTCTCAGAAATCAATCTGTGTCTCATGGAAAATGACTGAATAGGAAAAAAAAAGCTATAAAGTTTATGTAATGTCTGAGGATAGAGAAAGCTTAAGTTGTGAGGGTCTAAGGAAATGTTTTAAGGTTTGTAAATGCAATTTGTAAAGGTTTGAGGACGTGGAAGCTTAGGTTTTGAGGGTCTAAGAAGGTGTTTTAAGGTTTGTAAATGCAATTTGTAAAGGTAAAAGAAAGTGACTTAAGGTATATAAAAATGAAAAAAAAATGTTTCAGGTCCCTTTCTCTCTCTATTCCATTGTTATATTAAGACTTCAAAAGTTCAGCATTTTCTCATTAACCTATGGAGTTCTGACAAGCTATTAACCTAGCTCTGGTAAGCACTGACTACTATTTTCATGGTCACAAGCCCAAATTTTTCTTTGGTTATCTTATAAGTACAGACTTAAAAGTGCTTTTCATTTTGTTAAAAATGTCTGTCTAATCTGTATACACCTAGCATTCTAGATAGAGGAAAGATTGTTGATGCTTTTAACCCAAAATCATTTTGGGTCCCCAAGCTTTTGTTATGACTCAAAGGCCTGAGCCAACTGCTTTTTCTGCAGTGCGGGTTGCAGTAAAGACGGTGGTAATGCTAACATATCTAAAACTTATTTTTTTTGTAAATTTAAACAATTTTTTTATGCTTCAGGAAATCAATTTAAATCCTTCTCTCATGGGTCAAGTGGACTCCAGATAAGTCCTGCTAATCAACAGCCTGTTTCTCCAGCTGCCCAGTCCACTTATTCTTGAGGGTAGGATCCCTCCCCTTTCCCTGGTCTTGGGACTCCCCTTCCCCAACTACCAGGACTATGGGCCTAAAAGTTCCAACTGTACACCTAACAAAAAAATTCCCCCAAACTCCTTAACTTTATCTTCTGCCCCTAGTATATCTGCCGGCTTCTGATGCTCCCTCAAAATCTGCACCTCAGACAGCTTCAAAGTGGCTATCCCCAGGCCTCAGAAACTGCTCCAACTGCTGCCTAAACATCCCTATCCCCAAATTGTCCCACAGAGCCTGGGCAGCAAGTGAAACAGCCTCCTCTTCCAGGACTTGGCCAGGATCTCAGCTTTCTTGGGTCCCCAAAGATGTCAACACCCCTCAGACAGCAGGAAGCAGTCTGAAGAACACAGTACCCCCATTCCTGCCTCACCAGTAACCCCTTTCTATTTTCCCTGTCTTTTATAATAAACAAAAGAGAGGAATATTAGCCCCAGCCTACCTTCAGCAACTCAGCACCAGCAGCCACATCATCACCAGTTGCCAGATGAGACACTTGTACCCTTTAAAAGGTCCCCACTAAGCAGGCAGTGGTGGCACACGCCTTTAATCCCAGCACTCAGGAGGCACGGGTAGGTGGATCTCTGTGAGTTTGAGGGTAGCCTGGTCTACAGAGTGAGGTCCAGGGCAGCCAGGGCAACACAGAGAAAGCCTGTCTTGAAAAGATAGCTAGATGATAGATAGATAGATAGATAGATAGATAGATAGATAGATAGATAATAGAGTCCCTGCCATAACAGACTTCTCTCCTGCCTTCTCTCATTCTGTTTGTATGTCTCTCTCTGTCTCTGTCTCTCTCTCTTTCTCATGTCTCCACTCCAAGATGGCATTTCACTCCCTCTCCAGTAAGTCTCTTGCATGAGATCTGTTCTTTGGGGTACTGTCTGAGGCATACCTGGGCCTCAATCTGACAAGGTACTCTGCCACAAAACCCCTAACAGAACCTATGTGACTTTGGACAATGACTCAAGTCTCCCTTGACCTCAGTTTCCCCTGCTTGTTGTCAGGATTACAATCGTGATGGTTTTCTCTGACAGATGGGAAAATGTGACCGTTAACCTGGGGAGGGCCCTGAACACAGTCACGGTGGACTCTTCATGGTTTGTATTAATATTCTCCTCCCTTGGGCTGGAGACATGGCTCAGAGGTTAAGAGCACTGGCTGCTCTTCCAGAGGTCCTGAGTTCAATTCCCAGCAACCACATGGTGGCTCACAACCATCTATAGTGAGATCTGGTGCCCCCTTTTGTTGTGCAGGTGTACATGCAAGCAGAGCACAGTGTACATAATAAATAAATAAATCACTAGGAAAAAATATTCTCTACCCTTGGCTAGGACATAGACTCAAACAGAGTTACCAGTACCACATGCCTGGGTAACACACTAAGAACTCTGAGTTGGCGGCAATCAGAGATACCTACACTTCTGTGTCTGCTGCTCTGTTCAACAGTCCGGTTACGCAGTCAGTGTGTCTGTCCACAGATGGCTGGACTAAGAAAATGTGGCACCTGTGTTAAATAGAAGACACAGAGGTGGCAGGGGAGCAGCTGATTTTATAGATGGGCACTAAGGCCATCAGATGGAAGAACGGGGTCGTTTTTTTCTCTTCTGCATTTCTCTGGTCTGATAGAGAAGGAATTCCTGGCTCCCACAATGAGAAACAGAGCCAGCATGGAGGGGTGCAGCATGGAATCTCCTGGGCAACCGAGGGAAGGCCAAAGCTCCAGGATGTGCTGTCCAAGGCTGGGCATTAGTGTGTATATGAGCTCGCTACAGGACAGAAGCCCCGAGGGCAGTGGGAGGTCACAGCTCAGCCAGGGACCATAGAGACAGGGAGAAAGCATGCCTGTGCTCTGTAGTCACCTTTGCTGTCTGCTAGGGAATCTGGCCTTAAGTGGGGGGGGGGGGGAGGCTGAAGAAATGGGGTTGGGTGGAGAGGTGAATAGAGTGTGGTCGGCTGCATCTCTGTTGTCTAGGGTTTGGATTTTGCTTCAGCTAAGACTTGACAGTGAGTTTCCTGTACCCAGCAGAGGTCTGTCCAGTCAAGCAAAGAGGAAGGCCAGACACTGCAGGCTCCTGGGCTCGGGGCTTAAAGGGACTGGCCTATGACTTAACAATAAATGTATTCATGTAAGGTTGCTTTACTCAGCCCAAAAGAACAAAACGATATTATTTGCAGAAAAAAAATGGGTAGATATTTAGATTGTGTGATACAAAACAGGCTAGAGTCAGACTTGGACTGACAACAAGCCTGTGCTGTGTACCACACAGAGAATCTAGAATGGGTATATAAAACATAAGAGTGGACGAGGGCCCGCTTGGGCAGAGGAATGCAACCAGTGTAGGAGAAACAAGAGAGAGTTGGGGACCCAGTGTGGTGGTGCACACCCTTAATCCCAGCTCTCAGGAAACAGGAGGATTTCCGGGATGTCAGGGTCAGCCTGGTATATGCAGCAAATTCTAGGACAGCCAGAGCCCAGAGCAGACTTCACCCAGAGCAGGGCCTGTTCAAAACAAGCACTGGATAAGAGGAGGGATTCGGGATGGTGGTGGTGATGATGATGATGATGATGATGATGATGATGATGATGATGATGATGATAAAGACATTGATGGTGGTGAAATTCTGTCTCAAAACAAAATTGTGGGGAGAGACCTGGAGAGATGGTTCAGTGGCTAAGAACATGTCGTATTCTGCCAGAGAGCCTAAGCTTGACGCCCAAAACCCATGTTGGGGGGGTTGTCACTGCAGGGGATCAAATGCTGTCTTCTGGCTCCGTGGGCTCCTGCAGGTATGTACACACACACACACACACACACACACACACACACACACACACACACAATTAAAAACCTCAAAATTGTGTATGTGCTTGTACATGGTTGTGTGTGTGTGTGTGTGTACACATGCATGCACGCAAATGTGCAAGTGTGGAGGCCAAGCTGGTGTCACCGTCAGTCATTCTCTGTTTACTGCTCTAGAGGCAGTGGGACCTGGGAGAATGGAGCCAACAAATGAGGCAGACTAAGGTCTCACGCAATAGCCAACTTTATTCTGAGCATCAGATAATTAATACTCTGAGGGTTAAGCAGAGTCACATAAGTCAAGTGTCCGGTCACAAGGGCAAGCTGCACTCGGCACATAAACAAATAACAACAGCCAGTTGTAAGGAATAAGCTGAGGAAAACTCACTCCTCTCTGCTGCGCCTGGGAGCAACATGAAACCACACTCCAGGAACAAGTCTGTGTCTTGTTTTCCTGGAGTTTTCTCGCGAGCACTCAGAATTCTTCTCACTCCACTCCATTCTTAGACCACGTGCTGAGGACTCTCCACCCCAAGTGGAGGTCTCTCACTGAACCTGGAGCTTGTCCATTCAACTGGAGTGACTGAGCCTTACTCTGCCTCCCCGCACCGGGACTGGAGGATGTAGCACTGGAGCCCTGGGACCCACCTGTCTCTGCCTCCCAGGCACTGGGGTTGGAGCCCTGGGACCCACCTGTCTCTGTCCCCCCACCCCACCCCGGCACTGGGACTGGAGCCCTGGGACCCGCCTGTCTCTGCCTCCCTGGCACTGGGGCTGGAGGATTGTACTGCTGCACCCAGCTTTTGATGTGAGTGCCCTGGTGCAAAACAACCACTTAACTGACTGAGTCGTCTCTCCAGTTAAAAACTGTTTTAAAGCATTTGCTGCGCTGAGGCTTGGCTCACTTGGTGGAGTGCCTGGGGGGATGCATGGAGCCCTGGTTTCCACTCCCAGCACTGCATAAAGCAGGAGTGGGACACCTGCCTGTCATCCTAGCATGTGGAAAATGGAGGCAGAAGGATTAGGTCACCCTCAAGAAGTGTGAAAGCAGGGGCAGCCTGGGTTCCATGAAACCCTTTCTCATAAAATAACAAACTGAGGAAAGAAAGGAAAGGAAAGACAAGTGAAGATGAGGGGAGCTTCCGGGTGCTGTGAGGAGGGCCATTCTGATGACGGTGATCAGAGCCGGTCCTTGAACGCACACACAGGCACACAGGGGACAGAGACTAAGCACCTGCAAAACGGAACTCCAAATCCCCCAGCACCGGTACCAGGGACTGACGTTTCCAGCTGCTGTACTCCTGTGTGTACAGAACATGGCCATACATACCCCACGGGAACCTCACACAACACCCAGATGCTGTCACTCACAGCTCCTGCTCCAGGTCATACTTGAGTCCTTCTCTTCATATCTGTGAGGTTCGAGGTCAGGACCTGGACAGAAACGAGAAGATTCAAGCTGACCTGGCACTAGCTCATCTGAGTTCCAGGGCAGAGCAAGGCATCTGGGTCCCAGAGAAACGGTCCGGGTGTATCCATCTGGAGCCACAAGGTGGCAGTGCAGCACAGTGGAAGCACCCCGGGGCAGAGCGCCAGAGAGCCAGAGAGCCAGCACCTGCAGCCCTGCCTCTCTCTCCTAATCTCCACGGAAGAGATAACAATAGTCTCTGCACTACAGGCTGCGAGGAAATTAAATCAGATGACATGGGTACAGAGCCCAGAGCAGAGCCTGTTCAAAACAAGCACTGGATAAGAGGAGAGATTGGGGATGGTGATGATGATGATGGTGATGATGATGATGATGATGATGATGATGATGATGACGACGATGATGATGATAAAGACGGTGGTGGTGGTGATGGTGGTGGTGGTGGTAACAATGAAGATGGCTTATGATGGTGAAGGTGATGATCGTGCCAATGATGGTGGTAATAAATAGGCTATGTTGGTGATGGTCGCAGTGGTCATAGTGGTTGTGATACTTAGTCCATGGTGGCGGTGGTGATGATGAAGATGATAGTGATGAGGATGACGGTGGTGATGGTGATGGCATGACAGTGGTGAGGATGATGATATTGATGGTGAGATGGCGGTGGTGATGGTGATGAAAGTGACAATGGTGGTGATAATTACAATGGTAATAACAGTGATAGTGGTGGTGGTGATGGCAATTAGTCCATGGTCGTCTCAATTAGGGTTTCGATAACTGCGATAAAACACCATAACCGTAAGCGCCTTGGGAAGACTGCCTTTGCTTCCCTTACGCTTCCACATCAGAGTCCATTATAAAAGGAAGTCGGGACAGGCACTCAAGCTGGGCAGGAACCTGGTGGCAGAGGCCATGGAGGGGCGCTGCTTACTGACTGGCTCCTTAAAACCTCATGTTTATCTCATAACATAAATGTGGTACACTTTAAAATGCCCCTTCCCAATCCTTAAAAATCCCAATCCTCAGCCAGGCATGATGGCGCACGCCTTTAATCCCAGCACTCGGGAGGCAGAGGCAGGTGGATCGCTTTGAGTTCAAGGCTAGCCTGGTCTACAAAGTGAGTCCAGGACAGCCAGGGCTACACAGGGAAACCCTGTCTCAGGGGGAAAAAAATCCCAATCCTCTTACACTTCTCTTAGCCAATTGGCTCAAGGGCATCAGGATCTCAAAATAGCCAGGAGGAAACTCTCAACTCCCAGTTCAACGGTCTGTGTGCTGTGGCCCCAGGCAGAAGCCTTTCTTCTTCAGAAACAAAACTTCTAAGCATTCAGCACATAAGGTCGCGGGAACAGGAAGCAAAATGTTCCTGGTTGGTCACTAGGAGTGATAGTGCGTGGAGCCACTTCCCTTTCCACACCCGTGATCCCTGACTATGGGAGGCACTGCATCACACTGGATGCATACACAGCCTTCTTGAGAGCCCTGCCCCAGCGCCCCAGGCTGTTGGCATCCGGGTGGTGTGTTAGCTGGATCTTTAAAGCCATCCCATTGCTTTATCCAACTGTTTCAGTTTCAGTACAGTGTGGAACTTAGTAGGACCAGTGGAGTCCATAGGCGTTAGCCTTATTTCTTTAGCTGTGAAGCGGGTTCCCTGATCAGGAGCAATGCTGTGCAGAGCACCAAGATGGTGGATAGGGCGTTCTGTGAGTAAGTCCCTGGACTTACATTGTTGGCAGGAGAGGCAAACCCATAGCCAGAAAAACCATCTATGCCAGTAAGGTCAAAATACTGTCCCGTCCCCTATAGGAGTGCTCCAAAGTAATCGATCCAGGAAATAGTGTCACCCGGGGGCTCCTGTCAAAACAAAGCAGCTTACATACTTTCTTATTCCAAGAGGGAATAACCAGGGCGCAGTCACGGTCAGATCAAAGCAAAACCCAAGTCCTGGAACAGGGTGAAGCTCAGTGTCGGATTTCTGGGATCTCTGGGCTCCAAAGCGCTTGCCACGGCACACACACAGAGGAGGCCTTGGAGGAGCATGCTTACCGTGGTCTCCTCACCTTGGCTTCCAGCCTGAACTGCCCTCAGTGAGGAAGTGTGGCAGGAAAGCTGTAAGGTGAGGTAAACCTTTCCTCCATGCCTTTGGTCATGGTCTTTATCACGGCAAATAGAAAGCCCAACTAATAAAATGCTTGCTTTTGTTTTATTTTTATTTACATTTATCGCCTCTGATCTCTTTCACCTCCGAGCCTCTATTTATCTGTCTCCACGCTCTCTCTACTCCCTCCCTCCATCTAGGGTCAAAAGGGCCAGACAGGAAAAGAAGCAATGGTAAAACAGTCATCTGCCCCTGGGCTCAGCACTCTGCAGATAGATAAGGCCAGGCATGAGAGTGTGTGGCCACATGGCTGACTGACGTGTGGTCTTTACAAGAGCAGCTCAAAACCTTCTGACCTTTTTCATGCTGGTGTTCCATTAAAACCACATCAGACACAAGCCACTGGTTGTTAAAACAAAACAAAACAAAAGGCCAGAGGTACGTGCAGGGAGGGTGAGACCCCAGGGACCTGGAGGTGTTTTATACAAAGTCAGGGGAGACCATGAGCAACATGAAGCCTCTACAGAATACCCGAGGGCTTCCCTCGCCCTTTCAGAAACCAAAATTTCGCCTTGAGAAAAGACACATCTTTTAATACTGGCGGGTGGAGGTGTGAACCAGGGCGATGCAGACTCAGTAATGAGAGCAGAAAAAAGCACCCCACTTCCTCAAGCCCATGATGAAGTCAAGATGAAAACCCTGGGGCTCCTCCAAGGGTGGCCAAGATTGTCTTCCTTCTCAAAAACTTTTCTTTTCCCCCCCTGTGGCTATTAGGATGTGACCCAGAGCCTGGTGAGTACTAGGAAAGCACTTTACCCTTGAGACATGTCCCCAGGCCCTTTCTGGGGGATTCTAGGTAGAGCCCTCTCTATAACTTTACATTGGATCACGTTCAGTAGTGTTCTGTGCTGGGGAGCAACTCAGGGACAGAACCAGGTTCCCTTGCTTAATCTGTGTGCTCCATCACCGAGTTGTGTCCCAGGCAACAGTAGCAGCTGGCCGCGGTGACGTTTTGTGAGGCTCCACTCAGCCTCCACCCCCAGTTTTCCTTCTCACTGTTGGGGTCCAGCTATGTTCTCTCTGTGCCAACCCCAAGCCAGAACGTCCCCTCAAGCTGTTGAGCCGTCCAGCTCTCCCTCCTCAAAAATCTCCCCATCTTCACTTAAGGGGATCCTGGAGAGTACCCCCAACTTTGTTCTGGCTTCTCCTTGGGAGCCCTGTGGGTAAAGCTGGGATGGCACCTGCCTTTGCCCTTGAAGTTTGTTCAACTTCAACCCACAGCTGTTTTGAAGGTTTAGCAGGGACAATGTATCCGGTCACCTCACTGCCTGGGCCCCCAACAGTTTCTCTAAAATAGAAAAACCTCCTGAGCAGGCAGCCCAGCTCACCTGGCTGCCAGAGAAGGACCTGTTTTTCCAGCTCTGCTAGGAGTGGGCTCCACCACCACCCCACCCCATGCCCCCACCCCACCCCCACCCGGAGCCTGGTGCCTCCGGTTTTCCCCTGCGCAGGCTGCACCTCACCTGTACTTAGAGATAAGGGACATGGCTAGGGTGAGGGACGTCCAGCCTGGGTTTGCCCCAGGATCCCCAGATCCCGTGTCCCTGCAGGAACACAATACGTGTGCAACACTGCAGCTGCGGTTCTCTGAAAGACAAAGGAACAGTGTGATCAAAACACACTTTGCTTTCGAGCTAGGTGGCTCAGGTTCGCTGTCACTGTGCTGTGTGGCCTGGGGCAGGGTGTTTGACTTCTCTGTGTGTCTCTCCTGTTTTACATAGTTGAGCACAATACTACATCTCTTAGCATTATATTCATAAAGCAATTCCGACACCACATACAAACAGCAAGTGATATAGAAACATTAGTCTTCCATTTGGTTTTGAGTTGTTGCTGTTGTTGCTGCTGCTGCTGCTGCTGCTGCTGCTGTTCTCCTGGCTCCTGAGTTCCCTGCTGTGCAGCCTTTGTCCACCTTCTTGTCTTGTTCTGTTCATCCATCTAAATCCCTCCAGCCTCGGCCTTTCTCTGACTTTTAACAACTACGTGTCTCTCTGTGCCTCAGTTTCCCTATCTGTAAAATGAAGTCCACAGGCCTCTCTACTCCACAAAATCATCAAAAGAGAAATGAGTCAGAGATTGTGTCTCTAAGTCAGTAAATCCAAAACACTTGAAAATCTAAATTTTGAGTGCATCAAAACGACGCCTTTAATGGGTAAATTCCACGCCACAAAGCATGCCGGGAAGAGTGTGGAAAAGCACTACGCAGGGCACCTCATGCCCCTCATCTCAACACGTAGGAAGCCGACGCAGGATTATCTGGAGTTCAAGGTCGGCCTGAGCTATAGAGTGACTCTGTTTCAGAAAAAGTTTAAGAGGGGCCCATGATGGCTCAGTGCGCCAAGGTGCTTGCAGCAGATCTGAATTCCATCCCTTTGATCAACACGGTAGAAGAAGAGAACCAGTTCTGCAAGTTGTCCTCTGGCTTTGATAAGTGTACAGAAGCATGCATGTACCTACACATACATTCATACATACCAAAAATAAATAAATGCAATGATTGTTAGAATATTTTGTTTTTATTTCTACTTAAATGTGTGTCTGTGTGTGGATATGTGTGCATGAGTGTAGTGCCCAGGGAAGCCAGAAGATGCCAGAGCCCCTGGAACTGGCACTTGTGGGCCACCTTCTGGGAACCAAACAGTATGTGACTGTAACTGCTGAGCCATCTGTCCAGCCTCACTGACTTCTCGGGTATTTGAAAACACTGGAGAAGCAGGTTGAGGAAACGCTCAGTGGCTGGAGTGCTTGCCTTGCAAACATGAGGACCTGAGTTTCATTCCCAGAAAACAGATGGAAACAAACAAACAAACAAAAGAAACCAGGCAAGGTGGTGCTTGCACTGTCAGCACCGCAGAGGAGGAGTCCCTGGGACTCAGCTCACCGAGTCCGTGAGTTACAGGCCATGGGGAGACCCTATCTCAAAAAAAAATGGATAACCCCTGAGGAGTGATGGCTGAGGATGACCCTTGGCTTCACACATGCATTACTACACACATGTGCACCTGCACACACATGAACACACATATGAACAAGCAGGCACACACAGAGAGAAAAAGAATGTTCTACAATCCCAATTTCTTCTGCCTCAAGCACTCTGGGTAAGGAATCTTCCAGTCGACCAGAGGCAGAGGAGTGGTCCTCCCAGACTGTAATAAATTCAAAAGTTAAGTAAATAATAGTGACCTATTACTACAGTTTGTTACTGTTTTCCCCACCTACGGTCCCTCCTCTCCCTGTCTTCCTCTGTGCTCTCTGCTCCTGTTTCTCTGTAGCCATATTTAACCCCTCCTGAGTGAATGACCAGCAGCAGCAGCAAACCCAAGACACTGGATCCATCCTCAAAGGACTCCCAGCCCAGAGGAAAGCAGATGTTAGGAGAATTAACACTCAAACAAAAATGTGTATAAGTTGTTCCGGGGGCTCTGAGAGATGACTAGAGTGCTATAGAAAGTCAGCAAAAAGGCTGAGGCATCGCATCAATCGAAAGTAGAGCCCCGCGGCCTAGAATCCCCCAGTAAGGGACTAACGTCAGGCTGTGATATGTCCCTCTAGGCACATGTTTCTGCTCTTCCCAATTTCCATCTCTCTGAGCCTTCACATCCTTTGCGATTGTTATCTCTGCCCCGGTCCTGTGGGTTCACATCTGTGCCTCCTTGCCTCTGTCCCTCTGAACTCCACACCTCAGACTGGATTCTGCCCCTTGGAAATGGATTCCCATCTTAGCGCGAATAAGTCCAACATGTGAGACCAGACATGTCCCCACTGTCTGAGTCTGTCCCCAAATAACTTGAGGTCACCTCCACCTGACCCAGTGAGAAAAGACAGAAAAACACCCCCCACCTCTTTGCTCTTTCCTTTGCTCTTTCCTTTCGCTGGCCTCCCTGTCCTCAGTACTAGCCTCGTCCTTCACAGCACGTACCTGCGAGAGCTGATGCACCCAGCACTCCCACCTGGACCACAGCCTCTCCCACTGGACCTTAGAATCCCCATCCTGCATCACAGCATCTCTAATATGTACCCTAGAAACTCCCACCTGGACCACAGCAACTCCAAATAGACATGGCACTTCCCACTTGAGTCTCAGCATTCCCCCAGCCACCGTCTTTCCTTCAAGCCCTGCTTCTTGTCACTCCTCACCAAGAGCAGACAAACTCATGTCACTTCTCTGCCACTGTGCTTAACATACAACTTACGCCCTTAACCTTGATATTTAAGCCATTTCTACCTGTCCGCCTTGTTTCCCACAGGAATGCCATTCACTGGCATACCAAAACGTCTTCTGCCTGGTGACTCTTCCTCACAGTCGTCTGGCTCAGACACTACCAAGCGCCAATTATTTCCTGCTCGCTCTAGGTTTTCTCTGTTGTGTATCTACCCACCATCACTGGCACAAGAGACCCAGGAACATGGAGACACCTTCATCCTTCCTGGTCCCTGGCCTGATACAGAGCTCCAAGCTCGGCTGCCAGCCACGGGATTGCTCCTGACTAAGGATTGCCTCTATCTCACGCTGGTTTCCAGGAGCCTCTGCAGCTAGGACACCTGCAGGGACAGGGTTGGCTTGCAGGGTTATCAGAATTCAGGCTGGGCATGCCTTCACGATTACCCTGATTACGCTTGGGAAAAAAAGAGGATGAAGAAGTGGGTCACAGACACGGTCTCCAAAGAAGTGCAAGATGCAGGCACAATTTGATGCGCACAGGAAGGAACTCATAAAGAGGGAGAATATGGGATTGGGGTAGGGGAAATTTTATTTAGTGAATAAGAGAAAAAGCACGAGAGGCAGAAGGAGTGAATGAAAGAACACGAGGAGAACAAAGGAGAAGGAAATGAGAGAGGGGGCGAGAGAGGCCGGGTTTGAGCACTGTTCCCTCCCTGTGCCCCACACTCCACCTGGCATGGAGGCAGTCTGAGGGCTTTGAGTCTGCAGCACCTGACAGTATGGAATGTGTCCCCTGGGGGGCAGGCCATCCCCAGCTGAGGAGGCTTATAAGCCCCACGGGGGCCCCTGTGGGTGGCAGTTCAGTGCAGTGCAGCAGCAGCGCAGCCACAGAAATCCGGAGCCCAGAGACAGCAGCAGGTGAGGAGCTCTCAGCTCTTCCCCCCCCCCCCCCCCCCCCCCCCCCCCCGCTCTCTCCACTTAGAAGCACCCGGCAGCCCTCTCCAAATCTCTGGGTCTGATTTCTGGCCCTCAGGCTGCCTCCAACCAGTCAGACCTCTTGAATGCCCTTGTCTGGGTTTTCAGATCTATGCCTCTATCTCTCCAGTGTTCCCCTCTCTCTGTTCCTAGATAGTTAGATGCTTCCTCCTCCTCTCCCTCCTCCCCTTCCTCCCCCTCCTCCTCCTTCTCTTTTCTTCCTCCCCCTTCTCTCTCTGTCCAGGGAGGGAGCACCGGGAGGCAGAGCGCAGAACTGCAATCCAGGAGGGAGCACGGGGAGGCGGAGAGAACAGGACTGCCATCCAGACACTCTCGTCTTCATTTCCAGGAGCCAACATGACAGTCACTGCACAAGCCCCCTGGAGCTGGTTCCTGGGGTACCTCATCTTTGGGGTCACAGGTATCTGAGTGTGTGTGTCATAGTGTGTGCCTGAGGGAATAGTGTCAGCCAATGCTCAGGCATGACTCAGTGTCCTACTGCTTCTGATGTGCCCGGTGACAGTGGGACGGGTGCCTGGTCATGCCTGTAAAGGGTGGTAGGTCGTGAGAATGTGGGACAGTGTATGACACTAAGGGGAAGATGGGATCTGTGCCTAGCTCCTGGGTGAGCAGATGATTGTCTGTTTTTCTTTCTTTCTTCCTTTCTTTTTTTTCTTTCTTTTCTTGTCAACGCAGTGTATACCAGGCTGGCCTCAAACTTACAGAAGTCAGCCTGTCTCTGCCTCCTAAGTTGTGGAGTTGATACCTGGCCCACTTATTTTTTTTTAAGAGTCTTACGTAGTCCAGGCTGGCCTTGAATTCACTCGGCAGTCAAGAGCAACCTTGAACATCTGACCCTCCTGCTCCCGCCTCCCGAGTGCTGGGATTACAGGTGTGCACCACCACAGTGCCCAGTTTACGTGCTGCTGAAATCCAAACCCAAGGCTGAGTGTGTACCCTACCAACTGAGCTCCCAGCCCTCTGGTGTGTGGGTAAATGGGCTGTGGCTGGTGTGATTATGGGGAGGCTGGGTGGAGGCACAGCTGTGCCACAAAGCTGACCAGGTCCCCGAGCTGGCTGTATGTCTCGTCTTGTCTGGGCCAGCTAGGAGAAGGGACTGTGTGTTTGTGTGACAGAGGCAGAGGGCGGGGAGAAATGGTTCTTGGGTTCTGAAGACCAGCCTGAGACTCCAAGCTGACCCACGCTCCTGACAAATGAGCCTGCATCCGGTGTGCTAACCCTAGCTCTCAGGGAAGTTCCTGAGCCTTAAGTCCTCTCAAGGGAACTGACCCCACCCCTCTGAGCCCCCCTCCACCCTGAAGTTCTCAGTCCATATCTGGCACCATGTGCTTGGTGCCTGGAGACTAGCCCCATGCCCCATGTCCCATGTCCCATGTCCCATGTTCCATGTCCCATGTCCCATGCCCCATGTCCCATGCCCCATGTCCCATGTCCCATGCCCCATGCCCCATGCCCCATGTCCCGTGTCCCATGTCCGGAATCTGCATCCAGCCCCAGTTCTGCCAGCCTTCACTGCACTTCTCCTCCCTCTGACCTTGACTTTTAAGAACCCCGAAGCTTCAGCCACACCCCTGTTCTCAGACTCTGCCCTGCCGAAAACCCTGGTCCAACCTCTTTAGCCTGTCCCCAGCCATGCCCACATCCCTGAAGGAAGACCCTGTCCCCAGAACTACAGAGCTTATGGGGTGAACACTAACCCTTCTTGGGAGGCAGAAACCCTGAGCCCTATGTTGACACCCTGCTCCGATGAGCCCTGCCTGTGTAAGGTCCAGCCTCCTGCCCTGCCCACCTCCCTTCAGGGCACTTTCCTCCACCTTCTCCATGACTCCTCCCCTAGGATCTGGGAATCTCCAGGCACATTTCTGCTCTCAAACCTCACCCTGGTCCAGAGAGCTCATTCTGTCCCCACCCCTGAAGCCCTGGCTGAGGCCCCTGCACTAAATCTTACCCGCCAAGGACCCTAAAGCTGTGTCCTGAACCTGTCCCCAGCAGTAGCCCAGACCCTAAAACCCTGATTCTCTCCCCAAACTCCTAGTCAAGTCCTTACCCTGTTATCCTACCCTTAGGAACCCTAATCTTACCTCTTGAACTTGTGGGTCCCCTGGCAAGGCCTCACTCTGCGGCTCTAACCATTCCCCTTCACTCAGATCTTGTGGAGAGGAACTCAGACCTAGGATTCAGTTTGTCCCCAGTCATGACGACTCCCCTCCCCACCCCCACCCCCACGAGACACTCTCTCTCTCTCTCTCTCTCTCTCTCTCTCTCTCTCTCTCCAACCTCTGATCACATCCCTTCACTCAAACATCACCCCCATAGCCCTGAGCTCTCATCTCGACCCCACACCCAGACTCTGCTCTGAACTCTGCTTTCACTCCGGAAGCCATTAGCCACCCCTGCTCCACACCCCACACCTTCCAATCCTGATTCCACCCCCAGGATCCTTGGCCTCAAGTGCCAGCGGCCGGATCATACAAGGCCAGGACTGCCTCCCACACTCGCAACCCTGGCAGGTGGCTCTGTTCTCGGAAGATGATCAATTTTTCTGCTCGGGCGTCCTAGTGCATCCTCGGTGGGTGCTGTCCGCAGCACACTGCATACAGGAGTGAGTTGGGGTGGTGGGGCAGGGTGCTGAGGGGAGGGGTTGAATAACAGTGTTGACAGAAGTGAAGGGAGCCCAGCCTAGCCAGGCCAGGGCGGTCTAGCGGGAGGGGAAAGGCAAAGTGGGAGATCACCACCGTTGCTTTAGTTAGGGCGGAAGATGAGAGACAAGGCGTCACTGTATAGTTGACATGCTGGGTGATCCTCAGCTCCTACACCGTGGGACTGGGCCTGCACAACCTGGAAGGCTCCCCAGAGCCTGGCAGCCGGCTGTTAGAGGCCCACCTCTCCATCCAGCACCCGAGCTACAACGACCCTCCTTTTGCCAACGACCTCATGCTCATCAAATTGAATGAATCAGTGATGGAATCTAACACAATCAGGCGCATCCCTGTGGCGTCCCAATGTCCCACCCCTGGGGATACCTGCCTAGTCTCTGGCTGGGGTCGGCTAAAGAACGGTGAGCTGCTGGGGACACCGTTGGTCTCTCTGAGAAGTTCCCTGCCCAGCTAAAGGGGGCTGACCCTCCTCCGTTCTGTGTCCCAGGGAAACTGCCCAGCCTGCTGCAGTGTGTGAACCTCTCAGTGGTGTCAGAGGAGACTTGCAGGGTGCTGTATGACCCTGTGTACCACCTCAGCATGTTCTGCGCTGGAGGAGGGCTGGACCAAAAGGACACTTGCAATGTGAGCTACAGGGAGGATGGAACAGGGGCTGGGCAGAAGGTACACTTGAGACACACTGAGATGGGCAGTGAGGAGTGGGGGAGCCACGTGTGGTGGTACACCTTTAATCCCAGCAGGGGAGGCAGAGGCAGGTGATTTCTGTGCATTCAAGGCCAGCCAGATATATACAGTGAGACACTGCCTCAAGAAGAGGAGGAGGAGGAGGAGAGGAACAGGCAAGTAGAAACACAGAGACTCAGAAGCTGGACATGGTGGTCAAAACCTGTAATCCTAGCCACTCCGGAAGCTGAGAACCATCCAGCCTGGACAACTTAGTGAGATCGAGTGTCAAAATAAAATGTGAAAAGAGGCTAGGAATACAGACAAGTGCAAAATACCTGCCTAAAATTCCCCTGTGAGGAGCTGGGGTGTAGCTCAGTGGTAGAGCACCTCAGCAAAGGTACTGGGTTCTGTTTCCAGTACTATAAGAGAGGGTTGCGGGGGGCCGGGGCAGATAAGCAAGCCCTGAGGGAGACAGACACACAGGGCCAGCAGCAGCCCCAGAGAAGCAGCCAGTTGTGGACACGGGGCTGGTGTCCATGTGGCCCATGGGCTCTGACAAGGGCATGTGGCTGGTTTCCTTCCATCTCTGTCTACCACGTTTATGTGGATGCCCTAGGACATCATGTGAATCTTCAGCTCACTCTCCTGGATTCTGACTCTGTCTCTCTCTCTCTCTCTTTCTCAGGGGGACTCTGGGGGTCCCATAGTGTGCAACAGATCCCTGCAAGGGCTCGTGTCTTTGGGACAAGGAGAGTGTGGGCAGCCTGGTGTACCAAGTGTCTACACCAATCTCTGCAAGTTCACTAACTGGATCCAGACCACCATTCAGACAAGATAGCCATGGACTGACTACACCAACCACACGAAGCCTGCTAAGGGAACCAGAGACTCAGGATTCCTCCCAGTCCTCCTCCCTCAGATGCACAAGTTCAGGCCCCCACCTCTTCCCTCAGACTCACAAGTCAAGGCTCTGTTCTTCTCTCTCAGACTCAGGAGTACAGGCTCTAACCTACTCCCTCAGACTGAGGGACCCGGACCATAATCTCCTCCCTCAGACACAGGGATCTGGACCACAACCTCCTCCCTCAGACACAGGGATCCAGACCACAACCTCCTCCCTCAGACTCAGGGATCCAGACCACAACCTCCTCCCTCAGACACAGGGATCCAGATCACAACCTCCTCCCTCAGACACAGGGATTCAGATCACAACCTCCTCCCTCAGACAGGGATCCAGACAACAACCTCCTCCCTCAGACAGGGATCCAGACAACAACCTCCTCCCTCAGACAGGGATCCAGACAACAACCTCCTCCCTCAGACAGGGATCCAGACAACAACCTCCTCCCTTAGACAGGGATCCAGACAACAACCTCCTCCCTCAGACAGGGATCCAGACAACAACCTCCTCCCTCAGACACAGGAGTGGAACCCACCTGCATCTTCCTCTGTGTGTAGTGTCCTCTAGTGGCCCAGTGTTGACCCAGCCTTGCCCTTGCCACTGTTAGGCTTGCCCTCCCCCCAACACCTTGTGTCTCCTTCACAGGGGTCTACAAATAAAAGGCCTCTCGGTTCTGTTTGAAGCATCCTCCTTGCCTTCCTTCCCACTCCTGGGATGCTCCAACCCATGGATTTTCCTCTCTGTGTCTTAGTTTCCCATCCATGCAATGGGCACATAGACCAGGTGGCCACTGGGCTCTTTATGCAGCAGCCTGTGTCGGCGATGACAAGAGACACCTGCTCTGTGATGACCTCTTATTTCCAAAAGTGGATTTCCAGCTTTACACCTTCTGCTGTGACTGGTCTGCTTTTGTTTTTGTTTTGATTTTGAGATTTATTCCTGTGTGTGTGTGTGTGTGTGTGTGTGTGTGTGTGTGTGTGTGTGTTTGTGTAAGTACAGTGCCCATGGAGACCAGAAGAAGATGGCAGATCCCTCAGAGCTGGTGCTGCAGGGTGTCGTAAGCCACTGGACATGATTGCTGGGACTCCACCCCTATTTTCTGTAAGAGCAGCCAGTGCTTTCAACCACTGAGCCATCTCTCCAGCCCCTGTTTTTGTCTTCTTTCCTGCACTTTAAGAATATTTCACTTGGGCTGGAGGGATGGCTCAGAGGATAAGAGCACTGTCTGCTCTCCCAAAGGTCCTGAGTTCAATTCCCAGCAACCACATAGTGGCTCACAACTATCTATAGTGAGATCTGATGCCCTCTTCTGGTGTGCAGGTGTACATGCAGGCAGAACAATATGCATAATAATAAGTAAATAAATCTTTTTTAAAAAGACTTATAAAAAAAAAAGAATATTTCACTCTACTTGTCTCAGGACCCAGCTGCTGTAGTTGGAAGCTAATGGGAAAAAAAATCTAAGATGCCTGCTGTGAGACTCAGTGACACGGATGAGGGCCCACTCAGCAAGCATAATAGGAAGAAATTGCTATTGAGCTCTTTATTGATAAATTATACTAGCAAGGAGGTGCATATCTCTAACATAAGCATATAGGAGGCCGAGCTATAGAGATCAAGAGTTCAAGGCTAGCCCAAGTTGCATAGAGAGACCCAGCCTCAAACAAAAAAAAACAAAACAAAATATTTTAAAACATGTTATATATTTTATATATTTATATGTAATGTAATTGTATATTTATATAAGTATATAGATTATGTCTTATATATACATATATATGATTTGTGGATGTACCCATAAAGAAATTATTGAAATTTATACCACCTTTTATTAATATGTTTTATATCCCAGTTGTAGCCCCCTCCCTCCTCTCCTCCCAGTCCCACCCTCTCTCCCCCACCCCCCCAATTCCTCAGAAAAGGGGAGCTCCCCTACCCACCGACCCCAGATCATCAAGTGTCATCCGCACTGAGCGCATTCTCTTCCGCTGTGGCATGGAGAAGCAGTCCAGTCGGGAGAAGTGATCAAAAAGCAGGCAACTGAGTCCACGCACCTTTGTAAAAACGTAGTCTTGCTGTTCTTTATTTTGTGTTGCTTTGAAACACGACTGTCTTATGTAGCCCAGGCTGGCCTGGAATTCACGATGTAGCCAGGGATGACAGGTGTGCACCACCACACCCAACGGTCACAAAATTTTATGCATCATTTAACAGAGATATAAAATATGGAACAAATTACTCAAGGTAACATCAACAAGCTCCTTGTTATAGAAGATTTTGGCAGTGACTCAGAGTAAATGGTAGAAAGAACAGCCAAGACGGGCACGAGGAGGTGCATAAATGACTCACATCTGTGAGACCATGAGTCCTCTGTCTGCAGAACATATAATTTCTCACATACATATACCTACCAAGATGGCTGACACTGCAGAATGTGACCGGCTCAAGTGCCAATTATACATAGAGCAGGAATTTTAAGAGAAGACTTAAGATGGTACACCAAGTTAGAAAGCAATCTAGCAGATGCTTTTTCTTTAAGTGTGTGTGTGTGTGTGTGTGTGTGTGTCCAGGCAAAAGAAGGCATCGGATCTCCGGAGCTACAGTTACAGGTAGTTGTAAGCAGCCCGATGTGGGTGCTGAGAGCCCAACTTGGGTCCTCGTCAAGAGATGCACACGTTCGTCACAACAAAGCCATCTATCTCTCCAGCCAGGAAGAGAGTCTTAGCACACAATTATGTGACTTGGATTCACCTGTAGGCATGTCTACAGGAAGTTCCTCTGTTACCAGTAGACACAGGAGGACCCAGCACGCGTAGGTGGCACCACTCCTTAGGCAGGGGCTCCTGGGTAAGAGAGGAGGAAGCTGGCTGAGAGCAAGCAAGCCAGGAAGCATTCATTGTTTGCTCTTGACTATTGATGTGATGTGACTAACTGCTTGAGTTCTTGCCTTGACTTCCCTAAAATGGAGGACTGTGACTTTGAATTGCCAGCCAAGTAAGCCCTCTCTTACATTACATAGCTTTTTATCAGGGTAGTTGATCATCTCAACAGAAAGCATCAAGACACTCTAGGAGGGAGCGCAGGAGAGCATGCAGAGCTGGTGAGAATGCCCTGTAACTCTACAGGAGTGAGCGTTTCGTAGATGTAGGCATTTGTCAAGGCTTGTTACACTCTTCACCTGAAATCTGAGCACTACACTGAGTATTCCTCCATAAAAAAAAATGATCCCTCAATTTAAAAAACCACACACAGTATTTACCAGAATGCACCAAATACCAAGATACACCACAGAATAAATCTCAACAAAGTCCACTGTATAATATACATAGTTCATTGTCTGGCCTCAGAGTAATTACAATAGAAATCATGACAAAGTGATTACCAGAAAAATCACATGTTTGTGACTGGGCAGGGGGGAATCTAAGGAACCATAGCTCTAGCAAGACACATATTGGACTTTTTAAACTTTTAACTGATTCTTTGTGAGTTTCACATTATGTACCCCGAGTCCTGCTCATGCCTGTTCCCTCATATCTGCCCTTCACCCTTGCAACTTCTGCCCCAAAGCAAAATACAAACAAACAACAACAAAAGAAAGCATAGAAAACATCTCATCATGGCAGCTGTGGTGTGTCACAGTGTGTCCCTCTGTCCACATCTCATCATGGCAGCTGTGGTGTGTCACAGTGTGTCCCACAGTCTGTCCCTCTGTCCACATCTCATCATGGCAGCTGTGGTGTGTCACAGTGTGTCCCACAGTCTGTCCCTCTGTCCACATCTCATCATGGCAGCTGTGGTGTGTCACAGTGTGTCCCACAGTCTGTCCCTCTGTCCACATCTCATCATGGCAGCTGTGGTGTGTCACAGAGTGTCCCACAGTCTGTCCCTCTGTCCACATCTCATCATGGCAGCTGTGGTGTGTCACAGTGTGCCCCACAGTCTGTCCCTCTGTCCACATCTCATCATGGCAGCTGTGGTGTGTCACAGTGTGCCCCACAGTCTGTCCCTCTGTCCACACATCTTCACTTGTAAATGTTCGTTGTTGCAATGAGTCACTGGTCTAGTTCAAGATGTCTGGTTTCTGTGTCACCATCAATATTGAAATCTCACTGGGACTCCTCTGGGTTATCCTGTTTCTGCCCTATGTCATGGAGATCCTGCAGCTTTCGATCAGATGGACTGACCCTTTCACATGTCCCAACTGTTCCCAGATGATATAGATTTTGGGGTGGGCCAATTCAGAGCCCTGGATCTGGTCCTTGGTGGTAGCTGAGCTGTTCAGCCCACTGGATCTCCCTTATCCACACCACCAGGGCAAGCTTTCCAGCACTGCTCTGGTTAGGCCACCCAGTGCCGGCATCGGCAGAAGGCAGGGACAGCTCTCTCTGGCTCTCATGCCCTCAGGGTCAGCTTACCTGTACCCACACCTCCAGAGGCTGTGCTTCCCAGGCAAGGAGTAGGGGCCCACGCTCCCAAGCACTGCAGCCTGTGAAGGGCTGGGCCAGCTCTCCTGCTCTCACACCCTCAGAGATGGCCTACCCACACCTTAGCCATCAGAGCCAGCTCTACTGTGTTGCCCAGACGAGGTGCCAGGCCACCCTCCCAAGTGCTGCAGCTGGCAAGGAGCAGAGCGCACTCACCCACTCTCATGGCCTCAGGGCCAGTTCTCTGGACTGCCACAGGTGGTGAGGGGGGCATTGGGGGGCCTCACGCCCACACCCATATCACCTCACGGCAGATGGGTGGTGGGGCCAGCTCTCCTTCACTCTGTCCATGGGGCTGGCTCACCCACTGCCCCTCAACCAGGGCCAGCACCACTGTGCTGCCCAGAGAAGATGCAGGGCCTTTACTTCTGAGTGTTGTAGCCGGCAATGGACAGAGGTAACTCACTCCACACTCCCATCCCCCATCCCCAGCCAGTTCTCCCAGCTGCCACGGGTGACATGAGGTAGGGGCATCACCCCCATGCCCATGCCATCTCATAGCAGAGGAGTGGTGAGGCCAGCTCTCACCTGCTCTCAACCCTCAGGGCTGGCTCACCTGTAACCCTGCTACCACGGTCAGCTCTGCTGTGCTTTCCAGGAGAGGTGCATGGCCCGTTATCCGGAGTGCTAGAGCTGGTGAGGGGTAAGGCTAGTTTTCCCGAGCTCATGGCCCTGTGGGCAGCTTTCCCAACTGCTGAAGGTGGCAGCAGTGATGGGGGTGGGGGGATGTAATCACCTCTGTGCCCATGCCACCCAGTGCCAGATGAGTGACGGGCTCTACTCTCCCACACACACACCACCAGGTCCAGCTCCACTGTGCTGCCTGAATGAGGCATGGGGCCTGCTTTCCTGAGTTCATTTGCCAGTGAGACTTGGGGCCAGATCTCCAGAGTTCAGCATCCAGTGGGGGGCAGGGCCACCCCCTGGACATCCACATAGGCCCCAGTGGCTGCCCCCAACCAGGAACATCCTCATATTCTCTAGTGGTAATATGAGCTACAGACATCGACACCAACCTTTGCTACTGCATAGCCACAGATACCAACACGGCCGACCCTCAGTGGCAGCTCAGACTAGAACCTCATCAGGGCCCCAGGTGGCAGGACTGGCCACTCACGACAGGCTACTCCTCTCTATCCTCGAGTGTCCAGTTCCATCTCTCCTCATAATGCTCAACTGCTACACTTCTCTTTCTCTCCCATCTAACCACCACATACTCACACATTGTGGTGGCTCCCACTGCAGGCTGGCCACGTGGCTGGCGAGCCCATGGGTGACATCCTCCACCAGCACTGCATGGCATGGTGGCAAGCAGGTATCTGTGGCCTGCCTGTGCCATGCACTGGAGGGAAGGTGTAGGGGTGGCGTGGTGGTCCACAGGACTCCCGTACTGTGAAGCCTGCATTTGATTTAATTTGATTTGATTTTTATGAGTCCTAGCCAGAAGACAGCTTTGGCTACCAAGCCAGCCATCAAGCTAAGATGGACAAAGGACTGCCATCTGCTCTGCCCCTGACTGATACAAGAACAACACCACCAACAAGATGTCTCTTTGCCCATTGCCAGGAGAGTAGAATTTATTTTTAAATAAATGGCAAATAAATGTGTGTGCAGAGTGGTGGTGGCACCCGCCTTTAATCCCAGCACTTGGGAGGCAGAGGCAGGTGGATCTCTGAGTTCAAGGTCAGCCTGGTCTACAGAGTAGGTTCCAAGACAGCCAGGGTGACCCAGAGAAACCCTGTCTCAAAATGCAAACAAAAAACCCAACAACAATAAAAAAGAAATGTGTGCCTGCTACATAGCCATCAGCACACGGACAAAAAAAAAGCTGAGAAATAATAACTAAGTCAATCATCTTCAGAAGAATGGCAGCAAACCAAATAAATCTTAGAAAAAGGAAAAAAATATTAAAGAGGCTGGAGAAATGGCTAAGTGGTGAAGAGCACTGAGTTCAATCCTGGGTTCAATTTCCAACACCTGCATGATAGCTTACTACTTCTTATCACCCCGGCTCCAGGGGATATGATGCCCTCTTCTGATCTCTGCAGATACCTGCACACACACACACACACACACACACACACACACACACACACACACACACACACCATAAAATAAATATTTCAAAAATTTCAGCCACAAAATTTCACATATTTTATAATTAGATTGTCATGAAGTATCCACAGAAATAGATGCAGGAGCTGAAATAAGGGAAAGTGGAGAGTGACCACTCACGAGGCTTCTGAATTTTTTTTTCAAGACAAGGTTTCTCTGTGTAGCCCTGGCTGTCCTGGACTCACTTTGTAGACCATGCTGGCCTCGAACTCATAGAGATCCATCTGCCTCTGTCTCCCGAGTGCTGGGATAACATGCAGGTACCACCTCCAGTCGGCCATGAGGCTTCTGAATTTAATTATGATGACGATGATTGGTGCCTTTAGGCTCATGTATAAAGTCGTGTGTGTGTGTGTGTGTGTGTGTGTGTGTGTGTGTGTGTGTGTGTGTATGTGTGTGTGTGTGACACTCACATGTACAGAGGCCACAGGAGGACTTCTAATATCTCTAGAGACAGGGCCTTTGCTGAAGCTGGAGCTAGGCTGGCGGCCGGTGAACCCTAGAGATCCTCCTGTCTTTGTCCTCCACAGTTCTCAGGATACAGGCAACCACCCTGGCTTTTAACATGGGTGCTGCGGATTCGAACTCGGGTCCTCCTGCTTAGGTAACAAGTGTTCTTCCCCCCCCCCCCACTGAACTTTCTCTGCAGCCTACCATGTATGAAGGCTTGGCACATCTTGCTCTGAAGAAAAGATAACATGGTCTGTTCATCCCCACAGAACAATGGCAGACCTCAGAGAGCTGGATGTCAGTGTTCAACCCTAAGGACCAGCATGGAGCCCAGGTTGGGGAAGGAAAGACAATGCATCTCTATTAAGGTCGTAGGTTTCAATGGTCCCTCCTGTCATATAGTTATTTTCTCTGAATCAAGCTGTGCCAACTTGGAGGAGGAGGTGGAGCTCATGAGACTCAGGAAGTAGATACAACTTACAAGTCTTAAGATGCCCCTACAATTTACAGGATTCACAAGTGCCCTCCTCCAAATTACACACACAGTGACAATTGATGAGGACAGAAGAGATCTGACCAGCCCAACTACCTGTAAGGCCTGCAGGGAGCTTCAAGGATGCAGCTTTTGTGAGTTGCCACCTCTAGTGAAGACCAAGCCACCAAGACATAACTGCTGTCTTTCTTGGTCACTTCATCTCTACTTCTTGTCTACAGTGTGGCCTCTTTGCTGGAATAAATGGAAGCTCCTCATTAGGAACCATTCTTACCATTAGTTTGTTACAATTAGCTGCAGGTACAAATAGTGCCCTGTGTGTGCTCCTCATGAACGCAGGGCTTTCAGGAAAGCCACCCTGAGCCTGCTGAGACCGGCTTTGACTTCCCAGTACTTGGGCCTTCTCACCAGCCAGCTCACACTCAGGTGCAAGTCCTTTTATTTGTCAGCCGCAGGGTTGATGGTCATTTCCTTTTAACCTTGACATCTATTCACATCAACTTGACACTTGCCACAGAAGCAATGTTAAGTCCTAGGGCCCTGCCTCTTAGCTCCAAGGTCAAGATACAGCCACAAAGTCAGACTGTGGCCTCTAGGCTTCTCATGCCCAGATCAGACTGTGAGCCCCAAGCTCTGAACTTCAGAGTACCCTATCTTGTGTATTATATGGATGCAACACCTGTCAATTAAAAAAAACTATGACTGAGGCGGGAAAAGGTGGGGCGTTCAGTAGGCAGAAGGGATTCTGGGATAGAGCCAGGTATGCAAGATTCAGCCTCCAAGATGTGAGAAAGATGGAGGCATGGTGCCTGAGTCCAGGTACCAGCCACATGGCAGAGTGTAGAATAAATGGGTCATTTTAAGTTATGAGCTAACTTAGAGAAGAGCCTAGCTATATGACCTAGGTATTTGTATATTTAATGAGTCTCATGGTCGTTATTTGGGTACCTGAAGGTGGGAGGAGAAGCCACCTACTACACTCTGTGAATCCCGGAACCCTGTTTCCTTTCTGATGCTGCACACTTTCTGACACTGACAGACCACACTTGCACACCAGGGCCGGCTACCACCTGTTTGTGTAAGTAAGATTTGTGAAAGCCAACCATGCAACCGGAGGCAGGAGGATCCAGCGTTCAAGGCCACTCTCAGTTAGATAGCAAGTAGGAAACCAGTGTGGATTTCATGAAACTGTTAAAAAGACAAACAAAAAATTCATAATTGACCTTTGAGTCTGGGCCTGGGCATGGCTCATGTGACTGTAATCCTGGCAAGCAGGAGGTTAAGGCAAGAGGCTCAAGGGTCTGCTCTCTCTTGTGAGGAGAGAGGAAGGGAGGAAGGGAGAAAAAAGAGGGAGGGAAAGAGGGAGAAGGGCGGAAAGGCGGGCATAGTAGTGCACACCCGTGATTTTAGCACCTAGGAAGTGGAGGCAGGAGGATCATATATTTAAGGTCATCATCAGCTACAGGTGATTTTCAGGCTAGCCTGGGCTACATGAGACCCAGGAAGGAAAGATAGAAAGAAGCAGGGAGGGAAAGAAAGAAAGAAAGAAAGAAAGAAAGAAAGAAAGAAAGAAAGAAAGGGAAAGCAGAGAGTCACCTGTCCCCCTCACCTGCCCTGGGGGAGCTATTTTTATGCCAGGACAGCAGGAATGAGTCATTGTGGCAGAAACTGTCTAGCCCACAAAACCTAAAATCATTACTTTCTGGACCTTAACTGTGAGTGTTTGCCAACCTCTAGTCTGGATGCCACAGCCCTGACGATCTCAACCCCAGACCTGAGGTGCAGAGGAGACCAGACTTGGGGGTGCGGCGGGGGGGGGGGTGTGTGACATCAGAGTTCAGACCTCAGCTCTGCTCACTGTTGGCATCAGACCGTGGACTCCATGAGGGACCCCAGACATGTCCAGACAGGTAGAACCACAGGTCAGTGTAGGGAGAGAAGGGAGGCAAGGCGGGAGACAGGCAAGAGGGAAGAGTGGAGGGAGGGCGTGAAGAGATGAGGGGAAGTGGGAGGAAGAGGAGAGGAGAAAAGAAGGGGAGAGTGAGGAAAGGGAAGGAGAAGAAAGGAGACCGAGAAACTAAAGACATATCCGGACAGGTGTCTTGACAGGGAGGCTCAGACTGAAGGACACAACTGGACAGTATCACGGTGGCTCATTTTGGACAACATTAAGCCATTTTCACTCATTCCACAGATACATCTCAAGTGCCTGTTATGAAAGCAGCAGGATCCTGGGGGCGTTGGATAAGCCAAGGGAAAACACTGACCCTCAATGATGCTCCATGTTAAACGCAAACCTAAGAAAACCAGCTGTTGGATAAGCTGCAGGTGGACGTGTCAGTCAGATTTCACTTATTAATGTCAGTCCCTACACTAAGCTAAAGGGCAGGGGAGGTCAGGAGCGAGGGCAATTTTTAGTGGCCAAAGAACGAGAAGTGTCCCTTAACCTGGTCCGTCCAGACAAGAAAATCCTGTTCCATATAAAAGGGGAAGAGCAGCCGATGTGGTGGCCCAGACATGGAACCCCAAAACTCCAGAGGCTCCAGGCAGGGGAATCAGGAACACAAGGCCAGCTTCCGCTACATAGCGGAAGTGCCAGCCTGGGCTAATCCAGACCCTGGTTTGGGAAACATACAGATAGAGATCAAGAGAGCAGAGTGGGATGTGGTGGACAGGGCTAAAATCCCAGAACTGCGGAGAGTGGAGCAGGAGAACGTCAAGTTTGAAGTCAGCTCTGGCTATAGAGTGAGAGCCTCTCTCTAAACAAAAGCAGATTTTTAAAAAAACAAAAACAAGAAAAACCAAAAAAACCTGACTTTAGGGCCAAGAAGCATAAGCCAGTACTTTCTGGGAACTTAACTGACCTGAAAGGAGATGTGTAAGAGTTTGGGGGATGATAGAAGGTTCCAGATTATGGTGGTGGCAGTGGTTGTAAGACTGGGGAGATGGTTCAGTCAGTAGAGGATGTGGAGGCCAGCTGTAATCGCAGCCTCAGAAGGTGGGGACAGAGACTTGTTGCAGTGAATAGGGTGGAAGAACAATTAAAAATGATTCCCAACATTGAACCTAAACACACGCACACACACACATACACAGAGAGAGAGAAAGAGTGAGAGAAAGACAGACAGACAGACAGACACAGGACCTGAGGTTATCCTTTGACCTCCACACCCAAGATTATACACATTAAAATTTGCAGGACTGGAACGCACCCTCCAAGTGAATTTTACCTTACGTGACTTCTTAATTTTAAAGAAAGATTTATTTTTATTTTTAATCATGTGTGGATATGAACATGGACTTGTCAGTCTGACTTGGGAGTGTGGGTGCCGGTGCCCACAAAGACCAGAGGAGGCATTGGATCCTGGAGCTGGGTTAGCCCAGTGTAGACACTGGGAACCAAACTTTGTAAGAGCAGCAAGTGCTGAGCTCTCTCTCCAGTCCCCTATGCCCAGCCTTTTACATGGTGATGGGGATCATCTCGGGTCCTCGTGGCTGCACAGCAAGCACTTGATTGGATGGGCTGTCTCCCCAGACCCTAAGTGAGGTCTTCATGTCACATGTCCTAGCTCAGATAAGTTAATCGGTCTCTCTGCACTTCTGTTTCCCTCTTCATGAAATGCAGGTATGAATAAGACCTGCCAGGTGTGGTAGTTGTTAAAATGTGGCAATGAGATGACCAAGTGCTCAGAATAAAACCAGGCAGAGGCCTGAATGTGTTGGCCACACACACCTTTGTTCAGATCTGTAGGCTCAATTTTTTTTATCAACTATATTTTATTATGAACTTATTAAACGAGCCTACCTCCCTAACAACTCGACCAACCCAAACAATCGGAAAAGGATATTAAAGACCACTATAATGAAGCCTGAAGGATATCACTTCCGAGGAGTGATTCTCCTGGCGTAGGCAGCAGGATTGGAGCAGACCAGCAGTTCCACCAAAGTTGCTGCTGGAACCTCAAGCCTCAGCAGGAGCCAAAGCCTTGAAGCTTTCCCCGGAGCAGTTCTCTCTAGGAGCCCCTTGAAGTGCAGGGACACACCTTCGCTCAGGCCTGTCACTAACCCACTATGCCTAGTTCCTGTTCAGACCCTCTCCCAGCCTTGCTGTCTCTGGCTGTCACTGTCGCTCGAGCTCCACGCCTCCGTTCCAGTCCCGGGGTCGCACCTCTTCTTGTCACAGGTGTCTCTGTCTGCCTCCCCCAGGCACAGTGGAGGACCGGCTCAGGCATCGCCAATTGTCCCAGCTTGGCGGGAGATGCTGCCACCTAGTGGGCAGACCCAGAACTGCTGTAAAGCATTCTACAGGGCCCTGCCAACTAGAGGTGACCACACCGGGGACTGAGAAGCCTTTAAAGAGGTGGCTTCAGGGTCAGGGTCACAGTGGGAAGTGCTGGGTGGAAGTCCTTCTTGTGGCTGCTCCTGACTGCAGGGCCCTAGGACGCATGGAGGGACAAGGGGGCCAGAGCGATGAAGGGCAACGTGGAAATCACGGCAAAAACCTTCGTAGTCTGACTCCCAGGAGCCATTCGCTCCCCTGACACACACGCCTCCCCCTCCCCCTCCCCCTCCCTCTTTCTCCTTCTCTCATCCTCTCTCCCTTTCCCTCACTACCTCTCCCCTTCCCCTCTCCTCTCCCTCTCCTCCCTCTCTCTCTGTCTCTCCTTTCTATCTTCCTGTCCTCTTTCCTTGTCTCCCCATCTTTTGTGTCTTTCTGTGTCTCTGTGCCTCTCTCCACCTGTCTGTCTCTCCCCACCTCTCCTTGTCTCTGGATCTTGTTCCTCTGCATCTCCTCATGTCTTCTCCCTCCCTCTCCCCTGACTCCCATCGCCCTCATGCATGACGTGTGTGTGTGTGTGTGTGTGTGTGTGTGTGTGTGTGTGTGATGTGTGTGTGTGTGTATGTGTATGGATGTGTGATGTGTGTGTATATGTGGTGTGTATGTGTGTGATGTGTATGTGTAGTGTGTGTATGTGTATATATGTGTATGTGTGTATATATGTGGTGTGTGTGTATGTGGTGTGTGTGTGTGTGTGTGTGGTGTGTACGTGTGTGGGGTGTGTGTGTGTGTGTGTGTGATGTGTGTGTATATGTAGTGTGTGTGTATGTGCATGTGTGTATGTGTATGTGTGGTGTGTATGTGTGTGGTGTGTATGTGTGTGTGTACGTGTTTGTGTGTGTATGTGTGTGTATGTCTGTGTGTGTGTGTCACATGTTTGCAGAGGTACCTACAGAAGCCAGAAGAGAAAGTCAGATCTCCCAGAACTGGAGTGACTGATGGTTATGAGTCACCTCCTGTGGCTAGAAACTGGCTCCTCCTGCCTCCACCTGTGTGTGGCGGGGAGGTCTGTTCTCTCCCACCGCCCTTTCTTTCCTCTCTTTCTTCAGCAGCCCTCTCTTAACCTCAGCACAGGCGACAAACACACCATCCCTCTTTCCAGACTCTCTCCCTAGACCCAGCATCTGAGGCCCCAGCCCTTCTCAGGGTCATTGAAGAATTTATTCACTTAACCTGTGCTTCCATTTTCTTAATCTGTGAAATGGGGATTGTTTTAAACGTTAAACAAGAAGGGGCCATATAATAAGTTCTTAATGAAAGTTAGCTATTTTATGTCCTTGTTTCTATCACACACAGAATCGTGCTCAAAAAAGGGCAAGCTTGGATGCAGGCAGAGCTGATGGCCAAACTCTGCCAAGACAGGGTAAGCAAGGCCTCAATAGTTCCTGCCTCCCAAATATGTCTGTCGCATATATCGGGCCAAAAGGCTGAAGATGATGCTCCAACATTATAGAGAGTTACAGGTGACTGTTCAGGCAGCAAACTGCCTCTGTCATGCTCTCAATTGGGAAGCTGCTAACCTGCACTCCTGGTATACTCAGGTAATCAACTTTATTCCTTCTCAAGTCTCTGATGGGATGGAGTTGAAGACCAGATAGTTTAGTTTTACAATTAAGCTTAGTTGTTTAGGGAGTTAATTTTTTTTTTTTTAGGTCTAGATAGATGTTTTAAGTTGATAGAGATGAGATATGAAAGATACTGATTTACATTCAGAATTTTTTTTCCCGAGACAGAGTTTCTCTGTGTAGCCTTGGCTGTCCTGGACTCACTTTGGAGACCAGGCCAGCCTCAAACTCACAGTGATCCACCTGCCTCTGCCTCTCGAGTGCTGGGATTAAAGGCGTGCACCACCACGCCCAGCTACATTCAAAATTTTAGACATACCAAGATAGAAAAGATGTTCTCTTCAAGATTGCCAAACACAAATAGCAAAAACACTAAGAATGTAATATTTACATAATTCTTGGGTTTGTCATGATTCTTGCTGTAGTGTTTTGTATATATGTGTAATAATATAAATGTATATGTAAAAAATTTAATTAAAAAGTTAATTATTTTAAACAAGAGCATATGAATTATTTATTCAAAATGTGTACAGATATATATATTGTAGAGATAATACCAAAAGATCTTATCTAAAGTAAATAATTTAAATCAGACATATTCACAGAACTAAATAAAGATAGCCAAGGGTTATATCATCACCTATCCAGAAAGCCCTTAAGAAGAGATTCACAATTACAAACCCAGACTCTAGACATTCATAGATCAATGCAGTAGACCAGATTTCAGGCAAACCCAAGACAGAATTGGAAAGAGAAAGTTGTTGAAGATACAAAGAGCCAGGACAGAAAATATGCTTATCTCTAAATCTGCCAGAAAGCCATGTACCGAAAGTAGACAGTTACTCGACATATAGAGACATGGCTTATATTTGGTGGGAGATGATGAACACAGAGGAAGAGAATGAGAGAGAGAGAGAGAGAGAGAGAGAGAGAGAGAGAGAATTTCATCATGCGAAAATGCCAAACAGGGAGTGCAGAACCCAAGTGTCATGACCCTTTCCGTTGTGATACATTGATTTGTCTCCGCAGAAACAAAGCCACACACACATAAGTTCCCTGGCAATGCGGCAAATCCTCACGCCCTCTCATCCTCCCTGGGACCTGGACCTGAGTGAAGGTGGGGGAACACAGATGCGATGAAAGATGGACATGAGGAAGAGAGTGTGAGCTTGTCTTGGAGGGAAGAATGAAGTGTACACACTGCTGTTTCAGAAAGCAATGCTGCGTGCTATCTTGTGTCTGTATGTCTTCGGAGGGGAAAACAATTTTTTTAAAGATATTCTCCGTCTGACATATCTCTTAAGAATGTTGGACCAGGCAGGGCATGGCGACCCTTGGGAGGTAGAGATAGGAGAATCTCTATAAAATCGAAGCCAGCCTGGTCTACACAGTGAGTCCCAAGTCCAGAGGTACAAAGTGAGAGCCTGGCTTTAAAAAGGCGGGGTTGGGGGCGGGGGGCGGGAGGAGGAGGAGAAGAAGTGGAGGAGGAAGGGGAGGAGGGGAGGAGGGAAAGAAGAGGAAAAAGTGGACCGTTGGACTAGATCTCCACAAGAAGTAATACATGATGCTTGGTACTGTAAATGTGGCCAAGAACCAGCAATTGAGGAGCTAAAAAGCCCCAGGTAAACCTATAACTATCATTTTGCTAAGTAGAATAATGCCAAACTGCCCTTGTAAGTCACAGATTTGTGAAGCTCTCCGTGGTGGTTTGAATAGGTTTGGTCCCCATAGATTCATAGGTTTCAGTGCTTGGCCTTAAGGAACTACTAGGAGGCGTGGCCTTGTTGGAGGAAGTAGGTCAGCGTGTAGGCAGGTTTTGAGGTATCCTATGCCCTAAGATCAAGCTCCGCCCAGTGTGGAATCAGATCCCCACCCCCCGGGGGCGGGGCTTCCTACAAAGCCAGTCTCCCCTGCCTCGGATCAAGGTGTAGAACTCTCAGCAAGTAGCTTATAAGGCATATGTCTTCCAGAGTGACTTTTCAGTATGCTAGACAGTCTGTGGCCCCAGGCTTGTCCTGTTTAACACTGTTTGTATTTAACAATAAGTACAGTGGGTCCCTGAAGAGGAGCCCTGACTGCCATATCATCAGAGACGACGCCTAGGAAGACTGGCTAGTAACCTTCCTTTTTATAAGGTGCAGGACTTCTGCCTGTAGATACCGTTCAGCAACCAAAGAGCTTGCTGGGTGAGCATGAGGACCTACCCGTGTTTGAGCCCTGAAACCTCTGCAGAGAGAGAGGGGAGAGAGAGGGGGAGGGAGGGAGGAAGAGAGAGAGAGAGACAGACAGAGACAGAGAGACAGAGAGGGGGTGGGCGGGGAGGGCACATGCCTGTAAAACCCTGCCTGGAACATCGTGTTGAGGAGACTGGGGAGCTAGAAAGAAATGGCTCCCTGGGGCTCACTCGCCACCTAGCCTTGCTCACTCAAGGCTCTGCTCTCTGGTTGCTTAACACAACACAACTCGCTGTCTCCCTGTGTTTCTAGAAACCCTGTGTGTCCTCTCCTGAGGACTGAGCTCCTACTCACCTTCCGTCTAATTCTGCAGCTCCACCACTTCCGCCACGCCCCCCCCCCTCCGGTCACAGGTGCCTTACAAGCACACACTGTCCTTGTACCAGCTACTTGTTTGTTTGTGTGTGTGTGTGTGTGTGTGTGTGTGTGTGTGTGTGTGTTTTAATTAACTTGGCATAAGTTAAAGTCATCTGAGGAAAGAGCCTCAATCAAGAAAATGCCCCCATGAGATTGGCCTTTTGGAAAGCACCCTCCATGGCCCACCCCTGTGCTGCTCTGGGCCCAGAGACTGACTCTCCAGGACCTCTGAACATGTATTTATTGCTTATATTATTGTGTGAATGTGTCTGTCGATACATGCATCTGTGTATGGACATGGAGGCCAGGAGAGGACCAGATGTCCCTCTCTCTCTCTCACTGTCCACCTTACTCCCTTGCGGCAAGGTCTCTCAGTGAACCAGGAGCTTGCCTGGTGGTCAGCAAGCCCCAGTGGACCTCCTGTATCCACCCCCAACATCGATGAGGGGTTTAAATGTGTGTGACAGTGTCGTTTTTTAAAGGGGTTCTCGGGATTAGAACTCAGTTCTCCATGCTTGCATGCCAAGCACTTTACTTCGAGCCTCAGTCTCCAGCTTCTCAGAACTCAGACTCCCACACTCACATGTGTGGAATCTCCCTCCCTCGTCCCAAGGCTCCTTCTCATGGTTGGTAGACACTCCTGCCCAGCGCCCTCCACTCAGGAAACAGGAGTCTCTGTGACTGAACCAAGGAGGTGAGGAACACAGCTGACAGAGTATTTCACGGCACACTGGGGGGTGCCCTGCAGATGGCAGAGGCCTGAGCAGTGCTGGTGAGACAGGAGTATGCTGTCTCTTCCTGCCCCTTCCCAGGCTGCCCTTCAAGGATGTGTGTCCAGCAGGCAGCCCTGTGAGATAGCATCTCTGCAGATCAGCTTTGCTTGCTGTCCTGGTAATAAATGTGCTGTCCCTCTTGTAACCAACTTCTTTATTGCTTAGGACAATAAACATAAAGTCTCTGGCGGTGGATTTGCTTTCAGCCTAGGCTAATAAAGATAGCATGTCTACAGAAACCAAGACTGGCTGTCCTTCCTCAGGGCTCCTTATGTACTCAGGAGTGTGTGTGTGTGTGTGTGTGTGTGTGTGTGTGTGTGTGTGTGTGTTTACTTTTGCAGGGGTAGAGATTGAATCTAGGATTTTTCATGTGGTATGGAAGCATGCTACCCTTGAGCCACACACTCAGCCCCTCACTGGGGGATTCTAGGCCAGTACTTTTCCCATAAGTCACACCCCTACCTCTCCATGGGGAATATTAGACAGATGGTCTCCCCATATCCCAGACAGGGTTTCTCTGTGTAACCCTAGCTGTCTTGTACTCACTTTGTAGACCAGGCTGGCCTGGAAATCAAAGAGATCCTCCTGCCTCTGCCTCTCTGAATGCTGAGATTAAAGGCGTGTGCCACCATGCCCGACTGACAAATGTTTTTATGCTGAACAGTTTTTTCAGCCCTCTATGTTATTTTGGGGGCAGGGTCTCTCACTGAATTTGGTGCTCAGCCGGGATTCTGGGCATGGAAACTCAGGTCTTCGGGGTGAGGGGTTTCACCTCAGGTGCTTTACCAGCTGAGCATCTCCCTGCCTTTATCACTCATACACACACACACACACACACACACACACACACACACACACACACACACGAGTACCCCTTTTGTGGCTCTTCAATATCCCGCTCAGGTACCTGCAGATAGACCTCATCTTAACACACTGTCCCCGACGACACTGAAGACGTAGTCGGCTTGCCCGTGCATGCATACTTAGGACGCTGGGTTACTATATTTTCAGACTCTGTGTCTGTCCATACCTTAGATCTGAGGCAGAAAAGAGACAGGAGTGTGATCTTCAACCATGGGATTGTGTTTATTAGCAAACACAGCAAGGAGCAGCCTCTTTCCCATGAGAAACTGAGGGGGTCTACCTAGGGGAACGCTGGCTGTCTCACTTTTGTATGCGTGGAGTAAAAGGTTTAGGAATGAGGATACTGTTACAACGGGTAGACCAGCCGTCTCTCCCTCCTGAAGTTGTTTGCCCAAGGTGAGACAGGCTGTTCCAATAGTCATTCCCTTCCAGGATGACCTAGCAAGGTCACTTTATACCTCATAAGCCCAAAGAGGACATATAAGTGACTATTAACCACAAAGTAAAGAGTAACCATGCCACAATCCACAGACCCAGAGAAGCTAAGTAACAGTGAAGGCTCAAGGGGGCTGTGGGGGCTTACAAGTGAACCACAGAAAAGAGGAAATAGAGCAACCTTTGTAGGTGGGAGGGAGGGAGGGAGGAGGGAGCTGGATGAGGGGTGGGAATAGGAACAGTGGATCAAGTGGGAGGAGGAGGGAGGGAGCGAGCGCTGCGAGAGCACCTGGAATGGGAGCATGTCTGGGATGAGCTAGGAACCCACGCCATAGAACTCCTAGGAATCTCTAAGGGTGGCCCCAGCTTAGTAAGACTCCTAGGAACAAGAGATTTGGAGCCTGAACCAGCCATGTCCCATAACCAGGCAGGACTTCCAATGGAGGGATCAGGGCACCAACCCTGCCATAAAACCATCAATCTACAATTTGTCATGTCTACAAGACGTGCAGGGATGAAGATGGAGCAGGAGTTGAGGGAATGGCCAACCCATGACTGGTCCAGCTTAAGGCCCATGCCATGAGAGGGAGCCCACTCCTGACACTGTTAATGACACTCTGCAGACAGAGTTTAGCATAACCATCATCAGAGAGGCTTCACCCAGCAATGGCTGGAAACTGATGCAGAAGCCCACAGCCAACCATTAGGCAGAGCTTGGGAAATCCTTTGGAAGAGGGGGAGGAAGGACTGTGAGAGCCATAGAGGTCAAGGAAGTCACAAGAAAACCTACAGAACCTGTAGTGAAATATTATGGGAATGACGTTTTTATTTTAATCCCAGGTGTGGGGCCATGGGGCTGCAGATGATTATGATTTGTCTTGTGCTCTAGCAGGGGTGTGATTTTTGCCAGCTGCAGATAAAACTATCTGTGTGTGATGTTTGGAATTCTGGGAACTTTTCAGAGTCTATATAAATGCTAGAGCCCCGACGGATGGGTTGCGGGTTGCTGGTTGGATACTGTTGGTTGCGGTTGGTTGCGGTTTGCTAAGTAGTTGTGTGCAAAGAAGAAATTAGATATCCTGGCAGTGAAGGTCAAATTTGCCCCCCAGGAACTCTAAACCCTAGTTAACAGAAAATAGTCAAATAATAATGACATCCATTTCCTCTCTATCGTTTTTTTTTCTCTATCTACTGTTAGAGGGTTAAAAGGGTGGAAAAGGGTGGAAGAAAAAAGAACTCACAAGTAGTAAAAGTCCCGCTATAGGGATCAACTAACAAGGGCCCATAAGGACTCACAGAGACTAAACCACCAGCCAGAGAACATGCATGGGACTGACCTGGGCTCTCTGTATATATGTAGCAGTTAGCGTAGTTTGTTTTTTATATGGGACTCCTCACAGTGGGAGCAGGAACTGTCTCTGACTCTGTTGCTTGACTTTGGAACCCTTCCCCCATACTGAGCTGCCTCTTTTAGCCTCAGTAGGAGATGAGCCTGGTCTTATGGCAACTTGATATGCCACTGCTGGTTGGTATCCAAGGAAGAGGAGGGGAGGCAGGAGGAAGGCTGGGAGGAGACGAGGGAGGGGAAACTGCAGTCCCAATATAAAGCTAGTTAGGTAATTAATTTTTTAAAAACTGAAAGCCCTAAAAGGGTATAAAATAGAGAGTAGGGGTGTAGATCTTTGCTGTTTCCTACTAAGGAGGACCATCAGGAGGGGGTATTTCAGGGTCTGCTGAAGAGGGGGGGGTCCTCTGGGCAGGAGAATTTTAACTTGATCAGTAATGACGGATCATACGATGACCATCACGCATTCCTGGAGAGACTTTTGAAAAATAATTGTCAGAGGGCTGTAGGCAGATGGCTTGGTTACGTAATAGAACTGAGAAACTGCCCAGGAAGGTAGGAGAGACAGAGTGGACCGGTAAGAGGAAGTGACTGTAGAGTTGATTCCGAGTGACTGACTAGTCCCACTAACTACCAGGAGTGATACGCCAGAGTGAACTAGCAGAAACAAAAGAGCTCCACAGAGCACCAGAGGACTCATTTAAAGAATTGTAACTGGCCTGAGGTAAAAAGACACAAGGGTCCCTCGCAGTCAGAATTTCTTCACAGTGCCTAAATAGCCTTGTTACAGATGTATCAGGAACAAAGGGAAACTATTGTAGGACAAGAGCCATGGGGAGAGCTTGCACGGGACGTTCTGTTTTGATATAGAGTGAAAGTGATAAGGAAAACATTTGAAATACAGGGCAAAAGCATAAATATGGGGATAATAAGGGGGACCAAGTGACCAAGGGGAGGAGCCAGAGTGAGAAGAAACCAGAAGCTCAAACATAGGAGGAGGTTCGCAGTTGAATTTTTATCTGGTCCCTGTGTCTTTGGACCCCATATCAAACCAGTTGAAACGTGTTGGTGTGGGAGCAGCATCTTTGGTGGGGGAGGAGGATACCCAGCACCATTCTAGACAGCATCCTCTGTGCCTCTGTCTGCCTGTTCATCAGTGTCCTGCATTACAAGTGTCGTCACTGAACTTGTGACAGTGACAAGAGTGTCCCCAAGCTCTCTGAGCTGCTGCGACATATTAGTGACACTTGAGTAGGCAGTCACAGAACTTCACGGAAGTCTCTCAGAAGCCCAGGACACATCTGAGGGTAGTGACTGACATCTGAAGCAAGCTGCATTAAGTCTTGGGGACCACAATCTGTAATTTCTGACACTAACTCCTGACACACAGAGTCATCACTGTCTTGAATTTGAAGACACTCAGCTCGTGTGTAATGGACGGTTGCTTAGCATGTAGGGAAGTGAGCCTTACACATCTGGTATCAGAAACGTTGCACATGGTCATAGCGTCAGGGACTGCAGATCTCAGACAAACACAAGGACAGAAATATAGCTAGCAACCCAATCTCCTGAGTATGCACACACAGGCACAGAAACTCTGTTCTCCTTGTCAGAGACAGTGTGTTAAGGTCAGGTCTATCGTTCTTTCTTCAAGTATGAGTGGGACTGTCAAGGATTACAAAAAAAATGCCCGTGGTGTGTGTGTGTGTGTGTGTGTGTGTGTGTGTGTGTCTGTAGACTTACACACTCTAGTGGGAATTCTGTAATTTTGGTTTCTTTTAAAAACAGAAATGTTACGGGAATATGTGTTTGTTTTAATCCCCGGTGTGTAAACAAGAAAGAGGCTTCTTCACAGCAGGCGACTATGATTTGCCTCATGCTCTGGCAGGGGCCTGATTTTGCCAGCTGCAGATAGTTTCTGCAAGTGTATGACATTTGGAGTTCTGGCAAGTTTTCAGAGAGTATGTAAATGCTAGAGTCCCAGTGAGTGGGTACCACTGTTGTTGACCGGTTGGTGGTTGGATGCCGTGGGTTGTGGTTTGTTAAACATGTGTAAAGAAGAAACAAAGAGATGAGAAGAAGAAATTAGATTATCAAGACAGCGAAGACCAAACTTGCCCCACGGAACTCAACGCCCCTCATCAGCAGGAAATGGTCTAATGATAGTGCTGCCCCATTCCCCCTCTATCCTTTTTTCTCTCCTACCTAGTGTTAGGGGTTTGTTAAGGATGGATAAGGGTGGAAGAAAGAGAAAGGAACCCACGAAGTAGCAAACGCCAGCACAGGGCAGGGGAGATATTTAGTTGGTAAAGTGCCTGTCTTACAACCACAAATACCCAAGTTATGATCCCCACAACTCATGTAAAAATCTGGAGATTTCTGTGAGAGATCCTGTATCAAAAAAAAAAAACAAAACAAAAAACAAAAAACAGGGTAGAGAGCTGGGGTGTGGTTCAGTGGTAGAGCTCTTGCCTAGAATCCCTCAGTGAGGACCTGGGGTGTGGCTTAGGAGAAAAGTACCTGCCAAGAATCCCCCAGTGGGGGGCTGAGTGTGTGACTGAGGGATAGAATGCTTCTATAACACATGAAAATTCCTAGATTCAATCCCTACTCCTGCAAAAATAAATAAACACACACACACACACACACACTCCTGAGTACATAAGGAGCCATGAGGAAGGACAGTCAGTCTTGGTTTCTGTAGACATGCTATCTTTATTAGCCTAGGCTGAAAGCAAATCCACCGCCAGAGACTTTATGTTTATTGTCCTAAGCAGTAAAGAAGTTGGTTACAAGAGGGACAGCACATTTATTACCAGGACAGCAAACAAAGCTGATCTGCAGAGATGCTATCTCACAGGGCTGCCTGCTGGACACACATCCTTGAAGGGCAGCCTGGGAAGGGGCAGGAAGAGACAGCATACTCCTGTCTCACCAGCACTGCTCAGGCCTCTGCCATCTGCAGGGCACCCCCCAGTGTGCCGTGAAATACTCTGTCAGCTGTGTTCCTCACCTCCTTGGTTCAGTCCCAGAGACTCCTGTTTCCTGAGTGGAGGGCGCTGGGCAGGAGTGTCTATGAATCATGAGCAGGAGCCTTGGGACGAGGGAGGGAGATTCCACACATGTGAGTGTGGAAATCTGAGTTCTGAGAAGCTGGAGACTGAGGCTCGAAGTAAAGTGCTTGGCATGCAAGCATGGAGAACTGAGTTCTAATCCCTAGAACTCGTTTTTAAAATGGCACTGTTGCACACATCCAAACCCCTCATCGATGTTGGGGGTGGATACAGGAGGTCCACTGGGGCTTGCTGACCACCAGCCAAGCTCCTGGTTCACTTAGAGACCTTGCCGCAAGGGAATAAGGTGGACAGTGAGAGAGAGGGACATCTGGTCCTCTCCTGGCCTCCATGTCCATACACAGATGCATGTATCAGCAGACACATTCACACAATAATATAAGCAATAAATACATGTTCATAGAGGTGCTGGAAAGTCAGTCTCTGGGCCCAGAGCAGCACAGGCATCACTGTCATAAATGGCACTAGCCTTTGAGACTTGGGACAATGGATTTAATTAGGGTTTAGGTAAGGAGACTGTGTGCAGAGGGCCAGTCATACCCCAGTTCTTTTTACACTTTGCCGAAATTTTATCCTCTTTGAGCAAGCTTCCCTGCTAATGGGTCTTCTTACACTCAGGTCTCAGCCCGCAGGAATCCATCCAGTTAGACCCAGTGTCAACGGAACAGGAAGGTATGGATTGTCGTGCTCAGCCATGGTCCTTGGTGCAAGTGTCCAGCTCACAGCCCTAGAGGTGTGGCTGAAGCATCCTCTGTGTGCCAGCAGGGCGGGGTGAGAGTGTGGAGGAGCTTAAGGCTTCATAAGGCCTTGCAGAGAGACCTCTCAGCTCCAAGCTCAGCACCCGTCCTGGATGCCTGCCACCATGTGGTTCCTGCTCCTGTGCCTTACGCTGTCTCTGGAGAAATATGGTGAGAAGTCGAGGGATCCATAGGAGGAAAAAGGGACCAGACTCCTCCTATCCTCACCCCCCATAAGTGCTTCCTCTCACCCCAGCATCCCACCCACATCCTCCTGTCCCTTGTGGTCCCACACTGATACCCCACCTCAGCCCTCCATGCTGCACAGGCCTCTGTGCTCCATCCTTTCTACCCTGAAGTCTGGGAACGTCTCTTCTCCTAGCCTACTCTCTGCCTCCAGCCGCTTTTCCTCAGGGGCAGACACTGGGTCAGCTCTGTGTGTCACAGTGGGATTCAGAATCCTCCACTTGAGACATCACTCTGCCTCCCAAACCTCGGAGCCCAACCAAGACATTACTGTCCTCCACCAGCTATTGCTGCCACTCTCTGCTCTCAATCTTGACTTCTGTGCCCCTTCCCCCCGCCCCCCCGCCACCCCACTCCCGTCCTGTTGCGGGGACACACACCCTGTTTTATCAGAGACTATAAATAGCCCCCTCCCACCCCTGCAATCTGGAATTGGGGTTTTGGAATTTTCTCTTTATTCTGACACTGCCTGGACTTTCCTCCGGGCAGGGCAAAACCAGGGCTCCTCTAGAACTGCTTCCCGGGTCCATGTGCTTTCAAATTTCTAATCTAGTCTCTGTCCCCACGCTTTCCCACTCTGTTCCCTCAACCCTACACAGACCTCATCCATGGGGGCCCATCTGCGTTTCAGAAACTCTCTGTTCCTGAGAACCTGCAGCTTCTTCCCCCATCCCTCATCCTCCACCCCCACCCTCCAGGCACTACCACCATCCCCCAACCCTCATCCCCATCCCCATCTCCCATCCCCCACCCCACCCCTCATCCATCATACCCCCTCCCCCAAACCCCTCCCCCTCCCCCAACCCCCCTCCCCCAACCCCTCTCCCCCTCCCCCACCCTCCATCTCCCACCCCCCACCCCCACCCATCCACTATTCCCCATCCCCCAACCCCCCTTTCCCTTCCCCACCCTCCATCCCCCCTCCCCCTCCCCCATCCCTTGCGTCATGCCCCTGCTCACCCCAAATCCCCAGACCCATGCAGCCCCAGACACTGACTCATCTGCTGTGTCCCAGTCTGCCGCCTGGGGTCAGCTTTCTGCTCAGAGCATAATGTCTGCCTAGTTGGGGCAAGCCAGCACTTGCCACGCCAAGTGACAGTCCTGAAATTCAGTCTATTCTAACATTCTTCAACAGGACCCCACACCCTCAGTCTGGGTCCCCTCACGTCCACAGCACAGGTTCCCCTCCAGATCCCTTCTCCTTGCCAACCCTGAGCTCAGCACTCCTTTCTACAGGTGCCCTGCCCCTCCTCGTGACCAGGATCATCGGAGGCTGGGAGTGTGACAGACATTCCCAACCGTGGCAGGCGGCTGTGTATCATTATGACAGAGTCGTGTGTGGGGGCATCCTGGTGCACCCCCAGTGGGTCCTCACAGCCGCCCACTGCATCAGCCGGTAGGATGGGCTGGGATGTGGCTCGTGATCAAAGCCCTTGCCTGGCATGCTAGAGGCCCTGGCATCCACCCCCCCCCCCCCCCGAGCACTTTAGTAGGAGACGGGCAATTGCGGGTTGAGGGAGGATTTTATTTTCCAAGGAAGAACATGCCCCTCTCCTCCTTGGATGACCCCGTGGGACCTATGGGTTGGAGGGATGAAGGATGATGTTGGTCCAGAAGGACAGGGGTGGGGGGGGAAAGGGGGGAGGCAGAGCTGGGGCTGAACCACCACCTATCCATGGCCACCTGGGTCTCTCCTCATGTCTCCCCATGCTCCTGTCTCACTGTCTCTTGGCATCCTGCCCTGTGTGTGACAATGTGGGACTGTGTTTGGTCTCTCCTCCTTACCCCGTATCCATGGGTGTGTGTCTCACCCATCTCTGTCCTCCTCTAGGTGTCTTGGTGACCATCTGTCCCTCCGTGTCTCTCCCTTTAGATCTCTGCCCAACCCTGTCTGGAGGTCTGGGTCTCACTCTTCCTCCTCCATCACCACTGTTCACACTGAAGAGTGTAGCTTAGGTCCAACCTAGTAGGACAGGAAGGACCGTCCCCCATATGCATGTGTGAGAGAAGCCCTCAGTTTCCCCAGACTACTCTGGCACTGTAGGGCCATGTCCATTCTGGGGACATTCAGAGAGAGACTGAACTGGCCTAGAGCTGGGTGAGGGCAACTGGGTGAGTACAGAGTGAGGGCAGGGTGCTGAGGGAAAGTGGGCTCAGACCCTGGACTGTGGCCACACTGTGGGCCAGGGAAGCTTAGGCCAGCCCCACTGCCCCGGAGTGGCTCTCAGGCCCTCGCCTTCTCTCTCCATTTTTCTCTCTCTCCCTTTATTTCCTGCCTCCCTCATCCGTGTTGAATGCTTTTCTCTGCCTTTTGTCTGTCCCCAGCTCCTCCTCCCGTGCACACGCTGCTCCCTGGTGCTCCTCTCCGCTCTTTTCCTTCTTCACCTTTGTAGCTCTCTTGTTTTGATCATGTGTGTGTGGTGTATGTGTGTGTACTGTTGTTGTGTGTGCGTGAGTGTGCGTGTGCGTCTGGAGGCCAGAAACAGGTGTCAGCTGTCGGCCTCCATTGCTCTCCAGCTTATGTTTTTTAACTTTTTTTATCGTATGTATTTGTTTTGTGTGTGTGAGTGTGTGCATGTGTGAGCATGCGTGCCATTGCACACAAGTGGAGGTCACGAGACAGCCTGCAGGAGTCAGTACCCTCCCTCCATCATGTGGGTCCTGGGACTGAACTCAGCTCATGTGGCTCAACTACAAGTGCCCCTACCCACTAAGCTGTTTCTCTGGTCCTGCCATCATCATCATCATCATCATCATCATCATCACCATCATCATAATAATAATAATTAATAATAATAAAATCTGGATGTGAGTGTTTTGCCTAATTGTATGTCTGCGTATCGTGTGTGTACCTGGTGCCTGGCGACCTGAAGGGGGCTGGAGCTGGAGTTACAGGCAGTTGTGATCCATCAGGTCTGTGCTGGGAACCAAACACGTCTCTTAACCACTGAGCCACCACTGAGCTATCTCCCGCCCCTGTTTTTTGAAATAGGAGCTCAAATATTTGGCATAGCTGGATGCCAGGCAGCTCTAGGGACCATCCTGTCTGTGTCCTCTGCCACGGGGACTGTAAGCATGTGCCACTCAACCTGATTTGCACGTAGGCTCTGAAGGTCCAAGGTCAGGTGCTCACACTAGAACGGCAAGCACAGACCCACAGAGCCATCTCCACAGCCTGGTGGCTCTGTCTTTTCCATTCTGTGTCTGCCCATCACCCTTCCCCTTCCAGAATGTTCTTGCTGTCTCTGCTTTGCTGCTTTCCCACCTTCTCTTTCCCCCATCCTTTCCTCATCTCGTTCCCCCTTTTGCCCGATTCCCTGCCCCCCCCTTCCCCTTCATCCTTGCTTCCTCCCTAGAAACATGAAGGTGGGACTAGGTCAACACAGCCTGAGTTCTGATGAAGACACTGGTCAGTATGTGGCTGTCAACCGCTCCATCCCACACCCACTCTACAACATGAGTCTCCAAGAGTCCAGCATTCCCAGCCCCGGTGATGACAACAGCCACGACCTGATGCTGCTTCTGCTGAGTGAGCCAGCCAACATCACAGAGGCTGTGAGCGTGCTGAGCCTGCCCACTGAGGAGCCTAAACTGGGGAGCCAATGCCTGGCATCTGGCTGGGGCAGCGTCAAGCCAGATGAGTGTATGCCTGGGCCATTACCCTATAGCCTGGAGCAGAAGGCACAGTTCTAGATGAAAAGGCTGGGCTGCTCGGCTTCTGTATACCTGCCACACTTGTGTTCTCTTGGCCTACAGCTACAGAGGCAAGGACCCTGCAGTGTGTGGACCTCAACCTCATGTCCAATGACGTCTGTAAGACGGTTTATTTGCAGAAGGTGACAGAATTCATGCTGTGTGCTGGCCACCAGGGAGGTGGCAAAGATACCTGCACGGTGAGCAGCCCCAACCCCTAGGACCCTGACAGGACAAGATGCTGGCTGAGACATCCCCAGCCAGCATCTCCTCAGCTGCTTAGAAACTGTAGCCCATCAGCGTCTCCAGTGTGGCAAAGCCCCCTCTACCCCAGTCCTGTCCCCTTCTCCCCAAGGTGTTGTCTGTCTCACTCTCCCACGTGCAGGCTTCTCCGCCTGTGAACAGTTCCTTAGGTATCTCCTAGGTGCCCGTGACCATCCTAGGCCCTGGGCAGCCAACAGGGAACACAGAGCACCATGATGGGGGTGGGAATGTTGCTTTGCTCTTCCTGGGGCAACAATTTCTACTCATCACAGACAAGAGAAGACACTATACTATATTCATGCATCCTGGTAAGCTCATGAGTTATGGGAGCTAGCCTCGGGAACACGGCAACTGCATCACCAAAAAGCCTGTCACAACACAAGTGACAGCTGTGCAAAGTTACCCCTCTGGAGTCCCCCCGCACAGCGTCAAGCAGTTTCAATGAAGAGTGTCACCCTCCTGAATCCCCTGGCTCACTCCAGGAAAGGAGGCTTTGATGTGGCAAACATGGCTCCACAAAGAGGGGCAGCCATAAGCAGGAAGTACAGTGCAGACACAATGGGAGTGGAATGCCATAAGGTGGTGGAGCCATGGGGCAGGCAAGAGACCTGGGAGGCTGGGAGGGCTGCCTGCGGGAGGAGGGCATGTTGTGTGCAAGGGAGAAGGGGCAACATCAGACACTGGGTGGGGTTGGGGGTGGGGGAAAGGTACCATTGGGAGAAGCAGAAGGGAAAACAGGTGCCAGGTCCTCAGCGGAGAGGGGCTGGAGAGTTTGAGGGACAGCTAAGGGGCTTGTGACTAGGTAAGCATCAGCAGACAGAGAGTGGACAGACAGACAGGAGGTCGCTTTCTGCAGAGCCTCAGCTGGGCCACATGGGATGCCTTTCCCCCTGCGGTGTCCTGGAAGCCGGGGATGGTGCTGAGCTGACTCTGCTCACGAGCTCCCTCTGCTGTCCGTGAGGAAGGGCTGAAGGAGGAGGGCTTGTCTCAGGGAGACTCCAAATCTTCACTTGGTCTCTCTTACTGCATGGTCTCCAAGCAGTGTCAGAGCTGTAACGTCAGAGCCAGCCTTTTCCAGCCCCTGTTCGCATCCCTTGGTGTCTTGTCCATGGGGTGCCTATCCTAGGAAAAGTTCGTGGGGAGGGGTCCTTGAGATGACACCCCCAGCAGCCTGCTGCTGACGTAGGACCCTGCCTTCAGGACAGGAGCTGCACCTGTTTCCCTTCCTCCTTTCTGAGGGTTCCAGGCTATGGCCTCTTTGGGGAGCTATCCTGCCTTCTTCTGGAAGGCGTAGCTAGGAGGTTGCAATCAGTAATCTGGTGGTGGTCAAGTATGAGAGATGGGGCAGGCCAGACAGAAAGTAGGCTGTCCCCTCTCACTCTACACTGTGCCTTTCCCCCTTAGGGTGACTCCGGAGGCCCCCTTATTTGTGATGGGATGCTCCAAGGTATTGTGTCAGCGGGTAGTGACCCTTGTGCCCAGCCCAGTCGGCCTAGCACGTTCACCAAGCTGACACCATACATAGAGTGGCTCAAGACCACCATGAAGAACAACCTGTGAGGAGATCCCTGTGCCTTCCCTAGTAAACTGACAGCCACCGTATCATCTTCTGCACTGTTTCCCTTTTCTGGGCTCTAGGCACCTGGGGGTCCAGAACTCAGCTGACAGAACCCAAAGCCTTTGAGTCTCCAAACGCAGGTGCCAGGCATGAAGACAGGGCCTCAGCAGTAAGAACGGAGCTGAGATATGTGGGAACCGGCAGGTCTCAGACGGGTCCCGTGTGCCTCTCCCGCCTCGAGAGCACGACAGGTCTAGAAACTGCTCAAGCAGAAGGAGGTGGTGGTGTCCCTGGCATGCGTGTGACGGAAGAAGGGGGTCACCCAAGAGACAGGACAGAGTACATGATGACAAGTCCACGGAGCCCCTGAGCAAGATCCGAGGCCCAGGGAACTGGGGACATAGTGGAGTGATGCCAAAATGTCACCCTCATTTTTCTGGAGGCACCAGGCTGCCTAAGGACAATTCTGAAAAGAGGAAGGAGGTCACCCCATGTTACAGGGCTGGAGCAATGGAGGGGGAACCTCAGAGTGGGGAAGCTTATTCAACGTGTGGGCGTTGGCGACCACAAGCCACAATTAGCAGCAGGGACTCTCAGTCACAGGCTACGTGGAGCTAAGGTGTGTCATGGGTGAAGACCATGACACGGAGCAGATAGAGATCTAGAGACACGCTCCCACGTGGGCTGCGGAGTGAAGAGCTAGACCCGACCATCGCCTGCCCGGTGGCTCCTACGGTCAGCGGTGTGTGAGGACACGTCTGAAGTGTTCCCAGCCACAGCCACTGACCAAGCCTGGCATGCGGGGCGCTCACTGGGCTCGGTACTGGGGGGGGGGAGGCTGTCGAATGACTGATATGCTGTCCATCTCCAGTGTGTGCAGGACATAGCTCAGGACCCCAGATACCCAAATCCAGCTTCACATCCGCAGCCATGCTGTCAGCACAATGCGCTACTGATATTCAAGGCTCCCGTGTCCTGGGACCTCTCAGGCAGGGAAGTCCCCAGGAGGGACTCACGTTAGGGTTCTCTCATGGTTGCATGCCCAGGCCTCCTGGAGAACTTCTACCATTCAAAGGGTGAGGGAAGACAGACTGAGGAAGGAGAGGAGAGGGAGAGAAGAGGGGGAGGAAGAAGAAGATGGAAAAAGAGAAAGGGAAGATGAGGAAGGAGAGGAAAGGGAGTGATGAGGAAGACAGCAAGCCTGGTGCCATCCTGTGGGAGGATGCCCAGGGAAAGCGCAGGTGTGGGGGCAGTGGGGGGCGGAGTGCGAACAGCCCTGAACTTACTCAGAACACGACGATGATTCCATTGCTGCTGCTTCTTCTTCACACCCTTGTACAAGAAGAAACCTCTCCCTAAGTCCATGGGGTAGAGGGGCACCCTGCATTCCATGCTACACATGGGAGACCGGAGTGTGTGCGCCACGGCCCAGGAAGCAGAGCATGGCTGGGGTAGAATACAGGACCACACAGGACTGCATGCAGCAGGATCAGGATGACAAGGGGTACTCAGGGAGCCAGGCTAAGGAGTGACATGGGTTAGTGAACTCTGGTTCCCCTGGGGAGACTCGAATTATAGTATCAATATCCTTGAAGGCTGGCAGGACGTGAGGAGCTTGTGATGCTGGTGGTTCGTCCGATGGAAAAAGCAGCTAGGGTGGAAGCTTCCCATTGGGTGGGACCCGAGGTCTCTAAGGTCTCCTGGTGACAGACTTTGAGGGCAGAGGCTGCTGTTGAGTCCCAGCTCAGCGCACACTGTTAGGAGGCCATTTTGATATGAGTTGTTTGGAGGACACTGGGTGGGGCGGGACCCCTCCCCCACAGTCATCGGCCTATGAAAGCCAGTGCATGGGCTGCAGGAAAGTAGGACAGGGCCTGAGTCACATCTGGCCCTGGATGGGATGGGATGTCCTGACCTATTCCAGGAGCTGACTCCTGTGAGATTATATCCTAATAGGAGGCTGAGAAAGAACATGGATGCTAAGCTGCCCCTTCCTACTGAGCCTGTTAATCACACGGACAAGACATGTCCCCCCAGGAAACGCTCCCTGTTATAGAGGTTTTAGAAATAGGGTGGAGTCTGCCTAAAGGGTAGGTCAGGACATTGTCCGTGCTCACCCTGGAGTGCCTCTCTCTGCAGTAAACTCTCTCATCTTCTACACAAAGCTCTGTGCACCTCAGATGAGTTCCCTTCAGTGAAGATCACAGGGACTGGGGAGCCACAGGGAATCCAGCATGAGGTCCTGGTGGCTGCGCCACAGGTGTGTGAAGGGCCATTTATTACCAAAAATATCTAAGTTGCTGGGCATGGTGGCACATGTCTTTAATCTCAGCACTTGGAAGGCAGAGCCAGGTTGGTTTCTGTGAGTTCAAAGCCAGCCTGATCTACAAAGAAAGTCCAGGACAGCCAGGGCTACATAGAGAAACCCTATCTCAAAAAACAAAAAAAACAAAACAAAAAACAAAATCTCTCTCTGTCTCTCTGTCTCTCTGTCTCTGTCTCTCTGTCTCTCTCTCTGTCTCTCTCTCTGTGTCTCTGTCTCTGTCTCTGTCTCTGTCTCTGTCTCTGTCTCTGTCTCTCTCTCTCTCTCTGTGTGTGTGTGTGTGTGTGTGTGTGTGTGTGTGTGTGTGTGTTGGACTCCAGGTTAAGTTAAGAACGTCCTAATAGGGCTGGAGAGATGGCTCAGAGGTTAAGAGCCAGAGGTCCTGAGTTAAATTCCCAACAACCACATGGTGACTCACAACCATCTATAATGGGATCTGATGCCCTCTTCTGGCCTGCAGGTGTATGTGCAGGCAGAGCACTGTGTACGTAATAATAAATAAATAACTCTTAAAAAACGAAAAAAAGAATGTCCTAATAAACACACCAAAGGAAATAAGACAAGATATTAACAACATTGACCATGAAAACATAAAGCAAGGTCAGAAAAAAATGCTAGGTAGGAAAATTTTTATAATTGAAAAAGAAAACTTTCAAAATGTAAGGATTTGGGCTTTGCTCATTGTGCAAGTGTGAAGACCTAGGTTCAGATCCCCAGCACCCACATGAAAGCCAGTCAGGGCGATGTTTATTTGCTGGGGAGAGGAGACAGACAGAATCCTGGAGCAGGCTAGCCAACAAGTCTAGCTGAATCAGTGAGAGACTTTGTCCCAAAAAGAAAGAAGAGGGGGAGAAAGAGGAGAAGGAAGCAAGTGAAAAGGAGGAGGGAGAAGAGGAAGAGGAGGTGGAAGCGGCAGAAAAGAAGAAAGGGGGAAAATACCACATGATTAGTTATTTGCAATGTACTGGGAGGAATGTCAAGTGTCTGACTTCAGACCAGAAGGTTCTTCAAGGTGCTCCATGTGTGAGCTGGCACCATGTGTGAGCTGGCACCATGTGTGAGCTGGCACCATGTGTGAGCTGGCACCATGTGTGAGCTGGTATCATGTGTGAACTGGCACCATGTGTGAGCTGGCACCATGTGTGAGCTGACATCATGTCTGAGCTGGTATCATGTGTGAGCTGGTATCATGTGTGAGCTGGCACCATGTGTGAGCTGGCACCATGTGTGAGCTGGCATCATGTCTGAGCTGGTACCATGTGTGAGCTGGAACCATGTGTGAGCTGGTATCATGTGTGAGCTGGTATCATGTGTGAGCTGGCACCATGTGTGAGCTGGCACCATGTGTGAGCTGGCACCATGTGTGAGCTGGCACCATGTGTGAGATGGCACCATGTGTGAGCTGGCACCATGTGTGAGCTGGTATCATGTGTAAGCTGGTATCATGTGTGACCTGGTATTATGTGTGAGCTGGCACCATGTGTGAGCTGGTATCATGTGTGAGCTGGCACCATGTGTGAGCTGGCACCATGTGTGAGCTGGCACCATGTGTGAGCTGGCATCATGTGTGAACTGGTATCATGTGTGAGCTGGTACCATGTGTGAGCTGGTATCATGTGTAAGCTGGCACCATGTGTAAGCTGGTATCATGTGTGAGCTATAACCATGTGTAAGCTGGCACCATGTGTAAGCTGGTACCATGTGTGAGCTGGCACCATGTGTAAGCTGGTATCATGTGTGAGCTGGCACTGTGTGTGAGCTGGCACCATGTGTAAGCTGGTATCATGTGTGAGCTATAACCATGTGTAAGCTGGCACCATGTGTAAGCTGGCACCATGTGTGAGCTGGTATCATGTGTGAGCTGGCACCATGTGTGAGCTGACACCATGTGTAAGCTGGAAAATACTTGGTGTTACACGGCCTGGGCATGGGCTGTCAGCATCCATTACAGGTCTACACTCAACAGAAACACATGCTCTCATGAAAATCCCTGTGACAAGGGCCATACCTTCAGCAAACTGGAATCTTCCAGAACCTTTATCACATGAGAACAACATAGTCAGAGGTGGTGGTGGGGATCTTCACACCAATGAGGACAATGCGTGGAAAACCAGAATTATGAACCATCCAAGAATGAGCAGCAGAAACACAGAGAGAGGCAGAGGCAGAGGGAAAGGAGATAATACAAGCCGAGCGGCCATACAGGTGTCCGGAGACACAGGGATACAGGAAGGCATCTCCATTGAGCATAAGCATCATGGCATCTGTGCTGGTCCTTCCAGGATCTCACAGAACACAGACTAACACTCTCTCTGGTCCTCTCTGCCTGGTGCCTTGCCTCCACCACCACCCACCACCCAAGGTTTCCCTGTGCCACAGTCTCCAGGATTCAGTTCTGTGAGTCTCAGCCTCCACCTGCTTCTTGCCTGTATTCTCCCTGCATCTTCAGCAACTTTCACCTTCAGCTCTGAGTCTGGGATCTGATCTAGCAAGCTGATGTGTGAGTGCTGGGTCTCCAGTGTCTGGGTCTGCAAGTCTGCATCACCACAAATAAACTTTTTGGGTGGATGACAGTATGACCTTTGACTATCTTTATCTAGTTCTGTGAACTTGTCTGACCTTAGATATATTTATCTACACAAGGTGACTGATACTATGAATCTCTTATAAATGTAGCATGTGCCCTTGATGAAAATAATCACCATTTATAAAGAGGTTTGCGGTGGGGGTGGGGGGTGGGGGTGGGCACGCTGTGTATCCAGATGCTGAATTCTGTGCCCCCAGCATCTAGTTTCAGTTTGGACATGGGCGGTGTCACATTCCTTGGTCAATGCTGTGAAAACTTTGCTCCCCAAATATCTCTGATTGGTTAATAAAGAAGCTAAGCAGCCAATAACTGGGCAGAAGAGATAGAAAGGCTGGACTTCCGATCCAGTGAGGGGGTCTTGTGTAGGGACCACAGGGTAGAGGAGAGAGAAGGAGAAGAGAGAAGAGATGAAGAGAGGAGGTGGCCATTAGAACTGACCTAATGGGGCAGAAGCAGCCCAGGCAGGACCAATATGGCAAGTAATTCAGGGTGTGTGGCTGGGGAGAAGCCAGACTAGCATAGGGGGTTGGAACGGATCAATATCTGCCCAATTATAGAGCCTAAAGCTTCTAGTAAATCTAACAGGTCTCTATCTTGTTATTTGGGAGCTAGAGTGGGTGAATAGAAAAGCCACCCCAGTGGTCCTATCTTTCAGGCATTATCATGCACACACAAACACAGAGCTTCCCTGTGCCCTTAGGACATCAGGCATTCCACAGATCAAGCAGAAGAACAGTGTGGTCAAATAAATTCTTCAAAGAATCAGAAATGGTGTGTTGGATGCCAGGGGTTTGGACAGGGCATATATTTGATGGGCAACAGATTCACACACTAAGTGTGAGTAGTCCTGCCATCCACCCACAATGCTCCTTGGACCCACAATGCCCTTTGGTTGAGATTTGGAGTTGCAGACACAGCCCTAGAGAGCTAATAAGAACACATTAGATCAGACTCTAAGCAACTCCCAGACATAGAGTTAGGACCTCAGTACAAGTCAATATCCATGCCCCAGCCCTGTGTAAACATTTTGAGGCTTCCTCCTTGCACATTCAGTCCCTATTATAAATATTTGCATATGGGACACGAGCTATGCACAGTTATACTGGAGACTGAATTAGATCTGACATTACATTTGTGTTGACCCATGTCACAATCTTGCATATTAATTTATGCATATAAGCATTCATGTTGTGGTTACTGTGAGGTCCAGCTGACAGTATCATCCACACTGGCACTCTAACTGGGACCAGGAAGTCCTCGCTGCTAAGGAAGCCCACATCCCTAGATCCTGGGGAAGACCCAGACCCTCAAATGCTCTTCATGTTTGTGCCCAAGATTGCTCTTTCAGCAGCACTGGAGTGTAGACTGCAGTTCTCCTCCTTTAGGCAAATGAGTCCAGACCCCAGTCCTTATCACTCAGACCCTGGATCCTCTCCCTCAGTCCCCGGCATCCACACCCCTCAGACCCAGGGGCCTAGACCCAAGCCCTCCTTCCTAGAACCGTGGGTCCGCACTTCAGCCTCTGCCCTCAGTCAGACACAAGACATTTTCTGGCTCTTGTCTCTCAGACACAAGGATCAAGGTGGCTCCATCCTCACACAGACAGAGGGAAAGAATGACCTGTGGATACACGCTGGTGCCACCTGGTGGCTTGTTCCTCTACGTACAAAGCAGCCTTTTCTTCCCATTTCCACAGCACAACCTAGGCAATGAAGACTTGGGAAACTTGGACTCAGTCCTTTGTGTTTTTCACTCTGTGGTACAGCCTCACACTGGGGTTTCTCACACTCAACCATGTCTCCCCATGCCTCAGTTTCCTCAACTGTAAACAGGGCGGTGGTCAACATATTTTAGGGATACAGAAAAAAGATGTCATACCTGTGAGATTAAAAAGAAACATCCAGAGGGCCTTGGGAGATGGCACAGAGCTTAAGAGCACTGTCTGCTCTTCCAGAGGTCCTGAGTTCAATTCCCAGCAACCACATGATGGCTCACAACCATCTAGGATGAGGTCTGGTGCCCTCTTCTGGCTTGCAGGGGAACAGGCAGGTAAAAAAAACACTGTCCGTATAATAAACAAATAAATCTTTTATAAGAAAAGAAAGAAAAGAGAAAGAAAGAAAGATGGAAAGAAACAGCCAGAAATGGTGGTGCATATCTTTAATCCCAGCACTAAGGAGGCAGAGGCGAGTAGATATCTGAGTTCAAGCCAGCCTGGTCTACAGACTGAGATCCAGGACAGCCAGGGCTACATAGAGAAACCCTATCTCAAAAACAAAAACAAAATAACAATAAGAGAGTAAGAATTGGCCCCCAGGTAAGCCAGTAGCAGTGAGTTCCGCCCTGTCCCCTGTACACTCCATGTCTCATCCCAAGCTCTGTCTGCATTCCCAAAGGTCTGTGCCATCAGAGGCCACCAGCCCACAGCTCTACCCACATTCCTGGAGGCCTCCTGCCATGAGGGACCACCAGAGACCTGAAAACACCAGGAACAATCAGACGGCTAAAGGTCAGTGGAAAACACAATCAACAAGAGTCAGGGCAATATGGCAGCACCAGAGCCCAGCTATCCTACTACAGCAAGGCCTGGACACCATGATGCAGCTAGAGCACAAGAAAATGACCTTAAGTGCAATCTTATGAAGCTAATAGAGGCTTTTAAAGAGGAAATGAATAGATCCTTTAAAGAAATCCAGGAAAATGCAATCAAACAGGTGAAGTAAAGAGTAAAACTGTTCCCTACTTGAAATTTGAAATAGAAGCAATAAAGAAAACAGAAACTGAGGGAATTCTAGGCAAGAGAACAGAAACTACAGACACAAGCATCCTCCACAGAATACAAGACATGGGAGAGAAAACCTCCGGTGTAGAAGATACAATAGAAGAAATTGATACATTGGTCAAAGAAAATATTAAATCTAAAAAGTTTCTAACACAAAACATCCAGGAAATGTGTACACTATGAAAAGGCCAAACTTAAGAATAGGAACAGAAGGAGAAGACTCCCAGCTCAAAGGCCCAGAAAATATTTTCAACAAAAGCATAGAAGAAAATTTCCCTAACCTAACGAAAGAGATGCCTATAAACATACAAGAATCTTACGTAACTCCAAATAGATTGGACCCAAAAAGGAAATCCTCCTGCTACATAATAATCAAAACACTAAGTGAACAGAACAAAGAAAGAATATTAAAAACTGGAAGGAGAAAATGCCAAGTAACATATAAAGTCAGGCCTATTAAAATTACACCAGACTTCTCAACAGAGAATTTAAAAGCCAGACTACTATATGTCAGCCCAGACTACTATACCCAGCAAAACTTTCAATCACCGTAGATGGAGAAAACAAACCAAAACCAAGTTTTAACAATATCTTTCCAAAAATATAGCCCTAGAATGAAAACACCAACACAAGGGGTTAGCTACATCCAGCAAAACCAAAACAAGGGAAACACACAGGCACTACCACCACCAACATCAAAATGACAGGAATTAATAATCATTGGCCATTAAATATCTCTCACCATCAATGGACTCAATTCCCCATTAAAAAGACAAGCGGAATGAATATAAAAACAGAATCCATCATTCTGCTGCATACAAGAAACATAACCTCGGGCTGGAGATTTGGCTTAGTGGTTAAGAGCACTGGCTGTTCTTCCAAAGGTCCTGAGTTCAACTCCCAGCACCCACATGGTGGCTCACAATCCATCTATAATGAGATCTGGTGCCCTCTTCTGGCCTGCAGGTGTACATGCAGGCAGAACACTGTATACATAATAAATAAATAAATCTTAAAAAAAAAAAGAAAGAAAGAAAGAAACATAACCTCATCAACAAAGATAGACATTACCTCAGAGTAAAGGGCTAGAATAAAATTTTCCAAGCAAATGGACCCAAGAAACAAGCTGGAGTAGCCATTCTAATATCTAATAGAGTTTCTACCAAAATTAATCAAAAGAGATGGGGAAGACACATCATATTCATTAAAGGAAAAAATCCACCAAGATATCATCTCATTTCTGAATATCTATGCCCCAAATGTAAAGTCATTCACATTCATAAAAGAAACATTATTAAAGCTTAAATCACACATCTAACCACAAGTTAATAGTGGGCGATTTCAACACCTCATTCTCACCAATGAACAAGTGATCAAAACAGAAACTAAAGAGAGAAATAATGAAACTAACAGACCTTATGAATCAAATGGACTTATCAGATAATTTACAAACATTTCACTCAAACAAAAAAGAATATACTTTCTTCTCAGCACCTCACAGAACCTTCTTCAAAACTGAACATAAACTCAGCCACAAAACAAGACTCAACAGATGCAAGAAAATTGGGTGGAAACTGTATCTTGTCAGACCACCATGGATTAAAGCTAGACTTCAACAACAACAAAAACAACAGGAAGCCTCCAAACTCATGGAAACTGAGAAACTCTCTACTCAATGACCACTGGATCAAGGAAAAAGTAAAGAAAGAAATTAAAGACTTTCTAGAATTCAATGAAAATGAATACACTACAAACCCAAATTATGAGAAACAGTAAAAGCACTGCTAAGAGGAAAGTTAGAGCACTAAGTGCCTTCATAAAAAATTGGAGAGCTCCTGCACTAGCAACTTAACAGCTCACCTAGAGCAAAAGGAAGCAAACACAACCAAGAGGAGTAGAAGGCAGAAATAGTTAAACTCGGGGATGAAATAAATAAATTAGAACTAAGGAGAACAATACAAAGAGTCAGTGGAACTAAGAGCTTGTTCTTTGAGGAAATAGATAAACCCTTAGCCTAACTAAAAAAAAGCAAGCAAATAGACAGTATTCAAACTACCAAAATCAGAAATGAAAAGGGGGGCATAACAGCAAACACCAAGGAAATCCATTAGGTCTTACTTCAAAAACCTGTATGCCATACAATTGGAAAAAATCTAAACAAAATAGACAGTTTTCTTGATAGATACCACTTACTAAAGTTAAGTCAAGATCAGGTAAACAATTTAAATAGACCTATAAACCCTAAGAAAAAAGAAGCAGTCATTAGAAGCCTTCTAACCAAAAAAAAAAAGCCCAGGAGCAGATGGTTTTAGAACAGAACTCTACCAGAATTTCAAAGAGCTAATACCAATCCTCCTCAAACTATTCCACAAAACAGAAACAGAAGGAACATTGCTGAACTCATTCTATGAGGCCACAGTCACTCGAATGCTCAAATCACACAAAAACTCAACAAAGAAAGAGAATTTCAGACCAATTTCCCTTATTAACATTGATGCAAAAAAAAAAAAAACCTCAATAAAATACTCACAACTCGAATCCAAGAGTACATTAAAAACATCATCTACCATGATTGAGTAGGCTTCATCCCAGGGATAGAGGGATGGCTCAACTTATGAAAATACGTCAATGTCATCCACCATATAAATAAACTAGAAAAAAAACATATAAATATCTCATTAGACACTGAAAACACCTTTGACAAAATCCACACTCCTTCATGATAAAAAGAGCTCAGGGACACAAAGGACAAACCTAAACACAATAAAGGCAATTTACAGTAAGCCAATAGGCAACATCAAGTTAAGTGGAGAGAAACTTAAAGCAATTCCACTAAAATCAGGGACAAGAAAAGATTGTCCCTTTTTTCCATATCTATTCAACATTGTACCTGAAGTTTTAGCTAAAGCAATAAGACAACTAAAGGAAATCAAAGGGATATAAGTTGGAAAAAAAGAAGTCAAAATATCGCTATTTACAGGTAATATGATAGTATACATAAGTAACCCCAAAATCCTATCAGAGGACTCCTACAGTTGATAAACACCTTCAGCAAAATAGCTGGATAGAAAATTAATTCAAAAAAGTCACTTACCCTCCTTTATACATATAATAAAAGGGCTGAAGAAGAAACTAGGGAAACAAGATCCTTCACAATAGCCACAAATAATATAAAATATCTTGGTGTAGCTCTAACCAAGCAAGTCAAAGACCTGTATGACAAGAACTTCAAGTCTTTGAAGAAAAAAGCTGAAGAAGATTTCAGAAGATGCAAAGATTTCCCATGCTCATGGATCAGTAGGATTAACATAGCAAAAATGGCCATCTTACCAAAAGCAATCTACAGATTCAATGCAATTCCCATCAAAAGTCAAGCACAATTCTTTATAGACCTTGAAAGAGCAGTTTTCAACTTCATGTGTCAGGGGAAAGGATAGCTAAAATAATCCTGTACAATAAATGAATTTCTGGAGGTATCATCGTCCCTGATCTCAAATTGTACTACAGAGCAATAGTAATAAAAACAGCATGGTATTGGCATTAAAAACAGATTTTTTTTAATCAATGTAATTGAATCAAAATCCCACACAGCTATGGGCACTTGATTTTTGACAAAGAAGCCAAAACTATACAATGAAACAAGGAAAGCATCTTCAACAAATGGTGCTGGTCTAACTGGATGCCTGCAAATGAACACATATCTATCACTCTGCACAAAACTCAAGTCCAAGTTGGATCAAAGACCTCAACATAAGACCAGATACATTAAATTTGATGGAAGAAAATGTGGGGAATATCCTTGAGTGCTTTGGCACAGGAGACAACTTCCTGAACAGAACACCAACAGCTCAGATACTAAAATCAACAATTAATAAATAGGACCTCATGAAACTGAAAAGCTCCTATAAGGCAAAGTACACCATCAAAAAGACAAAACTGCAGTCAATAGAATGCGGAAAGATATTCTCCAACCCTACATCTGACAGAGGACTGATATCCAAAATATATAAAGAACCCAAGAAATTAGACAGCAACAAATCAAAACAACCCAACTAAAAATTGGGGGACAGAGTTAAGCAGAGGGACCTTTAATAGCAAAGAAGCAGTTAAAGAAGTGTTCAACATCCTTAGTCATCAGAGAAATGCAAATCAAAACTAATTTGAGATTCTATCTTACACTAGTCAGAATGACTAAGATAAAAACCTCAAGGGACAGCTCTTGCTGGTGAGGATGTGGAGAAAGGGGGGCACTCCTCCATTGCTGGGGGGAGTGCAAACTTGTACAACCACTTTGGAAACCTTTGTCTGTTTCTTAGAAAAGTAATAATAGTTCTACATCAAGACCCATCAACACTATTCCTCGGTATATAGACAAAAGATGCTTCACCATTCCACAAGGAAACTTGCTCAACTATGTTCACAACAGCTTTCTTTGTAATAGCCAGAAACTTGAAACAACCTAGACATCCCTCAGCTAAAGAATGGATAAATGGTACATTTACACAATGGAGTATTACTCACTCAGCTATTAAAACAATGACATACTGCAATTTCCAAAGAGATGGAACTAGAAAAGATCATCCTGAGTGAGGTAATCCAGACCCAGAAAGACACACACGGTATGTACTCACTTATAAGTGCAGATTAGCCATAAAGTCCAGGATAACCATGTTACAATCCACAGACCCAAAGAAGCTAAGTAACAAGCAGGGCCAAGGAAGGATGCTTGAATCTCACTGAGAAGGAAAAATAGAGATCCGTGGTGGATGGAGGGAAGGAACTGGTGGGAAAGGGGGTGGGAAGGGGAACACCAGAGATCAGGTATGAGGAGAATGGTGAGAGAGAGACCTGCAATCAGTTGGGAGTTATCTCTGGGACAAACTAGAAACCTAGGACAGTGGAAACACCCAGGACTCTCTGAGGGTGACCCTGGCTAAGACTCCTAGCAATGGGGAGTATGGGGCATGAAACGGTCACCTCCTGTAACCAGACAAGACTTTCAGTGGCAGGATAGAGACACCAGCCCAGTCACAAAGCCTTCAACCCACATTTTTTTTTCTGCCTATAGGAGCTGTAGGGAATACAGAGGGAGCAGGAAGTGAGGGAAGGCCAACCAATGGCTGGCCTAAACTGAGACCATGCCTGAAAGAGAGCCCACCCCTCGCACTACTAATGATAATCTGCTATACGTGCTGACAGGGGGCTAGCGTAACTCATCTGAGTGGCTCCCCACCCCCACCCCCAATCCCTCCACCGGCAGCTGATAAAAACAGATCCACAGAGATCCACAGCCAAACAGTAGGTGGAGTTCAGAGAATCTTACAGAAGGGGGAGGAAGGCTTGAAAGAGCAGGAAAGGTCAAGGACAGCACAAGAAAATCTACAGAATCAACTAACCAGGGCCCACAGGGGCTCACAGAGACCGAACCACACACCAGAGAGCATGCATGGGACTGACCTAGGCCCCCTACACATAAGTTACAGATGCACAGCTGGGTCCTCATGTGGGACCTCTAACAGGAGGAGCGGTGGCTGCCTCTGCTTTTGTTGCCTGCATTTGGGTCCCTTTCCCCTAACTGGGATGCCTTGTCAGGCCTCAATAGAAGATGTGCCTAGTTCTACTACAACTTGGTATGCCAAGGTGGGGTGATACCCATGGGAGGCCTCCCCTCACCTCAGGAGAAAGGGAGGGAGGGATTGAGGGAGGGAGGTAAGAGGGAGGGACTGAGAGGAGACGAAGGGAGGGAAGCTCCAATCAGGATGTAAAGAAAAGTAATTAATTGGGGGGAAAAAGAAAGAAAAAAATCAAAAACAAAATCTCTTCGCCCGTTGACCCCATCTGTTTCCCTGAGCTCTGTGCCCAGCGACTGCAACTCAACACTGGCTCCCAGCCAGCAGGGACTTCAGTCACCGACACTGCTCATAGATAAGAAAATGGCACAGAAAGGCTAAGCGAGGTGCCCAAGGGCACACAGCACTGTGTGTCTGAACTCAGTCCACCTCGCTCCAGAGCCCATGCCTGGATCACCCACGTTAGCTGCTTTGTAAGCATTAGCCTGATTTTATGGTTTGCACATGTGCTCCACAGGCGTTACCACCCTCAACCCCAGGAAGGCCCCAGACCTTCCCATCACCCCAGCCCACGACTTCCTGACACTCAAGCAGGACTACTTCACATCCAAGAAGCAACAGGACCTTGGAACCAGAATCTTAGCCATTAATATGGATAACCCAGAGACTGGGCCAGCGTGCGTGATGAATCTAACCACCGTGACTTATTATTCGAACTTGAAATTTTAATTTGGTATTTCAGAGAAAAACTTCATGTGAGAGCTAGCAGAAGCATTGTTCTGATTAACGTGTCTTAAAAACGACGAGAAGAAGATGCACCAAGGTCTCCAAATTAGCGACTAATAAACAAAAGTCACGGGTGCAGCCTCGTCAGTAGAGTCTCGCCTACCATGCACAAAGGCCTGGTTCCCATCCCCCAGCTCAGCATAAACCAGGCATGGTTTACATAAATCAGGCATGGTGACACATGCCTGTAAGCCCAGCATTTGGGAGGTTGGCAGCCCGAGGATGAGAAAGAAGTTAAAGGTCATCCTCAACGATGTAGCAAGTTCAAGTCCAGCCTGGGCTACATGAGACCCTGCAATTAAATGAGGAAGGGGGGAGGGTAGGAGGGTGGGGAGGATGGGAGGTGGGGGAGGGGGGAGGGGAGGGAGAAGTTTAGAGTAGGGGCAGGATGTGCCAGCCAGGAGGACCCTGTAACAGGTAGGAACTGAGAGATCCTGGGAGAACCTGGCAGCCAGCGTTGGCTTTGATATGTTAATAAACACCACAGCCAGCGGAAGGCAGAGCAAATTAAGAGAGAATTTCAGGGAGATAAATGGGTCAGGGTCCTGGAGACACGGCCACGGGCGCGGGGGTGGGGGGGTGGGGGGAGGGGCGGGGGGAGGGGCACTGGGGCACAGATACCAGGGAGCAGGTGCCTGCAGGAGGCTGAAGGTCAGGGTTAGATGGAAGACCTCAGCTTTTCATAACTAAGCCATGGCAGTTGATCAAAGAAAGACTCCGCAAGAGGTAAAAGGGAAAGAAAAGATGAGGAGGAAACGGGCACAAAAGGGGGAGTGAGAAGGGGAGGGGGGAAGAGAAAGAGAAGGGGAGGAGGGAAAGGAAGATGAAGGGAAGGACAGAGAGGAGGAAGAGATGGGGGGAATAAGAGAAATATAAAGAAGACTAGAAGATGCAGGAGGTGGGGTGGGGCGGCGTGCAGGGCGGGGCCAGGGAAGGAGGAAGAACGCACCCTGCCTTAGGCTCAAGGACTTATGAGTTGGCCAAAGTACCCAAGAGTATGGTTGCAACCAGCCTGGGGCAGACGGGACATGCAGATGAAATCACCGCTAGGGGGCGGGGCAGATACACTCCCCAAACCCACACCCCAGACTGCGCTTGGCAGGGTGTGTGCATGTGAGAACTCCGAGGATGCCCCTTTGTGTGACTTAGAGGCAAGGTCAGTACCTGCCTGGGCAGGCTCACGGTAGCATGTGTCGTACTGGAAAGCTTAGTTCAAACCCCCACCCACCCCCCAGGGGCCCTCAGTGTAACCCCAGTGGCTCCCCTTGCCCTGGCCACCAGGGTGCGCCAAGACCAGAGACGGCTGGCAGCTGGGGGTGGCAACACCACGCTGCCCTCCCCTTGGCCTTCTGCGTACAGACCTTTCGCCCGTATCCGACCTACAGTTTCTCTCTATTAAGGAAGGAAGCCCAGAAACCATCTCGCAGGACCACACAGAGGGCACAATGATCTGGGGACAGCAGTGGGTAGCAGCCTGAGTCCCAGAGAAGAGTGGCCCGCTCGGACGCTCGCCTAGGCACGAGGCTAGACAGACACGGCTTCGCCTTGGGGGTCCACGGTGTCTGCAGGTCTAGGGTGGAGACATGAACTGGGAGTTTGAGGGGATCTGAAGCTCCAGGGTTCCAACGTGCCTGTGATTCTAATGCCTCAGGTTCTGGGGTTTCTGAGGACAGAGGTAGACAAAGCGTCCTAGGATCTGAAAGCTGGTGTTCTAAAGATATCTGTGTCCTGTAGCTCCAGGGGGACTGAGCCAGCCTTGCAGGTTTGTCCCATAAAGTCAACAGCTTCCCAGACCTAGGGAGGGACGGAGCTTGTAACCGACGCTGTGCTTGGCTGAGGGACCTCAGCTCAGTGCCTCCTGCTTGGGGGACCTTCTCATTATTGAGGTTCAAGGACCTCTGGGGATTCTGAGACACCAGGAGCCAGCCACAAATACCAGAAGCCTTGGGTCATCCCTCTGATGACTCCCAGCCTGCAAACGCAGTGTCTGGAGGCTCCAGATCCATGGATTCTACACCTCAGAACCCAAAACCGAGACCCTGTAGCCTAGTGCTGAGCGCATGCTCCACACCAACTCTGTAGCAACCCAGAATCAGGAGCCAAGCTGTCTTGAGTCCAGACTTCTTTTGTTCATTTGTTGAGATAGTATTTCACCATACCTCAGGCTGATGGCCCAGGCTGGCCTAAAACTTTACATCTTCCTGTCTCTACTTCCTAAGTGCTGGGATTACAGAATACAGACTTGTGGCGCTGGGCCTGGCTCAGTGCTGGTTGTTGTTGTGGTTGTTTTGTTGTTGTTGCTGTTGTTGTTGTTGTGTTGTTTCTGTTGCTGTTGTTGTTTGAGGCAATTCTCAGGTATTCTAGGCTAGCCTCAAGCTCACCTGGGCAGGGTGAACATATCCTGAACTCCTGATTCCCCTGCCTCAGCGCCCCCAAGGGCTGGGATTTTAGGCCTTCGCTATCATGTCTGGTTTGTGTGGTTCTAGGGATGGAATTAAGGGCACGAGGAAGAGGAGGAGGAAGAGGAAGGTGAACTGGAGATGGCACTGGAAGAAGAAAAAGATGCAGAACACAAGCCTGGAACTTTGAAAGTTACTCACAGTTCCAAACCAGGACACCCACAGGACACAGACAACCCCAAGCACTGGACCTCAGGTTTTGAAAGTAAACTCTCTAGGGTAAGGGCATGGCTCAACTAACAAAGTGCTTGTCAAGCAAGCTGGAGGACCTGAGTTCAGTACTCAGAACCTATAGTCAAATCCAACTGAGCTTGTAATCCAGTGCTGGGGGAATGGGGGGAGGTGGCTCACTAGAGCTGCCCAACCAGCCTAGGTCTGTCAGAGAGCTCCAAGCCCCACTGCTAAAAAAAAATAAATAAAAATAAAAAATAACAAAACAAAAATCAAGATAGAGGAGCTGGAGAGACAGCTCAACAGCTAAGAATACAGTCTGCTCCCCCAGAGAAGCCAAGTCTGGTTCCCAGCATCCATGTCAGCCAGCAACCAACACAACTGGGGATCCGATGCCTCTGGTCTCCGTGGGCACCTCACTGGTGTACAAGTTCACACATGCAAGCATGCACATAATAAAAAACAAAAATAAACAAGGTGAACAGCGACTTCAGGAAACACTCACAGTTGATATCTAACCTCCACATGCATGTGTGCACGCGTATGCAATATATATGTGTATATATGCACATATTTTTTGAGGCAGGGTTTCTCTGTGTAGCCCTGGCTACCCTGAAGCTTACTTTGTAGACCAGACTGGCCTCTAACTCACAGCAATCCACTTGCTTCTGCCTCCCTGAGTGCTGGGCTTAAAGGTGTGTGCCACCACATCCGGCTAAATTTAATACATTTTAATAAATAAAAATAAAATTTATTAGCACACCTTTAGTCATGGTACTCAGGATGCAGAGGCAGAGGGATCTCTGAGTTTGAGCCCAGCCTTGTCTACAGAGAGAGTTCCAGAGTAGCCAGGGCTACACAGCGAAACCCCGCTTAGAAAAACAAAACAAAGGCTGGCGAGTTGGCTCAGCAGTTAAGAGCACAGTCTGCTCTTCCAAAGGTCCTGAGTTCAATTCCCAGCAACCACATGGTGGCTCAGAACCATCTATAATGAGATCTAGTGCCCTCTTCTGGTGTGCAGGTGTACATGTAAGCAGAACATTGTATATGTAATAAATGAATAAATCTTTTTTAAAAAGAAAAAGAAAAACAAAACAAAGTTATTAAACCTCACACTCCAGACTTAGACTTCAGGTCATGATAACCAAGTCCAAGACCGTATGCTAACATAAACCCAGATCCAAGGTGGCATGGGAGCACACATCTGCCATCCATCACAGCCTTTGGGAGGCTGAGGCAGAAGTATCTCGAGTCTAAGCTCACATCAGCCCGAGCCACTTAGCAAAACCCAGTCTCAAAACAACGGAACAGAATCAGTGCTCCAGAACTCTGCCCAGGCCCAAGAAGCGTGACTTTTGGAGTCCAGCTTCCACGACTGTACCCAGAATTTCAGGCTCAGCATTTCACTGCCTTCCAGTTTTCTGTTGTCGCCCTCCTGTTCCCTCCCCTTGAGGGAACTGCCCCTGGATGGAATTCCTCCTCACAGACTCAGACAATGGCTTCAGACTAATAAACGCTCATTAGACCAACCTAGGCTCACAGGGCACCTGCCACCATGGCGTCCAGCCTGTAAACCTGACCCTCCACTGCCTCTCACTCCACACTACCCAGCCCCACCCCTAGACCCGGGCTGGGCTAGGAGCTTATAAATGCAGGCTTTCGGGTGTCTGCTCCCCTTCTGGCATGCCAGCTGCCCTGGATATCCCTGGAGGACCCGGACGGGGTGAGATCTTTGACAGAGAACTTTGGAAAGTGGGTGGGGGCAGAGAGGGGACCCTGAAAAACGCTTTGGGCCCCAGGAAGCACTGACTACCCTGAAGGACCAATTGCCAAGGGCATTGGGTCTTCTGTGTTCTTTTCTGGTGGCTTCAAGTTGAATCTGAACCAAGAAAATGTCTTGAAGCTTCTAGAAAGAGCCTGGGCTAAGGTGGGAGGAGGGAATGGAGTGATCTGAGAAGATGTCCCTGAAAACACTTGTAACAGAGCCAAGGACACAGTCAGCAGTTATCACGGGTCAAGTCAACTCAGAACAAACTCCCTGAAGTGTCCCCAGTGCCAGGTCCCAGGCTGAGCAGATGTGGAGGCAGGAGGGTCTGACCTGAACTCCATCTTCCTCTAGGATGAGGAGTGGGCACAGCCAGGTCTCAGGGTCTGCAGTCAGTGCTACTGTGCAGGGGCAGGGTGGATGACATAGGGTCTTAATGACAGCCCCTCTAGAAGAGTCAGGCTGAACAGAAAAAGCAAAAAGCAAGGCGGAAGATGAAAAGGACCTCAATTCACTCTCCCTAGCTTCCTGAGGTCTCTCCATGGGCCAGACCCTACACTGGATGGTACTTGGGGATCTAGGGTCAGTCAGGTGGGGTCTGCTCAGGAGTCGAATGAGACACCACAGAGAGTTGGAGGGTGGGGAATGTCCACGAATGTCAAGAGGAGAGAAAGACAGAGCAAAGTCCGGGTGTGAAATGTCAGGACTAAAGTCTGGCACTGGATATGCCTAGGACAAAGTCACAGAGAGCCAGCCGGGCAGACTGGAAGGAAAGGAGGCTCTTCCATCCTTCTGAGTACTGCTAAGAGCATGGCACGTTACTTAGGGGCCATCAGAAGTCCATGAGAGGCTGTGATCAGGAGAGAGGAGTCCTCAGCTCTGGTGTAGAAAGATCCCGTAGGAGCCCCGTGTGCTGGTGACGGCCTGTCAGTCAGCGTTTGAGAGGCTAAGGCATGAAGACGGAGAGTTCAAGGCTAACCTGGGAAAGTTAGTGAACCTCCGTCTCAAAATGAACAGTAAAAACAGGGTTGGGGATGTAGCTTACTGGTAGAGCACCTGCCTAGAATCCACCAATGAGGGGAAAGAAGTGTAGCTCGGTGCATAGGTCAGGCCCTGGTACCCAAGAGGAAGGAGAGAGGAAAGAACGAAGGAAGGAAGGGAGGGAGGGAGGGGGAAGGGAGGGAGGAAACGAGGGAGGGAGGGAAGGGACAGAGGGAGGGAGGGAGGAGGGGGGAGGTTAGCTCTCATACAGGACAGACTACAGGAGTGCTAGACTTAAGAGGACCCATGGAAGCTGGGTAGAGTCCTGTCCCTGGGCCACCCATGGGGCTATTGAATCATTCTGGGGTCTGCCAGTGTTGAAAAGAACAGAAGACCCTCCAGAGATAAGGACCAGGAGGGAACACGGGTGGAGGCTGCAGGAGATGGAAGGCGGGGCGGTGAAAGTAGATTTCTTAATCTAGCATCACGTCATACACCTGGCATCTCAACAGTCTGAGGCTGAGGCTGGAGGGCTGTGAGTTTGAGGCCAGCTTGGGACATATAGGAAAACACTGTCACAAAACAAAAACAAAAACAAACAACAACAAGCCAGGCATGGTGGCGCACTCCTTTAATCCCAGCACTTGGGAGGCAGAGGCAGGTGGATCACTGTGAGTTCGAGGCCAGCCTGGTCTACAAATCCAAGTCCAGGACAGCCAAGGCTACACAGAGAAACCCTGTCTTGATGAGAGAGAGAGAGAGAGAGAGAGAGAGAGAGAGAGAGAGAGAGAGAGAGAGAGAGAGAGGGAGGGAGGGAGGGAGGGAGGAAGTCACACACAGGATGGTGCTGGGACAGATGGATGCAGGTTTACCCCAGTTTTTGTCATCCCTGCCTCCCAGATCTCCAAGCCCTGGACCTTTGTCTACAATGTGGCTTCTCCTTGCTTCCGTCTTGCTGGTGTCTGCAGGTGAGGAGCACCAAAGTTGGGTGTTGGTCTAATGGCATAGGGTGCCCTTTTCTCCAGAGTGTCTGCAACCTGGGACCTGCTAGCCTGTGCTTCACCCAGAGACCCCTTTATAGTCCTAGTCCTATTTCCACCTGAGCCACTGGCTAAATGTCCCTGAATCCACAATCCCGAGTCGTCAGAAGTTCTGGGTGTGCTGGGTCATCTGAATCCTTGAACCTGAGTGCCAAGGCTGGGTTTTTTGGGTTTTTTTGTTTGTTTGTTTGTTTGTTTTGTTTGTTTTTTTGGTTGTTTTTTAAAAGATTTATTTATTTATTATGTATACAAAGCTCTGTCTGCACATGCACCTGTAGGCCAGAAGAGGGCATCAGATCACATCATAAATGGTTGTGAGCCACCATGTGGTTGCTGGGAATTGAACTCAGGACCTCTGGAAGAGCAGACAGTGCTCTTAACCGCTGAGCCATCTCTCCAGCCCCCTGTTCCTTTTTTTTAAAAGATGTGTATTTAAGCACTCTATTTGCATGTATGACTGCACAACAGAAGGAAGCATCAGACAAAAGAGGATGGCCAGATCTCATTACAGACGGTTGTGAGCCACCATGTGGTTGCTGGGAATTAAACTCAAGACCTCCGGTTGAACAGCCTGCTCTTAACCACTGAGCCATCTCTTCAGCTCCCCTTGGGAAAACTCTTTCACCTCTCTGGGCCTCGAGTGCTTTCTTCCTGTGACAGTCATGTAGGTAATACACAGGACACTGCAATCGGGATGGTTGAGACACCAAGAACACAAGATCTAGGTTTGAGTCCTGTGGCTGCCAGTTTCCCCAGCTCTGCAAGTCGGCTTTCCCACCCACAGGATGGAGGCCACGTCCTCCATAAGATTTCAGTGTGGTGCTCCGTGAGGTGTGTGAGCACAGTGGAATGATTTGGACACTCCAGGCCGGGTATATAACAACCATGTGAGGCTCAGCACTTAGGAAATGGCCCAGTGGACGAAGTGCTATATGGCCCTGTGAAAACCTGAAGAGCTGGCCAGTCCCCACGTGACAAACCAGTACTCTACCTATAAAATCCCAGCGCTGGCATGTGGAGACAGGGGAGTCCCTCGGGCTTGCTAGCCAACCAGCCCAGTCAATCTGTAAGCTCTATGTTCAGTAAAAAAAAAAAACCCTGCCCCCCCCTCCTTAAAAAAATAAGGTTGGGACCAGCGAGATGGCACAGAGGGTAAAGGTGCTTGCTGTGAGTCCTGAGTAGTTGACCCACGCAGTGGAAGGAGATCCACTATGGCCTCTAGGTCCTAGGAGCAGCTTGGGACCGGGGATGGCCACCGAACCAAGGTCACCCTGGATGACAGGCCAACTCCAGACCAACCTCTACCGCATCTGTGGAAATTTTCAATGTAACCTGATGCTTCTTGCCCTGGAGAAAATTGGAGGGGGTGTCCATTAATGATCACCCCCCCCACTCCCCACGTGATCTCTGCCTGGGGCTCTCAACCCTCCCCAGTGGCAGGCAAGGCTCCCCTTAGGCTCTTTCTGTGCTCTGCCCCTGCTGTCTGCTGCACCCAGTCAGAGCCTCCGCCTTTCTCCAGCTGGGACTGGTCGGGTGCAGCCCGATGCCCAGCTGTTCAGCCAGTGCCCTCCTCCACAGGGCAACCTCACCCTTCCTCTGTTAAGCCCCTCATCTGCCACATCCGCGTTCCTGCAGCCTCCCAGGCCCTTTGGCCCTATTCCTATGACCTTGGAGGATACAGTGTGGACATTTGGCTTGGTTGTAACAGTCCAGCCTAGGAGTGGGTGCCTGCCATGATCTTGACCTTGGAGGAGGGAGGCAAGCACAGTGTAAGGAACTGTGGCCTCAACTGTCATTCTCTCTGTGTCTCTGTGTCTCTGTGTCTCTGTGTCTGTCTGTCTGTCTCTGACTCGGTCTCTGTGTGTGTGTTTGTGTGTGTGTGTGTGTGTGTGTGTGTGTGTGTGTGTGTGTGTGTGTCCCTGGAAGCCAGAAGAAGGTGTCAAATCCCCTCCCTGGAGCTGGAGTTACAGGTAGCTGTGAGCTGCCATGTTGGTTGGGGGCTGAACTCTACAAAAGCAACACAAACTCTCAGTCACTGAGCCATCTCTGCACACTTCCATCTTTTCTTTTTCCTTTTCTTTCTTTCTTTTTTTTTATTGTTTGTTTGTTTGTTTGTTTGTTTGAGACAGAGTCTATCACAGACCTCACAATTACACTGCCTGGTAAGCAAGCCCCTGGGAGCAGACTGTCTCCCCTCCCAGACACCCCAGCACTGAGGTTACAGGCATATCCTGCCACACTTGGCTTTTTATGTGGGTGCCGGGGACCCAAAGTTGGGGTCTTCATGTGGCAAACACCTTATCCAGGGTTCCATCCCCAAACCTAAGCAAGGGTTTCTGCCTGAGCAGAGGGGGGGATGATGCCTCGTGAGGACTTGGTGAGGAGGAGGTAGCAATACTGAAAAGTGGGGTTCAGGGAGAGATCTTCCACCCGTGTCTTCTGCCCCACAGCTCAGGACGGTGAGAAGGTACTAGAAGGTGAGGAGTGTGTGCCCCACTCGCAGCCTTGGCAAGTGGCCCTCTTCGAACGTGGCCGCTTCAACTGTGGTGCCTTTCTCATCTCCCCGCACTGGGTGTTGACCGCTGCGCACTGCCAAACCCGGTATAAAGGAAGGGCGGTGGGTGGGGGTGGGGGGAGTGTCTTGTGGGGCGTGGCTGCAACTGGGAGCTTCTAGGTTTGGGGTGCATGGACTGTTGGGCTTGAGTGGGGAAGTAACCCAAGTTCTTGGTTTCTGAGGGGTAGGAAGGGTAGGGGTGAGGGCTGTGGGTGAGAAAGGGTACAGATTCTGTGCTGTAGGTCCCGAAGGCTTTAAATGTCCCGTCTTCTGAGGCCCTGTGGGAGAGGGGTCTAGAGGTGACAATTTTCTATTCTGAAGAAGGAAAGGACTCAAAGCTGGAGATTGAGTTCCACATGCGTATCTGATTTAGGACTTCTGGTTTTCTTTCTTTCCTTTTTTCTTTTCTTTTTCTTTCTTTCTTTCTTTTTTTTTTTTTTTTTTAAGACAGTCTCACTGTATAGCCCAGATTACTCTAGAACTTACTGTGTAGATCAGGCTGGTCCAGAATTTGCAGAAATCTACCAGCCTCTGCCTCCCAAAGATTGGGGTTAAAGGTGTGTCCCACCACACCCTGCAGTTCCTGGGTTCTGGGAAGGTCATGGCTGGAACCCTTGGCTCCAAGGACTTGAGAGAAGGAAAAGGTTCCCCCCCTCCCCCCGTCAGAAGATCCCAGGTTATGCACTCTTTGACCCCTTTGTCTGTTTCCCCGGTAACTACTCGCTCGCTCAGCTTCATGAGAGTGCATCTCGGCGAGCACAACCTTCGAAAGCTCGACGGCCCAGAGCAGCTGCGGTCCGTCTCTCGCATGATCCCACATCCTGGCTATGAGGCTCGCACCCATCGGCACGACATCATGTTGTTGCGGCTTCTCCTGCCTGCCCGGCTGTCACCCCAGGTGCGTCCTGTGCCTCTGCCCACGCGTTGCCCCCTTACCGGCGAGGACTGCGTGGTGTCAGGCTGGGGCCTGTTATCAGACAACAAGCCTGGAGCCACAGGGAGTCAGAAATCACAAGGTGCGTGGACGGATGGAGCCGGATGTAGGAATTCCAGCAATGGTGTCCTCCAGGATTCTTGGGTGGAGGGGACAAAGACCAAAAGCAGTGAATATATTCCAAGCCATCTGCCCTCCTCAGTGATACTCCCGGATACGTTGCATTGTGCCAACATCAGCATTATCTCTGACGCATCTTGCCACAAGGACTACCCAGGCCGAGTATTGCCCACCATGGTGTGCGCCGGCGTCGAAGGCGGTGGCACGGACTCCTGCGAGGTCAGAGACAAGAGTGGACCTTGAGTGAAAGGGGAGAAATGGGATGTGCCCTGGCTTTATTTTCTGTTGCTGTGATAAAAATACTTTGACTAAAAGTAACTTGGGGAGGAAAGAGTTTACTTAGCTTACAGCTTAAAGCCTGTCAAGGAGGGAAGTCAGGCCATGAACTTAAGTGTGAGCCTAAAGCAGAAACCATGGAGGCATGCTGCTTGCTGGCTTGCTCACCCGGCTCCTGTTCAGCTAGCTTGCCTGCTTGCTTGCTTTCATTCTTGCTTTTTAATGTGTATGAGTGTTTTGCCTGCAAATATGTCTGTGCACTACATGTGTGCAGTGCCCATGAAGGCCACAAGAGGACCTTGTGATTGAAATTACAGACAGTTGTGAACTGCCTTGTGGGCGCTGAGAATCAATCCTGGGTTCTATGCAAGGGCAGCCGGTGCTCTTAACTGGCTTCTTACGCAGCCAAGGCCCGTTTGCCTAGGGATGGTGCCACTCACGGTGGACTGGATCCCTCCACACTGACCAACAATCAAGACATGTTCTCACAACTGAGGCTCCTCGGATGATCCTAGGCTGTTTCAAGCTGGCAGCTGAATTAATTAAGACAGAATAGGACACATAGGGTTACTTGAATTTTCTTTGCTTTGGGCTAGAGACAATGCTCCTTTTTTGTTTGTTTGTTTGTTTGTTTGTTTTGTTGGTTGGTTGGTTTTTTGTTTGTTTGTTTGTTTTTTGGTTTTTTGAAACAGGGTTTCTCTGTGTAGCCTTGGCTGTCCTGGACTCACTTTGTAGCCCAGGCTGGGCTGGAACTCACAGTGATCTTCCTGCCTCTGCTTCCCGAGTGCTGGGATTCAAGGCGTGTGCCACCACACCCAGTTTGATAATACTACATTTAAGTATGGGATGAAGCTTTAGGATCAGTTAGAATCACAGTGAGATTAGAAGTGGGCTCAGAGATGTGGACGTAGGGTATATTATATGGTCTGGAGAAACATGGAGTGGGGCTAAGAAGGGAAGTGAGGTTTTGTTTGCCCTGGGGGTGGGAAGTATGTGGTCCTCAGCATGGGATGGCCTGGGTGTGGGGGAGGGGTGAGGAAGACGCAAAAGTTGGAACTGGGTTGCATTTGGTGAGCACAGGTTCAGTTTGATTTTGAATGAGGAAGATGTGTGGGTTGAAGGCGACCTGACTTGAATTTAGTGGGGCTGGGTAGTGTGAGGCAGAGCTGACCCCAGGGGAGTGTGTTGTCCTGGGTTGTGTCGAACAGAGCAGGCTTGGATTGGTTCGAGGGAAAAGTTGGAGTTTCTTAGGGTGGGGTTGCCTTGGGCTTTCATTGAGATGAACAGTAGTGGTTTGCTAGCGCAAGGGTGACAATGAGTTGAGGATGTGACTCAGTGGGTAGAGTAATGGCATAGCGTGCACAAAGCCTGGACCCCATCTCCAGCAGCACGGTGTAAAGCAAGCATAGAGGTACGCACCTGTTGTCCCAGCACTTGGGAGGTTGAGGCAGGAGGATCAGGTGTTCATCCTCTCTCTAGATGGAATGAAACATTAAGGAAAATCCCTCTTTATCCCCACAGGGTGACTCTGGAGGACCCTTGGTCTGTAGGGGTGCCCTGCAGGGCATTGTATCCTGGGGCGATGTCCCCTGTGACACTACCACCAAGCCTGGCGTCTACACCAAAGTCTGCAGCTACTTGGAGTGGATCCGGAAAAACATGAAAAGGAACTGACTCGTTGGCCTACCCCCTCGGTCTCTCACTGACCACCTGAGACCTTGACCAAGAATTCCCCATAGCTAGCCAGCAGCCGCATTCGTACCTGAGACAGAGCTGAGCCCCTCAGCATGTGGACATACATGGTCAGCCAGGGGCCCCTCCCCTCCTGAGGTCACCTGCTTAACACCAAGAAAACAGTGCTGGCAGGGCTGTGGTAGCACCCAACTTTGAACTCAGTACTCAGGAGGTAGAGGCAGGTAGATGTCTGTGGTTGAGGCCAGACTGGGCTACCGAATGAGTTCCATGCCAACCAGGGGTACACAGGAAAACTCTGTGTTAATTCAACTTGCTCTGTAGGGGTGTGACTTTTTTCCTTTAGGGTTCAATGGGAAATGGGTGGGGGACCAGGATACAAAGTCCACACTGTTGCAAGTCACCCAGAGTTCCCCCTCCGTGGGTGAGGGGACATGGCTTTCATCATTTGAACCAGGTGTATGATGTCAGATCAACCTTGGTTTTCCCATCTGTGAAATGGGGTCACCATAACACTTGTCTCCAAGGGTGTCTGTGAAGATTAAATGAGTCGTGCATCTTAACAGATCCGAACTGTGTCTGGCACTTTGTCCACAATCGTGAGCTGTACATCCCAATGAGAAGACCCAGTACATACAAGACTTCCAAGATCCACCATTGTTTCTAGGCTTCCTGGTAACCAAGGCAATAAGGCACACTCTTTTCCTTGGCCACATTGATGACGTACAGTCCAAGCTTGGATGCCATGGGCTGCCTTGCTGATTGGATCCAGATCTGAGGTTTGAATCCTGTGGCTTCACCATTAAGGATATAAGAGTCTGGTTTCTGATTCTCTTCAGAGACTCCCAAAATGTGTTTTGTTTTTTGTTTTTGTTTTTGTTTTTTTTTTTAGGCTCACTGAACGTTAAAGCCCTTGATTCTGGTCACTGAAATCTACAGATTAGACACAGGGAGGGATTGTCATTGCAACTTCTGATAATGTTATTTTTACTACACATATTTATTGTGTGTGACAGTCAGATGACGTATTTTGAGAGTTGGCCTCCTTCTTCTACCATGTAGATGCCTGGGACTGAATTTAAAAACCGTCTCACCAGCCTCAGAATACTTTCTAAAAAAGAGTTTATTTATTTATTTATTATGTATACAGTGCTCTGTCTGCATGTACACCTGCCGGCCAGAAGAGGGCATCAGCTCTCATTATAGATGAGGTAGTGAGATCTATGTGGACAATCACTCCACACGTGACCTGCTTTCCCAGTTCCCACCCACACTTCTTTTGGAAGGCATGGTCTCATGTGGTCCAGACTGACCTAAAACCTGGTGTGTAGCTGAGCTGACCTTGAACTCCTGATCCCCCTGCCTCCACTTCCCAAGTTCTGAGACCACAGGTGTCGCCACCAGGCCTGGCTCTGTAGTGATAATCATGACCAGGGAAAGCAGTTGAAGGACATGACCTTCAGGACTCTTATTTAGGAAACAAGGAATAAAAGGTCATTGTGACCCTAACATTGTTCAGGGTGGGTGACACTCCCCTGGGGGATAGATAGATAGATAGATAGATAGATAAACAGATAATAGATAGATTCTTTAATCTAAAGGTGATCACCCTATGGTAATGTGCACCCTAAATTCTATTATTTTTTATTTTAATTTAATTTATTTCATTTTAGAGACAGCTATTTATATAGCCCTGGCTGTCTTGGAACTCACTATGTAGAGCATGTTGGCCTCAAACTTACAGACCCACCTGCCTCTGCTGTGATTAAAGGTGTGTGCCACCATGCCCAGCTCCCAAACTTCTAACAGGAACAATAAAATCAGTGACCCAGATTCCAAGGCTAAGAAGATTAAAAAGTTGGCATTCTATTCTATTCTATTCCTTTCTTTTTTTTTTTTTAAGATTTACTTATTTTATTTATTGTCACATTATAGATGTCTGTGAGGCACCATGTGGTTGCTGGGAATTGAACTCAGGACCTCTGGGACAGCAGGCAGTGCCCTTAACCACTGAGCCATCTCTCCAGCCCTTCTTTTCTTTTTTCCCAAGACAAGGTTTCTCTGTGTAGCCTTGGCTGTCCTAGACTCACTTTGTAGACCAGGCTGGCCTTGAACTCACAGAGATCCACCTGCCTCTGCCTCCCGAGTGCTGGGATTACAGGCATGCACCACCAGGCCCAGCTTATTTATTTATTTATTTTGGGGGGTTATGTTTGTTTGTTTTTCAAGACAAGGTTTCTCTGTATCGCCCTGGCTGTCCTGGAACTCATTCTGTAGACCAGGCTGGCCTTAACTCACAGAGATCTGCCTGCCTCGGCCTCCCCAAGTGCTGGGATTAAAGGTGTGTGCCACCTTGGTCACTGGCACTCTCAAGAGCAAGATTTGCACTTGCAGGGAGCTTGTAGCCCTCTTGGCTACCACAGGTGCAAAGGATTTGTTGCTGGTTTCTGAGGACACGCTTGGTCTTCCTTAAAGCTGTGTGATGGTGGTCCCTTGCTCCTCCACCCTCCCACTGCACCCCCTCACTACCCCTCCAACCTTGCCATTCTGTCTGTGCCTCCCAGAGCACGCAGGGCTCCAGGAACAGCAGGCCCTGCCCCACCCAATCTCAACCCTTGGAAGGTGTCCAGGGTGACCTAGGGCCTGGCAGACAGCAGGTGCAATGGGTCCCTCCCCTCCCACAACTGTGAGGGTGGGAGCAGAGAGTCCACCTCCGTCAGCAGGGGCAGGCCTTGGCCAGCATCTGGGTGCCAACAGGGCAGAGGCGGGGCTGGTGGGGGCGGTGAGAATGAGGGTTTTTAAAGGCTCCCCCAAGAAGACTCCTCAGCTCCAAGCTCACCACCAGCTGCTGCTCCTGGACACCTGTCACCATGTGGTTCCTGATCCTGTTCCTCGCCTTATCCTTGGGAGGGACTGGTGAGACAGTGGGAAGAGCGGGAGGGATCAGAGCCCTGACTCTGATGCTGCCTTTAGCCTTGGAAATCCCTTGCCCACTCCCCTCACCCCGGCTGCATCCTAAAGCACACTTGCACCTCTTCCCTGCACCCCTGTACACTACCAAATGCTGTGGTCCTCGCTCCTGTATTAGGCCCCTGCTCCCTCCCATTTCCCAGAACTTTCTTCCCTTCCTTGACCACTGGACCATCTCGGGGCTTCTCCAGTCTTTCCAAGGAACCCAACCCCTTACCAGCCTTGGGACCTTGGCTATCTTTCCAGCTTGTTATTTTTCTAGGGCCCAATAGGCCAGCTCCGGAGTCAGGGGCTTGCCCAAATCCCACACTAGAGACTTAGGCTGTGTAGCAGCTGTCAGCCTTCAGCTGTGTCCTCTAGACTCTGACAACTGGTTGCCCCTCCCCTGTCCTCTCAAGTTCCTCACTTTCTACCCACAGTCTCACTTTCCAAAATGGCTTGTGACATCAGATGGATCCCCCTTTTCTGGTGTGAGGGATCAGGCCATGTCCGTCTGGCTTGAGGAGGAGAAATCTGATGGTAGAAGCCAGAGATGGAATTCAAGTGTCTTCACTTGCCACCTTAATTTTGAGGCAGGGTCTCTCCCGGGATGGAGACCCCACCCCCCGTAACCTCCGCATTTGGCTAGCCTGGCTGGCCAGTAAGCCTCGGGAGAGCCTACTGTCTCCACCTCCCCAGCTCTGGGGTTCTAAGCACATATCACCACACCTGGCCTTTCACCTGGGTTCTGGGGGGGTTGAGTTGAGGTCCGAATGCTTACGTGGCCAGTACTGCAGCAAGTGAGCCACTTTCCCAGCTCTTGGGAATAAGCTTTGAGACATGGTCTCATTCTGCATCCCAGGCTTGTCTCAAGCCCACGGTAATCCTTCTGCCTCAGCTTTCTTTGGAGGCGGGGGGGTGGGGGGAGTGGAAGGAGTTCAAGACAGGGTTTCTCTGTGTAGCCTTGGCTTTCCTGGACTCACCTTATAGACTAGGCTGGCCTTGAACCGACAGTGATCCACCTGCCTCTGCCTCTCGAGTGCTGGGAACCAAGGCGTGCGTCACCACGCCTGGCCTGCCTCAGCCTTCTGTGTACTGGGATCACAGATAAGAGCGGCTGCCTGGCTTGCCTCCTTCTTGTTTCCAAACGCCATGCTTTGGCCGGATCTTTCTTCCCATGCACACCTCCCAGTCCTAACCAAAGGCTCCTTGCTGTCCTTTTCCCCTTCACCAGCTCCAGCCCTGTCCCGCCTGAGCTCCGCTGCACAGCTCTACTTCCCACTCTGTCCAGGACTTCCCAAAGACCCCAATACCTAAACCTAGTACCCCACAGCAAGTGCCCGCCTCCCGATCTGCTTTAACTTCGTTCCCACTCTTGTCCTGAGGCTGCCTTCAAGAAAACCCTGAACCTCTCCGTTACCAGCAGACCGCCCGCCCAACCTCCACAGGAAGCAGAGCCTTCTTACCCGCACACCCTCCCACTACAGCTCTCATCTCTAACTCTGTTCTCAGGGAGTCCCGGCTCTCTTAGACACCATCTCCACCACAAGCCCTATGAGGAGCCCACCCCTAGCCTTAGCCCCCTTTAACCTGGAAATCCCTTCCTTTCTCCCAGACCAGCTGGCCACTTCATGTCCAATCCAAGAACTCCTAAATCATCTGCAAACTCCTTTCCTGGGTTCATTTTTCATTCAAATCTTAATTCTCTGAGGTCTCACCCTTTTCAGAACTCCCAAAAGCCAGCCCTGGCCCTGACTTCTTCTCAAGTCTTGGAGACTCTAAATGCCAAATCTTTTTGGCCTCTGACTCCACTCTCACTGGACTAAGAACTACTGAATTCTGGAACCTCCCTTCCCTACCACTGCCCTACCATCCCTCAGCCCAGAGCTCTAAGCGACCTACACTATACCTGATCCCTTTTTCAGGAGTTATTTCTACCCCGACAGCTGAGATCTCCCTATCCAGGACCAGCCACGTATGGGTTCCTTCTCCACATCCCCTGGCCATGTCCCCTGCTCCACTGTGTCCCCGACAGCACACACCTCCCTCTCTGAGCCAATCCCATTGCAGGTGCCGCACCTCCCGTCCAGTCTCGGATTGTCGGAGGATCTGAATGTGAAAAGAATTCCCAACCCTGGCAGGCGGCTCTGTACCACTACACCAGATACCTCTGCGGGGGCATCCTGGTGGACCCCAGCTGGGTGCTCACGGCTGCCCACTGCCACACCGAGTGAGTAAGGCAGGGGCACAGGGAAACAGGGTGGCAGCTAAGGAACATGACTCCAGGCCAGGCTGGGCAGGAAGATGGAACTGGCCAAAGGCTGAAAGGCAAGAGGCAGAACTGGGCTGGACCTATGGTCTGTCCAAGACCTCCTGGGTCTCGCTATGCTTCTCCCTCCAGGCTTGTGTTTGATTCCTGTTTCTTTTTTCTTTTTTTTTTTTTTTTCTGTCTCACTGTCTGTGTGTCTCCTGTCTGTATTTACATCTGAGTATCTCTAGCTGTCACTGTGTGTCTCCTTGTCCAGGTCTCTGCCCAGACCTCTCTGGGTCTGGGTCTGAGTTGTCCTCTTTGTCACCACTGACCATACTGGACAGCAGCAGACCTATGGGGGCTCCCTGAGGATAGAAAGTGATGTTCCTGAGAGAGGGAGTCTCCCTGTGAGACAAGTCCTCATTCTCCAAGGACCATCTTGGCCCTTAGGACCCTCTGTCCATTCTGAGGATGCACGGAGAAGGGCTGGTCCCGAGCTAGAGCCGGGTGAGGCAACTGAGTGAGTACAGAGGCAGATCAGGGTCCTAGGGTGGAAAGAGAGCTCCGACCTTGGGCTGTAGGCCAGGCCTTACCCGCTGGGGAAGCTCAGCCAGGTCCCAGCTGCAGCTGAGCAGCTCTCAGGCCCCTCCCCCTTCTCCCTGCCCTGTGTTCTCTCTGTCTGTGTCTCTCTAGCTGTGTTTCTGTCCCTGTCTCTCTTCCTCCCTCCCTCCCTCCTCCCCTCCCCACCCCACCCCACCCCTGCACTCTACCCAAGCTCCTCTCACCCCCTCTATCTCTTTCCCCCACCCACAGCAAGCTCCAGCTTTGGCTGGGCCGCCACAATCTTAATGCCAACGAACCCTCAGCTCAGCACAGGTTTGTCAGCAAAAGTTTCCTTCACCCTGGCTTCAACCTGAGCCTCCTGCAGAGTGACAAGCCAGTAGCTGGAGACGACTACAGCAATGACCTGATGCTGCTACGTCTCACCCAGCCTGCTGACATCACAGACTCTGTGAAGGTCGCCAGCCTGCCCACTGAGGCACCCAAGCTGGGGAGCAGCTGCCTTGCCTCCGGCTGGGGTAGCATTAAGCCCGTGGATCGTAAGTCTGGGCCAAAGCACCCAGCCTGGAGAGGGACACCGGGGCCTGAGGGGGGAGCAGAGGGGGCAGGGCTGGGGTCTGCTCACCAGCCTCTTGTCCTCTGGTCTGCAGTCGAATACCCAGACAGTCTCCAATGTGTGACCATCGACCTTCTGCCTAATGAGGAGTGTGCCAAAGCCCACATCCAAAAGGTGACAGATGTCATGCTGTGCGCGGGAGTGATGGAAGGAGGCAAAGACACGTGTGCGGTGAGCCAGCCCCTCCCTGCAGTGTGGTGAGGGGCTGAATAGAGGGAACTTAAGTTCTTGACCCCCCCCCCCCACTTCCATGGCCCATTCAGGCATTTTGTCCTTCCCTGTGGAAGTGATGCGCTCTGGGAGGGCAGAGTGCTGTAGCTGGCATTATTTCTCCTCTTTGGCTTGACTTCAAGGACTGTCCTGTCTGCCCACCACCCCCACACCCCACACCCCACCCCCACGTCCCTGTAAAGAGCTGGCCTCCCGAGAGCTGGATTCCCTCACCTACTGAAGCAGAGCTGCCTCTGAGAGTCCCTGCCTTCCTTCCCCTGGGACAGTCCTAGGTTGTCAAGTAGAACTCAACCGCCAGGACCGTCCTCACTCTGCCCCTCTCCTGTTTCCAGGGTGATTCAGGGGGCCCGCTGATCTGTGATGGCGTTCTTCAAGGTGTTACGTCATGGGGCTACACTCCGTGCGGTGTACCCAAAAAGCCGGCCATCTACACCTACCTTTATAAGTTCAACGCCTGGGTACGAGAAGTTATAGAGAAAAACTCCTGAGTGTTATACTGTCCCCTGCTCCCAATAAAACCCACCATGCAGCAAATGAGCTCAAGTTCTGACATTCTCTGGCCTTCCGGGGTCATTCGAGTTCAAGGTTCACCGAGCTGAGGTCAGGACTTCAGGGACGGGTGTACATGTTCAGGTGGCTAAAGGGATGCGGCTGACACAAACGCAGACAAAATGCTCACACCAAGTCAGGGATGCCACAATAAGTAGGCTCTGGCAAAGAGAAGGCTCAGATCTCAAAGGCAAAGTTAGAGACATCAGGAAGGTCGGCTCCAGTTAGTGCCCGACCTTACAGTGGAAGCAGAAGGAATGACATGACGTCAGACACTGAGAATTTGGACTGCCAACCTGATTTTATTGAGTCGGGGAAGCCAGTAAGGGGGGCGGGATGTTATATCAAGCCTTGATTTCCTGCGGAAGGGTCTGTCCACAGAAGGGCGGGGACTGCCTCCGAGGCTAGGCTGCAGAGTGTCTGCCTGGGGCCCCTGGAGAGACATCTTAGGTGGCTTAGGGGCGTGGCCTATGGGCCGGAGCATCGCCCGGCCTAGGAATGCACCACATTGCTCCAGCTAGCTGTTTGGGACCATGGACCAGTGTCCTCTCAGAGGACCACAGCCGCAGCTGAGAGTCCTGGAGGACTTCCAGAGTAGGGTCGCTGCCAAGACTCAGTCATCAAGGGGTGGGCCCTAGCGCGGGGGGCGGGGCTTGCCACCTGTCTCCCGAGGGTGCTTCCTGCTCTCAGGGGTAGTATGGGACCTCAAGGGAGGTCTGATTGAGACGGAGCCTCGGGGACAGAGGTAGAGGCATCTGGCCGTGGGGACTCGTCAGTGTCCTGAGAAGTTGGAAAGTCCCTCCGATGAGGAGCCCCAGGGTTGTTCACAAAGCTGCTTGAAGCAGACTGGGTGGGCTCTGAGCTCCTGTCCGAATTGGGGTGCTGCAGCAAGTGGTGTCGCGAGGCCCAACGGTAGTAGCTGATCCTCCGCTCCATGAAAGGAGTACTGTGGCTCCACATCCGCACTTGGTTGAGGAAGGACAAAGTTCCTGTAGGAAGGGATCCGGTGGGCACTGGACTCAGAGCTCCACCCCAAGCCCCACCCCTGCCCTATAGGCTGTTTCCCTTTTCTGGGCTCCGCCCCTGCCCTGCCCAGGCCCCGCCCTTCCATCTGAGGCCCCGCCCTCACCGGCCCACAGCATCAAGACGCTGGCGCACCAGCACAGGTAGAAGGCCAGCTGGTAGGATACCTGTGGCCTCGGGCGCAGCCTACTGCAGTTGACGACAAAGAGCGTCTGGCTGAGGAGAATCAGGAGCCCTGCACTGGGGTGGGGCCAGAGAAGGACAGGAGGCTAGACAGGGGAACCCCACACGCACTCCAGGAAAAGGAGACAGAGACAACCTCCCTGACCTGCCACAACAAGTAGACAAACGTTCACACACACACACACACACACACACACACCAGACAAATTAAAACATACTCAGAGGGGAGGGGAAAGGAAAGCAGGAAAATAGACTAAGCCATCAGCCAGGACTGGTGGGCACAGGCCTTTAATCCTAGCTACAAGGCCAGCACGGACCACAGAGTGAGATCACAGCCAGCCTGAGCTACAGAGAAACCCAGGCTAGTCCCAGCGACATCCCTGTCGCCCAAAGCAGCAGAATTGCAAGTCTAGCCACATCTCTGGGTAGGAAGAGGCTCTGGGGTGGAGGAGGGGCTCCCCAGGCACCCCTTTCCTTGCCAACACTTACCGATGCCAATGCTGAGGAAACTGAAGATGAAGTCAATCTTGTTCAGACGGCGGCAGACTTGTTGGAAGGAGAGGAACATGGCGAGCAGGAGGGCGACGCATAGTGCCAGGGCCAGAAATGTGAAGCCCTTGCTCATGTGCATGTAAACTGAGGAGAGTTGGGGAGACAAGGACAGTTGCCCCCGCACCCACACACACCCTCCCCCCCCACACCCTCCCCTCCCCCCCCACACCCTTCCCTCCCCTGTACCCACACACCCTCCCCTCCCCCTGCACCCACACACACCCTCCCCTCCCCCTGCACCCACACACACCCTCCCCTCCCCCTGCACCCACACACACCCTCCCCTCCCCTGTACCCACACACACCCTCCCCTCCCCTGTACCCACACACACCCTCCCCTCCCCTGTACCCACACACACCCTCCCCTCCCCTGTACCCACACACACCCTCCCCCCCCACACCCTTCCCTCCCCTGTACCCACACACCCTCCCCTCCCCTGTACCCACACACCCTCCCCTCCCCCTGCACCCACACACACCCTCCCCTCCCCTGTACCCACACACCCTCCCCTCCCCCCGCACCCACACACACCCTCCCCTCCCCCTGCACCCACACACACCCTCCCCTCTCCCACACCCACACACACACCCTCACACACACCCTCCCCCCCCACACCCTCCCCTCCCCCCCACACCCACACACACCCTCCCCTCCCCCTGCACCCACACACACCCTCCCCTCCCCCTCACACCATGAGTTACTCCAGCGGCTGGGGAGGAGTGCCATCTCAAGGCCTGCCTGAGCAATTAGTGGGACCTAGATCCTATCTGTCTCAAAATACAAATTAAAAGAGTCTGGGGCTCCCGGGAATGTGGCGTCCTTGGTAGAATGCTTGCCTAGCATGTGCGAAGAAGGCCTGCCTTCCACCCCTAGCGCTGGCATAAGCCTAATATAGTGACGCATGCCTGGAATCCCAGCAGTGGGGGTGGGGTGAGGGAGTAGGGGGAAGGCCAGGAATTCAGGGTTATCCACAGCTACACACTGAGCTGGAGGCCAGCCTGGGCTACATGAGACCCTGTCTCAAACAAGGCAGAGGATGGGACTGTAGCTCAGCACCTCTACAGTTCTCCAATGAGGGGCTGGGGGCGTGCCTCAGTGGTGGACCCCCTAAGGATGTGTGTAAGGCACTGGGTTCTAGCTTCAAAAAAAAAAAATCACCTCCACTCACATCACCAAAATCCCTTCCTAGAAATTGCAAAATAATTCTATTGCCACTCACAGAGTTACCCTCCAAAAGCCACGGGGCCCCCAATGTAAGCTCGAAGCTACTCCCTTAGAGAGACTCCTGGGACAGTGCCACTGGCTCACCCCCACAGTCACCTCTAGCGCCCATTAGCAGGACCCACAGACTATACAGGCACTGACCAGTGACTTGACCCACGTTGGCACACTTATATCTCTTGCAGTCAGTCCAGAGGCCGATGAAGCCAGTGTACGGACCATACACATAGGCCATGCGACCATCCAGCACGCTGAACGCCAACAAGGTTGCCAGGAGGATGAAGACGAGGGACCAGCCACGCAGGACAAACTTCCGGTCCTCTTCCCAGGAACAGAGCAGGTTAGCTGGGGAGGGAGAAAGTTCTGGAGGCCTGGGCCGTTCTCCACCACCTCACAGCATACCAGCCTCCACCCTCGTCCTGTGGGGAGCGGCGGCGGCGGCCAGCACACCTTCCGGCCTCTTCTGACACAGTCCGCCTATCTCCAACTCCAAAGCTATCACCGCCCAGCTGCTAACCGCAACTCAGTGCTGGGCCACCACACATCCACCAAGTCTCATCTGAAGTCCTGTTCCTCCTGTGTCTCCAGGGGGCTCCTCCTACCTCTAAGAGCTGCCCTACCTTGGGGGCTCAGTGCAGTGTGCCTCTTCTTGGGACACTCTAACCGGCTTGGATTTGGGTTTTGCTTTTGTTCTGAGACAAAGTTTCATGTAGCCCAGCTGGCTTCTAACTCACTGCAGAGCCAAGGATGACCCTGAGCTCCTAACCCTCTCCTTCCTCCACCACCCGAGCGCTGGGATAAGAGCTGTGCACCAACCCTGTGGGCTTCGGTGGTACTGGGGATGGAGCCATTGTCCCAGCCCTCACTGCTCGCTTTTGCCTGGCCTTTCAGAACCATTGGCCTTCAGTTTCTTTTCTTCCCACCCCCCTCCCTGAGCTCAGCCCACCGCTCTCAGCCACTGCTCAGTCAGCCTACAGGGTGTGGGTCTCCTTCACTGGCAAGTCACAAATGTACAATGAACTGCTTGCTAGTTGTTTTCCCCTCACCAATCCTCTGCAACTGTGTTTCATGAGGGTAGGAAACAAATCTGTTTGGATCTCCAGCGTGCTCCCATCACTTTGCAGAGAGGCTGTGTTTGTAGTGCTTATTAAATGAAAGAAGTAATAAATGAGTGGATGAACGGATGCACAGATGGGTTCACAAATGGACTCATGAACGGATGAACTGGCGGATGCATGCATAAACAGATGTGGGCATTGATGGCACCAGAAACGACTCCTTTCCCTACCTTTATAGCAAAGAATAGCATAGTTTTCAGAAGAACTTGGGCACAGAAGCCTAGGACTCAGAGAAGAGCTTGGTGGCCATCCCATCACCAGCTCCTCAGCTAGCTTGGATTCAGGCTGCCCTGGCCTTCTTGGAGCTTGCAGTACACACACGCACACGTCCAGATCAAATGTGCCAAGTGCCATGCCAGTTGGCATATTCTAGATATCCAACAGGACAGGATGCAACAGGCACAGTGAGTGCGTGGCCAAGGCTATGTAGTCTTTCTTTTCTCCAACAGAACCCAGGCTGAACTCCTGATTTTTTATTTATCTTTTATTTATTTTTTAGATAGAGTCTTCCTAGGTAGGTCTGACTGGCCTGAACTCACTCTGTAGACCAGTCTAACCCGGGACTCACAGAGATCCACCTGCCTCTGCCTCTGCCTCTTAAGTTCTGGGATCAATGGTGTGCAGCACCATATTCAGCTCCCAAGATAAACCCTTAATGGTGCTCCTGGGGCGGGGGTAGCATTTTCTGGTTGCTGTTTCTTGAGAAAGGGCCTCACATAAGCCCAGGCTGGGCTAGCCATAGGATCTTAGGATCTTAGGATCACCTTATACTTCTGACTTTCCTCCTCCACCTGCCCAGTGCAGGGATGACAGGCATGCTCACTCTGCCTGCACTTTACAGGGGCTGGGGATGGAATCCAGGGCTTGGTGCATGCCAGATGAACACTCTACCAAGCTACAGCCCAGCCTTTGTTTTGTGGTTCTGGTTTGAGGGTCTGCTTATTTGGTTTTGTCTTTTGTTTTTGTTGGTGGTGGTTTTTTTGTTTTGTTTTTGTTGTTGTTTTTTTGTTTTGTTTTGGTTTTTGGTTTTCTGAGACACGGTTTCTCTGTGTTGCCTTGGCTATCCTGGCTATCCTGGACTCACTCTGTAGACCAGGCTGGCCTCAAATTCACATCGATCCACCTGCCTCTGCCTCCCAAGTGCTGGGATTAAAGGCTTGCGCCACCACACCCGGCTGCTTATTTGTTTTTACATGTGTTTGTTTGTTTGTCTTGTGGTCAGCATGAGTGCCACAGGACACATGTAGAGGTCGGGGACAATCCTAGGGAGTCAGTTCTCTCCATCCACCATGCGGCTTCCTCACATCAATCACACTCAGCCCTCAGGCTGGGCAGCAAGCGCCTTTACCTGCTGAGCTATCTTACTGACGGGTTCTGCTTAGTTTTTGTTGTGTGTTTGTTTGTTTAGATAAGATTTCAACATTGGCCTGGAACTCACTAGGTAGAGCAGGCTGACTTCAGCATCCTGGTGATCTTCCTGCCTCAGCATAGTTAATCCTGGTATTACAGGGGCACACCATCTAGTCCAGCAACTGTTTACGACTTAAACCACTATGATTTATTTTTGAAACTTGGCTCCAGTGGCCAAACAAGTATCTCAACAATGGTGTATACCACATTTCGCTCCGTTTTAGAATACAGCTTTCTCTTAAATTTTGGTGTTGAGACAGGGTCTCCCCGAGTAACTTTAACCTACCTAGAACTCACTGTGTATATCAGACTGGCTTTGAGCTCACAGACATCTGCCTGCTTCTGCCTCCAGAGTGCCAGGCACTATCATGCCTACATCTAAGATGTAGTTTTAACACCTTTAAAACTAGAATACATAATAATACCAGGAACATCTCAAAAAAACACCTTTGACCTTTAAAAATAAAAAATAATAATAATAACATTTACTAAGTCCAGGTGTAATGATACATGCCTTTAATTTCAGCACTTGGGAGGCAGAGGCAGACCAGCTTGGTCTACATAGTAAGTTCCAGGCCAGGCACAACTACGTAGAGAGACCCTGCCTCAAAACAAAAGAACAACACGTGGATTCTCGGTATTGCATAATCACTGAACTCTGACAAGCTTGGCAGGACAACATCTGTCTGTGACGTCAGCACTTGCGAAGCTGATGCAGAAGGACTGTCGTGAATTTGGGGCCAGCCTGGGCTACGTAGTGAGTTTAGGGCTAGCCAGGCCCAGATAGCAAGAAGATAGATCAGATAGATAGATAGATAGATAGACAGACAGACAGACAGACAGACAGACAGACAGACAGATGATAGATAGATAAACGGCCAACAAGATAGGGCTTACGGGGTAGAGGCTCTTGCCGTGGAGGCTAACAACCTGGGCTCAGCCCCTACAGCCCCCATGGTGGAAGGAGAAAATCAGCTCTCAGAAGTTATCCTCTGCCTTCCACACACTCCCTGTGGTTCTCACCCTCACCCCACCACACGCACGCGCACGCGCGGATACAAAATAAATGTCGGAGCTGCAGAGTCGGCTCCACAGTTAAGAGCACTTCCTGATCTTGCAAAGGGCCAGGGTTCTGCTCCCAGCATTCACGGTTGGGAGGCTCACACCTGACTATGAGCCCAGCTCCAGAGAATCCGGAGCCTCTATAGGCACTGCATGCACACGGGGTACATATAGACATGCAAGCACTCACACATATACATAAGAAAATATAAACAGAGGCTGGAGAGATGGCTCAGCAGTTAAGAGCAGTGGCTGGGGGTTGGAGAGATGGCTCAGAGGTTAAGAGCACTGACTACTCTTCCAGAGGTCCTGAGTTCAATTCCCAGCAACCACATGGTGGCTTACCACTGTCTATATTGTAACCTGATGCCCTCTTCTGGCCTGCAGATGTACATAAGACCACTGTATAAATAATAAAAAAATTTAAAAAAAAAAAAAAGAGCAGTGGCTGCTCTTTCAGAGGTCCCATGTGGCATCTCACAACTATCTGCAACTCCAGTTCCAGGGGATCTGAGACCCTTACACAGACATGCATACAAGCAAAACACCAATGTACATAAAATAAACAACTTTTTAGAAAAAGAAACTATAAATAAATAAATCTTAAAAACAAATAAATGTAAAAAATAAAATAAAATCTAATAATGTGGGTATTTATATAATAAACATAAAATTTTACTAGTAGTTTTCCTTTAAAGTTCATCAAAAGAAATCATGGGGAAAGAGCAGAATGTTTTCCATTGTTGCTTTTGTTGTTATTATTTTGAGACAGCCTCTCTGTAGCCCATGATGGGCTTAAACTCAATGCCAGCCTCCTGCCTCTGAGTGCTGAGACTGCAGGCATGCACCATCATACCCACCTAGGAGGGAGGATTTCAATAGTCCCTCCCCCTGTTTGGGATGCCTGCCTGCCTGCCCGCCTGGCTGCCTGCCCTGTCTGCCCACTGCCTGCCTGCCCTGCCTATCTGCCTTCCTGCCCTGTCTGCCCTGCCTGCCTGCCTTCCTGACCTGCCTGCCCTGTCTGCCCTGCTGGCCCTGCCCTGTCTGCCCACTGCCTGCCTGCCTGCCTATCTGCCAGCTTGCCTGTCTGCCCACTGCCTGCCTGCCTGCCTGCCTCTGCCCTATCTACCCACTGCCTGCCTGCCTGCCCTGTCTGCCTGCCCTGTCTGCCCACTGCCTGCCTGCCTGTCTGCCTGCCTGCCTGCCTGTCTGCCCACTGCCTGTCTGCCCACTGCCTGCCTGTCTGCCTGCCTACCTGCCTGCCTGTCTGCCCACTGCCTGTCTGCCTGTCTGTCTGCCTGCCTGCCTGTCTGCCCACTGCCTGCCTGCCTGTCTGCCTGCCTGTCTGCCCACTGCCTGCCTGCCTGCCTGCCTGCCTGTCTGCCCACTGCCTGCCTGCCTGTCTGCCCACTGCCTGCCTGCCTGTCTGCCTGCCTGCCTGCCTGCCTGCCTGCCTGTCTGCCTGTCTGCCTGCCTGCCTGCCTGTCTGCCCACTGCCTGCCTGCCTGTCTGCCTGCCTGCCTGTCTGCCCACTGCCTGCCTGTCTGCCTGCCTGCCTGCCCACTGCCTGCATGCCTGTCTGCCTGCCTGCCTGCCTGCCTGTCTGCCCACTGCCTGCCTGCCTGCCTGCCTGCCTGTCTGTCTGCCCACTGCCTGCCTGTCTGCCCACTGCCTGCCTGCCTGTCTGCCTGCCTGCCTGCCTGCCTGTCTGCCCACTGCCTGCCTGCCTCCCTGCCTGCCTGTCTGTCTGCCCTGCCCTGCCCTGCCTGTCTGTCTGCCCTGCCTACCTGCCCACTGCCCACTGCCTGCCTGCCTGCCTGCCTTAGTGTTGTGGCTGGGCCTTTCTCTTCTCCCAACCCCAGATTGGAAGGCTTCAGGGACAAGAAGCAGACCCAGTCTTCTGGGAGGCCTCAGGGGAGGGTGAAGGGCATGAGAAATAGGTGAGGAAGAAGTGAGACTCCGAGGCAGAAAAGGGAACCAAGATAGACACTGGCTGGGACCAAGCCCTGGGAACTGCAGCGAAGTCACAGATAGATGGAAGGAACTGTAAGCTCAGCTCTCAGGCCTTCTAGAGACTGTAGAATTCATCTCAAGCACGCTACTGACCCAGCCCTGACTCTCAGTCCTGCCTAGCCCCAATCCCAGCCAGACCTAGCCCAGACCTTCCCTAACCCAGCCTCACCCTGTCCTACCCAATCCAGACTCCGCCCAGTCCCACTGGCCCAGCCCCAACACCCGGGTCACTCACGAAGGCCTACGGTGGAGTCTGAGGCCATGGCCAACTGCAGCCTCTTGGAACCCCTCCAACTGTCATAGAACCCACCCCAACCCCAGCTGCTGCCCAGCCCAAATCCCTGAGCACTGTCTGGAGGCAGACAGACAGGGAACAAGAATCACAGACAGAGGGACACATAACCCTAAGTCAGAGCTACAGGTATCCAGGAGGCCACAATAGTGCCTGGAGGCTGAGCCTGATGTGAATTGAGTACATTCAGGCACTCGCCCCATCCTGCCTTTCCACATGGACCAGAACTCCTCTGGCCTCCAGAGCAAGACAGCAGCTCCCCTCAGCAGCCAAAATGAAGGCCAAAAATCTAGCCCCTCAAACCCCCAGACCAACATGAACGTCCCTGTGCCCATCATCCACACTCAAAGACTCAGCAACCAGGAACTCTCAGCACCCACACCTGTAATCCGAAGGGTCAGCATCCAGGAACCGCCCGCCTCTCTCTTCCTCCCTCACAGGCTCAGCACTCAGATTTCTTCCCTGCCCACCATTCTCCCACGAAGGATCAGCATTCAAGAGAGCCCTTCTCAGGGTTTCCAGTCCAGTGCACAGGACATACAATCTGTTGCCTACAACCGCTGGCTTAATTCCAGAGAGGCCTCTTCCCTTTCCCCTACCAGCCGATTCGGCATCCTAAGCTCTCACACCCTGTGCAGTGTCCGGTCAGAAATCCAGACCTTACAAGCCAACAATGAAAGCCGCCATTCCGTGACCCAGTCACACGTCCGGCCCAGTGTGGACGTCCCCCCATCCCTAACCCAGAGCCCGGCGGCCAGCATCGGAAGCTTTGAGTCCTTGATCTGGGACTCCAAGGAGAGTTTGAAAGAATTTTCGTGTGACTCTCTGTCTAGTCAGTCTAGTCAGGATACTCAAGGCAACACAACCAAGGCGCTGAGCGCTGCTTCTACAATGGGCTCTACAGGGTGAGTAGAGGAGGACGCAGGGGAGCCGGACTCAAGCCTGGAGCTGCACAGCTACATTTGGAACTGGAGTTGCAGCAGCAGTTAGACAGTTCCCTGGGTCAAAATGGACAGGATCTGGGCAGACGCAAGGCAGATGAGATCAGGTGTTTTGAACTTAGACATCCTCCTGCCTCTGACTTCTGGGCTGAGATCAAAGGCATGTGCCACTAGGCCTGGCTTCTCAGATTGGGATTTGAAGAACCAGTAGTGGGGTGGCTGAGCAGGGTGGATGGACTGCCTGCTGATGACGGTCACATCATCTGTCACAGGACTAACAGCAAGAGCTGGTCACTGCTCCCCATAGGCTGGAGGCTGTTGCTTGAAGGCAGGAAGATCAGCAGGTACCTTAGCCTGGCGCTGACTGTGGCTGGCATGGTGATGCTCAGCCTCATTGCCTTGTGGCAGCCCTGGATCCACTTCCAAGTGCCTCTGACGCCTCCAGAGGACCCCACCGGCCCCAACACCATCCCCATCGACACCATCTTTTTTATGCGCTGCCCCGACATCTCCTGCATGAATGAATATGATAAAAATGCTTGTAAGTCCCGCCCTGTCCTCGCCCCTGCAGGGACTCAGCCGGCCCCGTCCTCGCCCCTCCAGGGACTCAGCCGGCCCCGTCCTCGCCCCTCCAGGGACTCAGCCGGCCCTGTCCTCGCCCCTGCAGGGACTCAGCCGGCCCCGTCCTCGCCCCTCCAGGGACTCAGCGCCCCCCCTCCTTGTCCCAGAGAACTTCAAAAATAGTACTCCCCTTAGGCTGCTCCTTGACACCCACACAACATCCTCATGCCCAAGAGCCTGATGCCGCTGACCAAAAAGTGTGTCTCACACGCCAGATCCGATGCATCCAGTAGCCATGTCCTTAGAGCTCAGTGTTGGTGCGCGAGCACGCCTAAGTGTGCAGATGCAAGTGCGCCTGTGTGCATGTGGGGACCAGAAGACAGCGTCTTAGGAGGGGTGTCATTTACTGTCATCCAAAGCACCAGGGCCAAGAGCAGCTTGGGGAGGGAAGGGCTCAAGGCACGTTCAGTGAATCGGCCTCCATCGCAGCAAAGCAAAGGTTTCATTTTCCTGGTTCTTAATTCAGCCCTGGGTGGCTTACGACCACCTGCAACTCTGGTTCCAGGTAATCTGATGCCCTCCTCTGGCCTCTAGGGGTGTTTGTGTCTGTCTGTCTGTCTGTGTATGTGCTCCTTTGGAGGCCAGAGGTTCGTGTCAGACGCTTCCCCAACTTTCCGCCTTAATTTTTAAAGATTCATTTATTGGGGACAGACTCTCCCCATGTAGACCAGGCTGGCCTCAAACACACAGAGATCTGTCTTCTCCTGTTTCCCAAGAGCTGTGATTAGAGGCATGCACCACCGTGGCCATCTACTTTAAACTTTTTATTTGTGTCTGTGTGTGGGCATGTACATTAATGCGCATGCTCCTGGAAGCCAGAAGGAGCTATCACATTCCCTGAAATTAGCGTTACATGTAGCTGTAAGCCTCCCAGGGCGGGTGCAGGCACTGAGCTCGGGTCCTCCGGAAGAGCAGCAAGCCATCTCCTCAGCCCAGGCATGGGGCTCTTGACTCCCCTCTTTTCCCAGACTTGCTGGACCTGGCCTGGGCCTGCCTCCTCATCTCCGGCATCATGAGCTTCTGCGTGTGTATGGGTCTCATCAGCACTATATTCTTCCCCAGCACCAACCTGCCCTTGATGGACTTCTCTCTCTTCGTCTGCAGCCTCATGACAGGCACGTTACTAAGGCTTCCCGTGGGCGCCCATCGCAGAGGCCAGCTCCATCCCACTGTACTCAGTCCAGCCCAGCCCACACCTGCCTCCTCACAACTCTCCAGCCATGATGATGCACCCGGCCCTGAAAACAGCCTCACCTCTAACTCCCATCTCACCATCAGTCCCAATCCAAGCCGAGCTTCCCCTCCTCCTCAGGCCACACTGCAACCTTCCCTCCAGAATGCATGCCAAGGTTTCAGTCAGACAATTCGATCCTTCTACCTGAACAGAAAGTACTTCTTTTGTTATTTCCAATGACTGGGAAAAAAAAAAAAAGTCCAGATCTGTCCAATCTGAAAAAGTTTCTTTTTCTCCCTTTTCACAAATTATCTTCAATTCTTGTTCATTCAAATTACCTAAAATGATCAAATTCTCTCTCTGTGGCTCCAGAAGCCCAATGTTAAGGAGCCAATAATAAGAATCTGACGGAGTCTCTGAGGTTTGCCAAGACACATCCCAATCACCACACACCCTCGTGAGGGCCCTCAAAGATGGGTCTGTGGTTATACCCATTGTAGAGATGAGAATACTGAGGCTCAGGCACATGAGAGACTGCCCTAAGGTAAAGGACAGAGGCAGGGTAAGAGGCCTAGTTTATGAGTCCCAAAACCTCCCAACGTCTCACATCAGGCTACAGTCAGGAGGCCCACGGGTGGAGATTTTGGGTCTGAAGATCAAAGGCACTGGGGGTAAATGTAGCGGCACATGCTTGCGGTCCTACCACTTGGGAGGCTCCAGCAGCAAGTTAGCAGCAAGTCCAAGGCCAGCCTGAACTACATAGTGAGTCCAGGGCTAGCCTGGGCCATAAATCAAGCTCTTATCTCAAAATGGCAACAACCCAAAAGGAAAGTAGGAAGTGAAGGATGGAGGGCAGATGGAAGGAAGAGAGAGGGGACCAGAGGGGAGAAAGTTCAGGAAGAGGAAAGAGGAGAGTGGAGACGCAGCTCAGTCGGTGGAGCGCCTGCCTGGAGTGCATGAAACCCTGGGTGCCATCCCGAAACTGCACACACCAAGCGTGGCGTCGCACGTCTTAAGACAGGAGGGGTTCAAGGTCACCCTCAGCTGCGTAGGGAGTTTAAAGAGAAAGCCACAGCCGTGTGACTAAGCCTGTGGGAGGCTCACACCTGGGCTGGGCTTTGTGCTACACAGGGGTCAGCATCATTCTGGGGGTCCTGTTCTACCTGATGCAAGCCCGAAAGTTCCTGCAGGAGGGCATGACCTACATGCTGGGAAGCAGTTTCTACCTGGCCTGGATCAACGTCTTCTTCTTCTCCATGATTGGTCTGCCTGGGCTCCTCCCATGTGGCCTCAGTGGTGCACATGGCACTGTGGGGATTCACAGGAGTCGGGGTGGGGTTGCACCCAGGGCCAGGGAGGGCTGGACTGGGCTTGGAGCCAGGGCTGGGGATTCTTGTAGGCTGGGGGGTGGGTTGGGGACAACATAAGGATGAAATTGATTTGGGGTTTAGGGACGGGGCAGGGGCTGGCGTAGGACAGTATGGGGTACACAGTGGGCTAGCCTACTGACTTCTTGTGTGTTCTCTGCCCTTTTTTTCTCTCTCAGGCCTCTTCTCCTATCTGAACTACATGAACTTCTGGTCCATCCTGGCACGCCAGGCCATATGGTCTTAGGACATGACAATGAAGTGACACCAATGCTCCACTCAGGCTGTCAGCTGCCTCCCGAGCTTGCTCTCCACCCCTCTCCTCATGAGTCCTGTAACTTCTGACTCCCCTCAACCTGGAGTACTTATATTTTAAAGAAAAATATCTTTTGCCCAGAAAGTTTCCTTACCTGAAAGTACTTTGTGGAACTGCCATATTCTTCCCCTGCCCCTCCCCACCTTGTCCATCTTTGTCCTCTTACGTCGAAAGGGGACTCAGGGATAAAACATCAAAAGTCTACAAAGATATGAGGGTGAGGGTCCTTGGTGTACACGTGGTGGTTTTGTTTTGTTTTTTGTTGTTGTTGTTGTTTTTTGTGGAGACTGGGGGAGGGGGTGTTTCAAGACAGGGCTTCTCTGTGTAGCCTTGGTTGTCCTGGAATTCACTCTGTAGACCAGGCTGGCTTTGAACTCACAGAGATCCGCCTGCTTCTGACTCCAGAGCACTGGGATTAAAGGCGTGCGCCACCACCACCTGGCCATAAGGTGCTTACTGCTTGTTGAAGGGTTGACTTACCCCCATATCTTGACTTCAACATTTACTTCTTTTGACTTCTGCTGTGGTTTTGTTGTTGTTGTTATTTTTGAAACAGGTTCTTACTATGTTGACCAGGCTGGCCTGGAACTCACAGAGACAGGCCAACATTTATCTCCTGAGTGCTAGGATTAAAAGAACAGTGAGTGAGCCACCGTTCCCCAGCTCCAACCTTCAGTTTTATAATCAACAATTCACCTTTTCTGAAAAAATCCTGCTCACATCTTCCACTCACCTTCCATCCTTTCCTGTGGCCCCGACCCCACTCCTTCTATTCTTCCCAAAGGCTCTCAACACAGCCGGCTCGGTGCAGGGTTTTGGGAGGGAGTTGTGGAGCCAAGAGTCATCTGCTGAATGGAGAAAGGTTGAAACGCGGGTAAAAACCCCATCACTGCCCAAGCTCACCACCTCCTACACAGGGAAATGAGGGATCTTTTTCTCATTCTCATAGGTCTAGAGATTCTGTCACTGAGTAGCTCTATGACCCATAGCAAGGTTGCCCCACTTGGGACTCAGTTTCTTTGTAGCGAGGGAAGGACCTACTACACAGATCCAACCTTGTGACATCGCCACATAATATTATCTACAAAGTTTGCATCCAAGAACTGCATGATCATAGGACCCAGAGAGATAGGTTAGTACTTAAGGGTGCTTGCTTGCTTTCCCAGGAGACTGAGTTTCGTTCTCAGTATCCAGGTTGGGTGGCTCACATCTGCCTATACCTCCAGCTGAAAGGGGAATCTGCTCCCCTCTTCTGGCCTCTGCAGGTACTGCACCCACGCATATACATATACTGTCCAACATACTCACACAAATGAAAATAAAAATAAATTTGAGAAAAAGAACTGAACCATTGAGCTATCAAAAAAATCACAAGGGGCTGGGCAGATGACTCAAAAAAAAAAAACCACAAGGGGCTGGACAGATGACTCAGCTGCACTTGGTTTTGCAGAAAACCAGGGTTTGATTCCTAAAACTCACAACCTCCCAGAACCCCTGTTTCAACACTCTCTTCTGATCCTTGAGGGCACCAGGCACACCTGTGGCAGAGGCATACATGCAAACAAAACACTCGAAAAAATCTAAAATTTTAAATTTCAAAGAAATTTTAGGTGCTTTTTCGTGTATTCCAGACTGCTCGGGCACTCACTGTGTAGCCAAGAGGAGACCTAAGCTCTGAATCTCTTGCTGGCATTACAGGTGGGCACAACCAGGCCTGGTTTACTTAGTGCTGGGGATGGACCCAGCACTGCCTACGTGCTGCACCCTACCAACTGAGCCACACCCCAAACACGTGATCAAATACACACAGTCCAAATACTGTGCAGAGGAGCGCAAAATATGCACCCATAACGAAAGAGATGAGAGGTGAGGGGACCCATGCTATGGGGAAAGAGAAAGCCACTTCAGGGGAAAGGGTCAAAGTGCAATCCATGACATGGTGAAGGGGGAGGGGTCAAGGTGACAGGAGCGTGAGAAGACAGCTGGTCACATTGCCATCTGCAGTCAGGAAGCAGAGGGGACATGAATACCTGGGCTTTATAGCACAGTGTCCCCCAAAGTGGGTGGGCCTCCCCAGGTCAGTTAACCTAACCAAGATAATCTATGCACAGGCATAGCCAGAGGCTAACCTAACCCAGATAATCGCCCACAGAGTGTGCTCAGAAGCTTGTTTCCTAGGTGATTCTGGATTCTGTCACGTTGACCATATTAGCCATTAACGTCATAGTGGAAACCAAGCATAGAGGCAGACAGGAAAGGTCTCTGAGTTCAAGGCCAGCCTCATCTACATAGAAAGACCTGTCTCAAGAAACGTCTCAAGAAACAAAACAAAAATATAGCACGGGAGATAGGGGTAGAAAGAGGGGGGCAATTTGGGGATTCTTGCCTAAGATGACAGGTGAGCATAGGTGGGGGGGGGGAGCCACGTGGACCAGAGTAACTTGAAACGCAGAGATAACGGTACGTGCTAAGGGTGCTGTGGCAAAGAAGGACTCCATAGGTTCTAGAGACATCAGGAAGGCCACAAGTGAGGGAGGAAGATGAGGTACAGCGTGCACACAGAGGAACATCACTAACGGCCTTGTTAAGAATACTGCCAGCAGCCATAATGGAAACTCATTTACATCGCTAAGAGAAGAATATAGTCTTTTCCCATACTTCAGACCACTAGGTTCCAAGGCAAAACTCCTCAGTGGGAGGGAGAAAAGGCCAGCTGAACAAAGATCCCTCAGGTCACATAAAGTATTGTAAGACCCCCTCCCCTGTGCACCCGACATAGCAAGCATAGCAGCAGTAACGCTATCTTGCAAGGCAAGACTAGAATAATAGGTTCCCGGGATAAGATGAGGCCTGGGGCCCAGAGGAGAAAGATAAAAGCGTGCTAAGATAACAGAAACAGTTTGTCCTTGTCAAACAAGATATTTATGGCCGGCCATCTGGCCCAGAGAATGGGTAAACTCCCCTGTTCCCAGAGCCCATCTAATGACCGGGCCATAACCTCGCCTCATTTAAATTTACCAATCAGAGCCCTGTAACTATGCTTCTCGCTTCTGTACCTGCACTTCTCGCTAAAATCCCTATAAAAGACCCCCGAAAGGCTCGCTCGGCGCGCCAGCCTCTCCGGAGACTGAGACGCCCGGGTACCCGTCCCTCTACAATAAAGCCTCTTGCGTGTTGCAACCGAAACCTTGGTCTCGCTGGTTCTTGGTGGGGGTCTCCACGTTAAGACCACCGTGCCGGGGGTCTTACAGTATTTCATTTATGGCTTAAAGAATGTAACGTGGGGGCCGGGCGTGGTGGCGCACGCCTTTAATCCCAGCACTTGGGAGGCAGAGGCAGGTGGATCACTGTGAGTTCGAGGCCAGCCTGGTCTACAAAACGAGTCCAGGATAGCTAAGGCTACACAGAGAGACCCTGTCTCAAAAAGAAAAAAAAAAAGAATGTAACGTGGAAAGACTATTTGGAGAGCAAATTGAAGAAGAGAAAGAGAACCCATTACCCAACGTGTTAAATAGAGTAAAAAGAAAAAGGAAAAAAAAAGTGCTCAACTGTGTGCTGTGTAAACTGGTAAGACGTACAGGCAGGTTTTTTTGTTGTTGTTTTGTTTCGGTTTTTGCTTTTTGTTTTGTTTGTTTTGCAAATGTTCTATCAGTTTTGTGGTTGAGACAGTCTACACAGCTCCAGCCCAACCAAGAATTCAGAACCCTGCTCGTTGCCCCTAACACCCGAGGGTCCAGACTCCTGCCTCCTTATTCAAACCCAGAGGTCCAGCCTTCCAGCCCTGCTCCCTCAGACCCAGGAGTCCAGAACTACCCTGCCTCACGCATAGGGAATCCCGCCTTTCCGTCCTAGCATCCTTCTCGGGCTGCGCCCACCACAGAACAAATTTGCTCCTAACTGCTGTCGGCCAGCCTGCGACGGTCCTGCCTCCCGCGCTGCGGCTTCGACCATCGCTAGGTAGGCCCTTTAAGTGTAAGCCAGCCTCTGCAGCCGGGGACTAGTTCCCCTGCCGCGCTGGCAAGTCCTGCGGCTTCCGGTTCTGGCCCCTCCTACTCTAGGGGGCCTTTCTCGTCCTGCCCCCCCCCCCTCCTTGGGAGCTGCCTCAGAAGTGCCTGACGAGAATGACCACTCAGAAGCGTCCATCATACTTTTCGTCCTTTCTGGAGACGACATACCTTATCACCTGATCAGAAATATTTTAGCGGCAAGCGATGTTTATTCCTTCTGCCCCGCATCAAAGAGGGATTCCCGGCTCAGGCGCAATCGTAGAATGCCTCGGGGCGGGGCTTAAGGGACCCTGGAGGCGGGGCCCCGTGGACGCGGTAGGCGGGGCTGACAGGCGGCGCGTGCTATAAAGTGGGCCACGCGGTTGTGGGGCGCGCGCGTGCGGAGGGAGTGGACGGTGGGGTTCGTCCTGGTGAGTTTTCCCGGCTTGGCCTCGGCGCTTTCCAGCCTGTGATGGTGCTTTGCGCCGTGGGAGCGCGTGTCCCGGGGTGTCCGTGGCCTAGGTCACCGTGTACCTGTCGCGCGGACGGGCGCAAGAGCGCTGCTTGGGGCCGCGGGCGCTCTCGGGATGGAACCGGGGTGTCCCCTGAAGGGGCGCTGCCCGCCGCCGGGTGTGTGGAGCTTGGGGATGGCGGGACGGACCTCTCTTTGTCTGTGCCTTAGTTGGGCTACGCCATTTCTGCTGCTCACGTCGCGGGTCTTGTCCGCCATCTTATCCGTCTTTAGGTGACATGGACGGGGTGTGTGTGTGTGTGTGTGTGTGACATAGAATTTTTTTCCTCCCGGTGACAGCCCCCGTGCTGCCTGCCTGCAGGTTCTCTCCGTAGGAGATCTCTACCACTGCCCCTCCCCCGTGTGGGATTTGGGCATTTTTGTGCCACCTAGAACACATGAGGGCTGGAGGAGGATGGGGTCTAGGGGCGGATACACGATACGGAGTTACCGAGGCGGAAGTGAGTGCACGTGGAGGACTGGATTGCTTCGGAGCAGCAGGTAGGAGTGGACAGGAGAAAGGAAGCCAGGCCTTTGTCCACCTGCGAGAATACTAATACAGTGGCCACAAGATGGTTTTGTTTTGGGGGCCTGATGGTACAAGCATGTCATCCCAGCCACTCGGGAAGTTTGAAAGTAAATTACATGCTTCACCCGAAATATTTTAGCCACACTTGTTCGCCTGTAAAACAACCTTTTTCTGCCCACCGGTCAGTGCTATGAACACACTTGGTTAGATTCTTTTCCTCCTGGGATCCTGCTAAGTCATTTCCCAGATGTCTTTCACAGGGTGGTTCAAGAGGAAGATCTCTGGTCCTTGTTTATAGAACTTATATCTCAGTGGGGTTTTGTTTGTCCCCTCCAGAGAACAGTTCCCTTAGTTCCTCCCACAAGGTTCTTTGGAGGGATTTGTGTCTTTGCGGGTTTTGTTTTTCAAGGTTACTGGCAGATACAGTCAAGACGGGAGAGCATCATGTTGTGAGTTCATAGGGAGTCTGTGGATCTGTGACACTGGGGAAGTTGAAGCATATAGTGGATTTTGTGTTTATCGGTCTTTATATTGTGTCAACTTGGCCACCATCCCTGAAGGCAAATAGCCTGGTTGCTGCAGAAGGTCGGAGGCTCCCATGATGTTTAGCACTGGGCTCCGAACATCCTTGAGGACACAGTGCCCCTCCAGGACCTTTGACACCTGGGGGTCTGAGGAGCTCTAAAGTTTATGTCCTGCCCCTGTGGCCTGTCCCCACACATGCCCTCACCAAATCCTTCCTGTATTACAGGTGTATCTTGAAGCCAAGTAGCCATCTGTCATCGTCAGCTCGTGGTGAGAGCCTTTACTTTTTGATCTATCTGCATCTAAGCTAGTGTACCTTCCTCTTGGGTGACTTCCTATAATTTGCGATTTTTTTTTTGAACTAGCAATTATAAGAGGTGTTATATATTCAGACTCACTTAATGGGGTCAGTCGGCTGGTTGGTAAAGGTCTCAGACCCTGCTCATAGCTCCGTACTCGTCAGTAAGCCATCACACTTACAGCTGGGTGCTGAGTGGAGAGGACACATTAAAGGCAGGCGCCCTCTGTATCCAAGAGGGGCTGTAAGGACTGGGTGAGGTGCAGAAAAATAAGAGAACAGAACAGCTGTCAGCGTTATCACCTGCCCACTGGATCTGTGGACTGAATACAGTGAACCTTTGAGAATCCTTAGGTCCTAGCAAATAATGTGTACATAAAAATGATACTCTTTTAAAAAGAACCTTGAAGTTACATGGGAACCATTATTAAAATAACAAGGTTTATCAGAAGACAGGAATGTGTTATCTGAAAAAGAACAAGTTCTCAGCTCTAGGAGAATCTCTCCTTGTTTCTTGGATGTTGAGAAAGGGAGAACAATGGATGTTTTATATCTGGCCATACTGGGCTTGCGCTAGGAATGGCGTGTCCGGCATAGCACTGGACACATGATGTCTCCGTGGGCTGGGCAAAGGTGTGAGGCCTGTAGCCTGTCTATGCCCCACTCAGAATGGAACAGGCGAGACAGGAATGTGTCCGCTGTCCACAGCCACTGGTTGTACGGGGCTTATAAGCACCAGAAATGGGGTGAGTGTTGCTGGGGCTTAGTTTTTCATTCCCAATTACGTGGCTACATCTTTGGACAGCTCATTTCTGCACGGAATTGAGGCTTATGGTTGCTAGATAGTAGTGAACACTTGTGAGCATATCAGACTAGGATGAGCATGAGCTCAGGGCCAGCCTGAGCCATAGCAAGACTGTTGGATGGAGAGGAAGAGAATAGTATTTGAGGGAAATAAGTTCACCAGATCCCCCTGGGGTCCTGGGTAGATGCCAGGTATCCACAGAATGCTGTCTATTCCTCTACCTTGGGAAGCAGAGGCATGCTGGGATTGTAAAAGCCAACTTTGGCCTCATAGACTGTCACAGGTAAGTAAATGGGGAAGTGACCAAGTGTCATTTTCTTGCCAGGATTTCTGAGCACTGGGCTACACCGTCCCCTTTGGGACTTAAAGTCTGCTAGGATAAAGGGAAGGTGGGTGTTAGTATTACCAGGACCCCTGTGATGTCTAGCACTGGGCTCTGACCATCCTGAGGACATGGTGCCCCCAGGGACCTTTGACACCCTGGGGTCTGAGGGGCCCTGGTTACAAAGGGAGTGGTTGGAGAAGTTGTGGTCTTCATGGGTCTCACCAGCTTTTCTCCTCCCCCTCCTGCCAACAGCCAGCCAGGCTTCCCTCCAGAAGCGCCGCCTGAGGTAAGGTCAGGGCCTTGACACTACTAGGACACTGATAGCCCTGTGCTGTAAGAAAGCTTGTCAGTGTCTATGCTTGGGGACCCCTATGATGTCCAGCACTGGGCTCTGATCACCCTGAGGATGTGGTGCTCCCCGGGACCTTTGACACCTGTGGGTCTGAGGGGCCCTAACTACAAAGGGGTGAACAGGGGTGCCACACATGGTCTTCTGTGCCTTACCAACCTCTTCCCCTCTCCTTGCCTACAGGTGGCTCCTGCAGACAACCCACTTCCCTCCAGGTAAGAGCAGGACTGTCTGGGGTAGAGGTCTTAGTGCTGATCGCAGGAACTCGGTTCAGACGAGAGAGTTGGGGGCGAAGCTGGACCGGGTTTCTATGAGGCGATCTGTCATCTACTCTTGGGGACCCCTGTGATGTGTAGCACTGGGCTCTGGCCACCCTGATGATACGTTGTGCCCCCTGGGACCTTTGACATCCAGGGGCCTGAGGGGTTTCACTCTAGGAGGATGCTGGGTGGGAGGGTGGCCCTTTGTCACCTACCAGTATGCCCTGTGTCTTTTTGCAGCCTCTGCAACACCGTTGCTTCTAACCCTCCTGCTGTCTTTGCCTTGAGGCTGTAAGGGCCATGGCAGAGAGGGTACTGGTGCCCACCCAGATGGGCCGGGGGGACCGCTACTACACGTACACAGAGCTGTTGGCCATCTCACGGCGTTTCAAGCAGAACCCAAATGAGCTCATGGTCACCTGGATCCTGCGGGTGTATGACCAGGGAGGCCCTGCCCTGTCCCTGAATTCTGGGGAGCTGGGGCTGCTGGGTGATCTCACCCATGATGCCATCTTTAACTACCGCTGCAAGGCCCTGCGAGGCAGTGGCTGCCAGACGCTGCTGAGCTGGTTGCTGCAGGCCTGGCGCCAGCGCTGGGAGTCCTCCCTGCATTTTGAGGCCACTGAGCTGCCCTTCAGGCCTTGGACCACCATGGAGGAAGGCATCCAGCTGGTGCGAGAGCTGGGCATGATTGAGTGGATCTACCTTGACCCAGAGGGCCCCGTGGACCTGGCCCCAGAGGATGTGGCTTTCACTCAGGGCCTACAGCGGCGCCTGCTCACAGCAGCGCCCTCTGAGCTGCGGCTCTCGCTGGTCAGCCTGCTGGTGCGTGGCATGACAGTATTGGAGGCTGTGATGGAGATCCAGACCATTGCTGATGTGGGCCTGCTCTGGCGCCAGAGCCATCCAGGCCGCACCAAGCTCATGCTGGGCCCTAATCCAACTCGCAAGGACCTCCTAGGCTGGCTGCTCAGCCACGGTGTGCCACGGGAGCAGGTGGACAGGCAGCCCACCAAGGTGCTTCTGGAACTGTACATCAAAGAAGCCAAGCGCAGCCGAGGCCACCCCAGCTATGGGCTGGCCGAGGAGCAGCCCCCACCGCCCCCCTACTCCGACCAGGCCTGTGGAGAAGAGCCGCCCGTGCGTCACGACTAGCCCCAGACTGGCTTCAAGAGGACACTCGCACCCCAGGGTTGAAAGTGGGAAGAGGAATTGCACAGGGGCTGCCTGCAACCTAGGCCACTAGGAGACAGTTTAGCAAGCACCTTCCCCGCATCCCATCCCTCCAGCACTTAGTGCCAAGTAAAGTGGCCCCAAAGGGGTGTGCATGTCCCCAGCCACACAGTCCATGTGGGACTGTGGCCATTTGCTGTGAATCTAGGGTGCTTATGGCCCTGGAGTTAAACCCCTTGAGTTGGAGCATAAGGCCATGCTGAGGTGGGTGGCCACATCAGGGACCCCACCCCTCTGCCTCCACATGGGCCCCAAAGCACTACATACAGGCCATCTTGAATTTTTTACTTTTTCAATGCAACACTTACATAGTATTTTAGGTATGGGCCACATTTCCATGGACTTTTACTGGATGTTTGACACTTTAGGGACAGCATCCCTACTATAAAGGTTTAACATTGTAAACTTTTCTAATGCAGCATTTTTACTTTATATTTTATTTTGAGCTTGTGTGACACTTTGGTTTTGGGGAGAAAAGAGCCTCCTTTTGTAAAAATTTTGCCTTGGGGATCCTGGCCCCACTTTCTTTTAACCATGCCCTTCCCTTTCCCTTTTGAGGCACCGACCAGCTGGGACTGGTCTCCCTGGCTGCACACATGGCCCCTGGCCAGTGTAGATCTGGGTTTAGTGGAGGGGCGAGGTGGGCAGCCCTGGAGCTTCTGCCTTCGTGAGTTCCTAGTAAGTGGCTGGTTCACTGCCCTCTGTGGGGTGTGCTGTTTGACTTGGTCCCGGCGAGGGTAGGATCGGGGTGCTGAGCTGGGTCCAGGGCAGGTGAGGCACAGGCGTACTTGCCCACCTCTGGCCTGTCTCCAAAGGATACTCCAGCGCTCTGGTGAGGAAAGGTGGGCTGGTGGGGCCGTCATAGCCTCCGGCTGGCCTTAGCCCCTGCCTCGCAGCCTGCTTTTGGTTAGGCTTATTTTGGCTCTTGTGAACCAGGCCCTCCAGTTCAGGCAGTCCTAGGATTCCAAGGTATGCTCCTTGGCTTCCTCAGGATCTTAGGTCTTGGTGTTCCAACCCCCAATGGGAAACCTAGCCGCCTCTCAAGACAGGAACACCTGTTGGCTTTCCCAGTCTCAGCTGGGGCCTCAGGGTGATGCCAATGACAAGGTAGGAGGGTGAGGTCCTGGGTACAGGCTCATCAACAACAGGTTCTTTAAGAACTTCCCTGCTTCAGGGAGGGCTTAGGACTGAGTATGGTTGCCTTAACCAATACCCTGGGAGAGCCCTATCCCCATTTAACTCATAACTTATGTATTGGGCAATGCTAGGAGCCAGCCCTCAGCTCTCAGGCTATAGATTCCCACCTGCACACATGCTTATTGTGGGCCCTGCTTATGTATGTATAGCACCTGAGTACAAACATGAGTGTCCAAGCAATCACAATGCCCAGGGCCCTCCCAGCCTTCACTCCCACAGGCGCAAGCGCAGTAAGTGACAAGCCAGAGCAGCAGGTGTGCACACGTGTTGGGATCCAGTGTGAGCTCAGAGAGAGCTTTTGTGTCTGTCCAATTCCCCACCCCCTCACACGGCCCCTCCCAGGGCCCTCAGGCAGCTGGGCCTCCAGGCCAACAGGCCGAGCCCCAGGCTCAGCACGGCCAGCACAGCCACAGCTCCGGCCAGCAGGGGCACCGTGGCTGCGGGAAGAATATGGGGGTTGTGAATCCCAGGCCCTGGCAACTCCCCACTCCCACCCCTGCGCAGAGGGCTGTCACCTGGGGGGCTGGCAGGATCATAGGAACCGTGGCAGGGGGCCCCATGAGCTGGAGGCCGGGCTGGAGCAGTCAGCTGCTGGAAGCGCCCAAGTGGACAAGGAGCTGGGCACCCAGGGACCCTGAGTGGCAGGGGCGGGCGGGAGGTGTCATTGCGGTAGATGAGAGAGATGGTGACGTTCCTGGAGGTGGAGAGGACAGAAGTACTGCTCGTTCCCCCTCCTAAAGCCCCTCCCTCTCTGCTTGCCAAACCATCGCCCATCCTCACTCTCCATCTTCCTCCTCAGGTTCCCTGGAGCTCCCTCGGAATTCAAAGGCCATGCAGGCAGCATAAGGTGGGGTGTTCCCATCGTAGAGGCCCAGGGCTCCCTGGAGGGCCAGCAGGGTGCTGTCATGCTGCGAGAATTCCAGGAGAGGACCTAAGTCAGGACCCCAGAATGCTTCTAGCACCCAGATTGTCATCCCCCCCACACACACCTTGAAAATAATCCCAAGCCATTCCCATCCACACCATGGACGGTCTGCGATTGTCCAGACATGCACACTGTGGCTGGGCACCTTCCTTGTCTTTACTGTGTGTATTTCTAGCGATGCAGTCTCATAGAGATATGGGCCACCCAAGGCAGTGGACTGTACATGGGGACTTCGGTCTTCCCAGCACCTCTTGTCACCCATGTAGCAATGTGCACCCTTCCCACGGACTCACAGCTGAGTACATGACCATCTTGAGAGGCAGCCCCAGGCGCTGGGCCCGTGAGAAATTGCTGAGGATGGCATCCAACAGAATCCCTGAGGGACAGGAGCAGAGTGTCTAGGTGTCCCCTCCCCTCCTGGAGAGCAGCACCCCCACAGACCCCACATCTTACCCCCTGTCAGCTGGGCCTTTTCTGCTGCTCGGGGTGGGCCCACGTGTGCCCTGATATCCAAAGCTGAAATCTGTGACAGGGTCCTCAGGACATCTGGGGAGGCCCAGGATGGAAGGGTGAGACCATGGGCACGCTGGGGAGAAAGAGAGGGAATCCCTGGTCACCCCCCATTTGATGTGTGTGTGTGTGTGTGTGTGTGTGTGTGTGTGTGTACATGTACATAGGCTAGAGGCTACCTGCAGATGTTATTCCTTAAGCTTGGCCCACCTAGTTTGTTTGAGAGTCTCACTGGCCTCGAACTCACTGAGTAGGCAAAACCCCAGGGATCCTGTCAAGGATTTAGGTGTGAGCTGCTGCACCCAGCTTCTTCACGTAAGTGCTGGCGATGCAAACTCCTCATGTTCATATGGCAAGCACTTTAGTAACAGCCAACCCTCCAGACCCTGGCCATAGTCCTTACCAAGCCCTTAGGGACCAGACATGCCTTGGAATCTGACATTGGGGATTCTAGAAAGATCCAGTGAAATGGTACCAGGAAAATGGGTGTGTATATATGTGTGTGTGTGTGTGTGCTGGGTCACCATCCTACCAGCCTGTCGCTATCCCCACCATGCAGAGGCACACAGGACTAAATTACTTGCCCTAATAAACAGTCCAAGTGCAAATTTGAAATTCTCAGTTGGGAGAGGGGAAGGAAGGACTCACCTGGCAGATCAGGGTATCCAGAACTTTCCATGCCCTGCGGAGTGGCTCTCCAACCAGGGACAGCCCAGTGAAGTTGCCCAGGCGGGTCAAGAAGTCCTGGGTGGAGATGCAGGGCTGGCTGAGCCCCAGCCCTGACCAGTTGCTTGGCTCTCAGCCCCAGCAGCCCACCCCAGCACTCACCGTCCAGCCCTCCAGGGCCTCCTGGTAGTCAGCCGCCTCTGTGGACTCCCGCAGCAGCTCATGGTATCGAGGACAGCTGCGCATGGGGAACCTCAGCAACTGGGGGAAACTGAGGCTCAGGGAAGACAGCAACGAGCCTAGGGTCTCACAATCTGCCGTGGGGCCAGTCACTAGCCCTCGCCTCTGTATCCAGCTGTGCTGGGCAGCGGTGGCAGCGTACCCCCTCTGAACAGCCCCACCAGACAATCTTGCTAATCTCAGCTGCTACTACGGCCTTCCAGAAATAAATGCACCTGGCTGGGAGCTGCCTCTGCCCCTCTCCAGCTCAGTGGTAGGCTTTGTTTCCATTCCCTTTTGTGTAAGTGTGGTGCTGGTTATGGAACCCAGGACCTTGGACAATCTAGGCAATCCCTCTACCCCTAAAGCGTATACCCCCAGCTCCTCACTGGGGGATTCTAGTCAGGTACCTTACCACTGAGCCACACTCCCCACCCCTCCTCACTGGGGGATTCTAAGGTGCCGGAGGTCTACCCCTGAGCTACCTCCCCAGTCCTCTTGTGAAATTTCACTTAAGAAAGTCTCACTAAGGTTCCCAGAATGACCTAGAACTCGACTCAGGAGTCTTCTGTGTCTCCCACCAGATCCAGTCCCCTGACCTTGTCCTCAGACACAGGCACTGTGTGCACTGGAATGGGCTTCCAGTCAGCCTCAGGACTTCCGGGGGCAGCCTCGGGGAAGAGCCCAGCCAGATTGGCCTGTGCACTCTCCAGGGTCCGGTCAAAGTCTGTGCTGCGGATGTACACCTGGGGTGGGGGGCAGCAGAGGAGGTGGACAGGCCAAGGGTCAGTAGTGTCCCAAATCAAAAGCTTCAGATTCAGTGTGGGGTAGGTTAGGTGAAAGGTCAGGAAGAGGGTCAAAGGTTAGGCATTGAGGGTCAAAATTCAAGTGTCTGGCCTTCAACTTTGGAAGGTGGGATCGAGGGTCAGAGGTCAGAGTTGGGCAGTGTGTTGGGCCGCCAGGGTCTGCTGAGACGGAAGGTCGGATCAAGGGGATTGGAGGTAAGAGGTCAGGATGTAGAAGGTGGACACGTGGTGAATAACATGGAGCTAAAATTCAGTACTCAGAGGAGTCAGGGATCAGAGGCCAGGAGGACTCAGGCAAAGGATGTCAGATGACTGAAAGGGAAGGTCAAAATTGATGAAGATTCGGAGTTTGGAACCGGGGGTGTTGTCCAGTGATGGAGAGCTTGCTAAGCATGTGCAGGCCCGGGTCCTTCCCAAGAAACCCCACTCCCTAAGAAACATCAGAATCAAAGATGGAATCAGGTTCAAAGGTCAGAAGGTCAGGATGGAGTGATTGAGAATCCAGACAGAGGTTGAAGGCCAGTCAGTGGTCAGACTGTCATGTCTGACAGAAGGGCAGAGGTCAGCATGGATTCCTGACTGACTCAGAAGCCCGTGGGAGTGCAGGTCAAGTAGATGAAGATCAAAGGCAAGGAGTGAAGACCAAAGGGGGCTCTGGGGTCAAAGGTCAGCAAAGTACCTCCTCACGCCGGTACTCCGGGCTCAGGAAGGCCTTGTACCGCCTCCTCAGAAATCGGCCCAGCTCCAGCTGCTGTCGGATCCCCTCCTGGGGACAGAGATGGCCTCAGCAGATCCGCATCACCTGCCCCTAACCCTCGTCCTCACCCCCTCTCCTCACCTTTGTCAGCTGGCCCAGGCCTCGAGGCCACAAGGTCGAGGCAGCTTCCTTGTGCGGATCTGTAGGATAGGAGGCCAGTGGCGCCCGATCGCCATGTCGGAACACCTGGGGATGTTGGAGAACCAGGTCAGGGGTGGCCTGGAAGGTAGAGGGTGAGTCAGGGGGGTGGGGGGCTTCGCACCAGAGCCACAAATAGCAGGGGCCCCTCCGGCAGGCCCTGGGATGGCAGCAGCAGCAGCAGCAGTAGCAGCAGCAAGGGTCCCGCAGTGTGGCCCTGAGACCCGGGCTCAGCCATTTCCACAGAGAGCAGACGCTGAGCTCAGCCTGTGTCTGTGCTGTGGCCTCACCTGCTCATTAGCCTCCGACTCAGCCCCCCTGCAAGCCACGCAGGCCCCAGCACGCTCCCCAGCAGCGGGGAGGCCTGGGATTAACCTGGTTCTAACCTGGTTCGTCTTCACAGACCCCCCAGGAGGTGTCCGGTTGGCCACCAGCATCCCTGCTGTGCTGACAGGGAAACTGAGGCACATTAGGACCACTGACTTGCCTGAGGAAACATCTAAGAAATGGCAAAGCTGAGAGGTAGTTACAGGGAGCCCTCAGGCCCCCAAGCTTACCCCGTGTTTCCCGTTCTTCCTAAGATGTCAGGAGTCTCTGAGGCACCCCTGGATTATTTGAAGATTTCACTTTCTTCCTACCACATACACCTGGTTAAAACCTACAGGGCCTGCGGGCATGGTGGCGCACACCTTTAATCCCAGCCCTTGGGAGGCAGAGGCAGGCAGATCGCTGTGAGTTCGAGGCCAACCTGGTCTACAAAGCGAGTCTAGGACAGCCAAGGCTAACACAGAGAAGCCCTCTCTCAAAAAACCAAAACAAAACAAAACAAAAAGCCTGCAGGGCCCTGTACCAAAATACTCAAGCCAGAAGTCCAAAGCTCTTACCATTTCAAGCTGTGTGATATTAGGCAAATTATGGTACCAGTGTATTGTGCCTTCGTCTCACAGACCAGATCAGATGACTTCTAAGTGCATTAGGCACTTAAGGAACTGTTAAGAAGTTGTACTGATGACCACCTAACAAATGGCCCTAAAGTTTAGCAATGTGTGTGTGTGTGTGTGTGTGTGTGTGTGTGTGTGTGTGTGTAGGAGTGCATGCATGTGTGTCTATGGGCTTATGTGTGGAGGCCAGATGTCAGGTGTCTTTTTCAAATACTCTCCGCCTTATCTTTTGAGAAAGGCTCTCTCACTTAACCTGGAACTTGGCAATTCAAGCTAGACCAAGCTCCAGGAATCCTCCTGTCTCAGCCTCACAAGCTCTAGGGTTATAGTTACAAGCCACCATGCCAAGATCTTTCCCATGGGTGTCAAGGAGCTGGATTCAGTCCCTCGTGTTTGTAGGGCGAGCAAGCCAATGAGCCAGCTCCCCAGCCCCAAGCTGAACATCTTAAGGCGGTTCATGTTGTTGTGGCCTTTGTGGGCCAAGAGTTGGGAGGGCTTACCTTGCAGGGAATTTACCTATTTTTTTTTAAAGAATTTATTCATTCGTTTGTTTGTTTGTTGAGGTGGTGGTTTGAGACAAGGTCTGGCCTAGAACTCACTATGTAGCCCTGGCTGGCCTAGAACTCACTATGTAGACCAGGCTGGCCTAGAACTCACTATGTAGACCAGGCTGGCCTAGAACTCACTATGTAGACCAGGTTGGCTTCAAACCCATAGAGATCTGCCTGCCCCTGCTTCTCAAGGTGTGTGTCACTACATTGGGCCATGGTTTTATTTCTTTTATTTGCTTGTATGTATGCACATGAAGTATCCATGGAGACCAGAAGAGGGTGCTGGATCCTCTGGAACTGGAGTGACAGGTGGTTGGAAGCCACTATATGAGTCCTGGAAAGTGAACCTGGGGTCCTCAGGAAAAGCCGTCCCCCAGCAGCAGGATCTTGTTTAGCACTGCTAGCATTTGAACACATGCTGAGCAAGCGCTGTGTGCTACATCTTTAGCCACAGCACCCAGCCCCTTCTTAAATGTAGACTGAATTGCACTACACTGTCCAGGCTGGCCTTGAACTCACTCTATAGCCTGGGCTGGCTAGAACTCCCAACACCCTAACGTCAGCTTCCCAGATGCTCAGATAACAGTCATGTGCTACCTACGATGGCTCCAAAAATTCTGTTAATCCTAGCCTGGCATGCCTTTAATCCTAGCACTCAGGAGACAGAGACTAGGAGGATCTCTGTGAGTTCAAGACCAGCCTGGTCTATGTAGTGAGTTCCAGGCCAGCCAGAGGTACACATTGTGAGACCCTGTCTTGGGGGGGAAAAATCTGGGGGGGAAAAATCGGTTAATCCCAAAGCAATTCATGAGGCAGCCATGGGTGACACAAAACATGAGTGTTAACAAAATTCTGTCCCCAGAGACGGTGGCATACTCTGCCTCCTGGGGTACCCACTGCTGTGACAATTGACCACCAACCCACACAGCAGCACAGGACCATGACACCCAAGCTGCCTTGCGGGTCCCAGGTCCACAGTTTGTGGGACTGGCTGGCAATCAAGGTGTCCTCGGGCCACACTTCCTCTACCAGCTATGACGAACCCCCCCTCCCCCCCACCACCTTCCCCAACTCTTGGATCTGTGTCCCACGATTCCATTTCCAAAGCCAGCAGTTGTCACATCACCACTGGGCTCATCACCTGGTGTCCCCTGACTCTCTTTTTGTGTGTATGTGTGTGCTTATTCTTTTTCTTAATTAAAAACGTGTTAACACTTGTGAAATAGAGGTGTCCAGACACAGAGGTCAGAGGGCAGCTTGTCGATTCTGTTCTACTGCTGTGTGAGCTCTGGGACGTGAACTTGGGTCCTCAGGCTTGTCAACATGCTACTCACGAGCAAGCCCACAGCCCTTCATTTATTTTGTTTATTGGCTTCTTCACTTAGTAACAGGATTTCATGTGTCTCAGGCTGCCCTTGAACTCTCCACGCACTACGTAGCTAAAGGTGACTTTGAACTCCAATCCAGACAGAAAGAGCAGCAATGGGCCCAAGGCTCAAAAGCAGCCACAGCTCCAGAGTCCCACAGATGGATGATTAAGGGAGAGAGATGCATCACTGGAGTCCTCTGTGCACTCTGAAGGCTGAAACCACCTACTGCTTTTCTAACCTGTGTGTCTGGAAACATGTCCTGAGTTTTGTGAGCATCCTAAGGTATCTTCCTACCCGGCACTAGAGAAACATCCGCACCACAAACCTCAGTTCCCTCTGTGTATGGAGTCCAGAGGTCAATGTCGGGGGTCTTCCTTGATGACGGTTTGCCTATTCTGATTGCTCTCCATGAACCTGGAGCTCACTGACTTGGCCAGCAAGCCCGGGATGCCTTCTGTCTCCACCTCCCAGCACCGAGGCGGCAGGCACATGGCTTTATATAGGAGTGCTAGGGAAATCAAACTCAGGACCTCATGCCTACATGGTAGGTAATTACCCACTGAGCTGTATCTCCCTAATCCCTCTCCTGGGAGGGTATGTTTTCTTATATATTACAAATAGAAACAATGGCGCAGACATCTTTAGTGACTCACCTGCAGGTCATCCCACCTGCAGGTGCCAGAGCTGGAATTCAAGTCCCCACAGGCACCCCTCCGGGAGGCTTCCCACCCTGTTGCCCCCCTCAGTGTTCAGCCTGTGGCATCACGGCAAAAGGCTGGGGCCTCCCGTGGTGAATCCCTCTGTGCACAGCTGGTAGCAATTTGTTGGGGGGGGGCCCCGAGAGGGGGATGATGAAGGCGGTTCCACACACACATATTTATCTGCCCTCTGCTCTGTGTCTCTTGTAACCTGGAAAGTCATTCTAAAGGCAGAGAGGACAGAAAGAGTTAGGAACCTACAAAGAGCACCGGGTGGTCAGAGTCGAGGTGCCTCGCGGTCCCTGTCCTGTGGTCCAGAAGTCAGAAGCTGCCACTGCCACCAAGCTTCACACCGTCATGAACGTCCGGCCATCCTCACAAGCTGGTGACCAAATCCTGGTCTAACCTGTCCTTCCTACCCTTGCATGGGGCCGACACGCGGACGCCATTTTGCCTGCTCTTTGGACCTGTTCTCCACCCCTCAGCATTCTCCTGCCTCAAGATACCAGAGCCGATCTGTTCCTCCCCTGCTCACAACTCACCTCCCCCATCCCCCCACCCCAGGCTCCCCAGCACACTCCAGGGAAGAAAACAGAACCCAGTATAGAGATCCAGGTCTGGACTCTCCAATCTCATAGTTCTTGTGATGCTGGATTTAGGTACCACATGTGACATCCCCACCCCCACCCCCACCCCTTCCCTTGATCCCTCAGTGTGAATGCCTCCTACCCAAAATGCCCTTCCCTGGTCACCATGGTCACCATTCTAGTCTCCCCGACAACCCCCTCCCATTCTTGAGGCCTCTTTCCTGTCTGACTCAGAGGCCTCTGGGAGAGAGAGAGGTCAAGCGGCTGTGTGGTTAGCACCCATGGCTATGAACTTGCAGGAAGTGAGGACAGGTGAAGGGACTGGGGTAGGGGTGGGGACAGGGAGGGGGCGGAGCTGACCTCTGACCTCCTCCCCCAGAATGTGACCCTGGCCATGGCAGTGTTCACCATCCTAGCTTCCATCTACTTCTTCAACAAGGTGAGGTGGAGACGGAGGGCAGGAGGGGTCAGTCTCTCTTCATTTGGCCTTGTGGCTTTCTCTGTATTGATTTGCCATGTGTTTTCACCATACCTCTACCTCTGCTCTAGGCTCAGCAGTGAGAAGGCACGGCTCTGCAGTCCAACAGCCTGGCCTCTGCCCACTCCACCATCGCTCTGGCCTCTGAGAACTAATAAATGTAACAGCAGCAGACCACGGCTCCCAAGTGCCTAACCCTCCTCCCCACACCCTTGCCCCCCACAGGTTCCTGACTGCACATAGCCATGGATCTCAGCAGGGAAAAATAAAAGTAGAGACCTGCCTCCTAGATCTGATGGAGGAGGTTGGGCCCTGGGCCTCTGAGTCTGAGGGAGGAGGCTGGGCCCTGGACCTCTGAGTCTGAGGGAAGAGGCTGGGCCCTGGACCTCTGAGTCTGAGGGAGGAGGCTGGGCCCTGGACTTCTGAGTCTGAGGGAGGAGGCTGGGCCCTGGGCCTCTGAGTCTGAGGGAGGAGGCTGGGCCCTGGACCTCTGAGTCTGAGGGAGGAGGCTGGGCCCTGGGCCTCTGAGTCTGAGGGAGGAGGCTGGGCCCTGGGCCTCTGAGTCTGAGGGAGGAGGCTGGGCCCTGGGCCTCTGAGTCTGAGGGAGGAGGCTGGGCCCTGGACCTCTGAGTCTGAGGGAGGAGGCTGGGCCCTGGGCCTCTGAGTCTGAGGGAGGAGGCTGGGCCCTGGGCCTCTGAGTCTGAGGGAGGAGGCTGGGCCCTGGGCCTCTGAGTCTGAGGGAGGAGGCTGGGCCCTGGGCCTCTGAGTCTGAGGGAGGAGGCTGGGCCCTGGACTTCTGAGTCTGAGGGAGGAGGCTGGGCCCTGGACTTCTGAGTCTGAGGGAGGAGGCTGGGCCCTGGACCTCTGAGTCTGAGGGAAGGAGGGTTATCTGAACCTCTTTGGTCTAAGGGAGGAGCGCTGGAGTTTGAACCTCTGGCTCTGAGAAAGGAGTATTGGGAATGAGGTAGGAGTGACAGCCTGCGTTCCACAGTTGGAGGGCCAGGGTCCAGCGTCTGACCTGGGCTTTGAAGACTGAGTAGGAGTCTTTAGGGGCACATGGGATCTGAAGGGCATTTCAGCTGTGCGTGCCAGAGCACGGAGGACTACTTCTCCATCGGGCACCAGACAAGCTTGCTCAGGACTTCAGGCTTGTCACCTCTCTGAGCACCCCTGCCAGGCAAAGGTGAAAATCTGCTTATCAGAAGGCCACACTAAGGACTGCTGGAGACCAAAGGTGTGAGAGGAGGCTGTGTGAGTGTGAAGGGCCTGGGTGGATGTAATCCCTCTCTTGGTTATCTTAAGAAATGCTAACATAGCTTCCTCTTCTTTTCCCCTTTGTCTTAGTAAACTCCCATTCAACCATTAATACCTGTTGTCTTATAGAAGCGTCCAGAACCCCAGATAGATGGGATCTGTTAGCAGAACATGCCGTCACCTTCCTGCCACCTTCTCCTACCTCCCCAAGCGAATGCCCTTGAGGGGCACACCTGGCCAAGCAAACTCATTTCCACCCAGCATCTGAGGTGGTGGCTTCCAAACACGGTATGTGCTGGGTTCCAGGACAAGAACTAGACATTTCCGATCACAGATCCGTGCAAATTTTAGTGGGTTACAAGCACTTGGGACCAAGCCGAACTGGCGAACCCGCCCTCTGTTGATCAGAGGCGGTAACGGCACCCTTTGTCCTCACATGCAATGATTCCTTGGCTGCAAAACCACAAACTGCCGCACGGTGGCGATGTCGGACTATCTTCCCAGATTCTAATTGGCCATAGGGTTTGAATTCGCAGAGGAGACTGAGCTTCCCGCCTGGGCTCTCTCCTAGGCGCTTGCCAAGCCTGTTAAGTAGCACTTAACTGTTAAGTAGAGTGGCCTGCCTCTCGAGACCACCCTGCACCTCTCTGCTCACTGGGCCCCCATAAGGATCCTCTGCTACGTATTTAGCGTCATAACTCAAATATGGTTGAGCAGCCACACCCCGTGGCTTTTCATATACTGTGGTTTTCCTCACACTCCAGAAGGCTGAGGTGCCCTTGTAACGCTATTTTTCAAGTCCTCCACCAAAGGCTTCTAGCTTTCCGGAAGCTTTCCTTCCTGCCTCACCCCCTCTCCTCACTCCCCAGGTGGGCTTGGCTGCCAGCGGTTTTAACCACATAACCAAGTCAACCTTTGTGTCCCCCCACATCCCTCCTTCCCCCAGGGCTTGACCATTTATGAGGTTTCTGGGTCCTCAGGGAGCTATCAACTTGGCATTTTCTCAACCGCAGTCCGGGGGAGATGGATGTGTCTCAGGCCGGCGCTGCGGAGATCCACTGAGGGCTTTGTCAATTCCCAGCCCTGAGCTTGGGATGGGGTGAGGCATCGATCCTTCGCTGAACGCTCCCCAGGGTGCTATGAATGGGCAGTGGGGCATTCTGAGGATGCTCATTATTGGGAGGAAGCTGAGTGCTTTCAGAAGTAGCTCTGCTGCTTGGGAAATTCTTTCTGGGACCTCCACTCAGACAAAGATATTTCTCTCTCTCTCTCTCTCTCTCTCTCTCTCTCTCTCTCTCTCTCTCTCTCTCTCTCACACACACACACACACACACACACATTATCACTATGCTTATTTTTAAAAGTAAATACTATGTGCCAGAATTACACTATGTGCTTTAAAGATCACAATTTAGTTAATTTACTTATTTCTGAGTCAAGTTAGCTGGAACTCACTATATAAAACCAGACAGGCCTCAAAGTCACAGAGATCTGTCTGACTCTCCCTAGCAGGATAAAGGGGTGAGCCATCACCCCTCACTTTTTTTAAATTTTAAATTATATGTTTGTTGGGGGGGGGCATGTACGTGTGTGGTGGAGCTTATCCATGGAAGTCAGAAGAGGATGTCAGCTCCCCTGAGAGTGAAACAATAAGGCAGCTGCAACCTGCCAGACATGGGTGCTGAGAAACCAACTCAAAGCTCAGGTCCTCTGCCAAAGCAGCAAGGCCTCTTAACCACCGAGCAAGCGTCGCTCCAACCTCAGGAGGCAGTGTGAAGCCGGGGTGGAATTAAGCAATTTTAGGGCTGGAGAGATGGCCCAGTGGTTATGAACTCTGCTTGTTCCTCTAAAGAGCCTGGCTTGGATTCCCAGCAACCACAGGGCAGCTCACACCCTTCTGTGACTCCCAATTTCAGGGCATCCGGTGCATCTGTGACACCGTACACCTATGGTGAGCAGGCACGCCTGTAGGCAAAACCTTCGTGTACATAAAAGTTTTACAGTAAGTAAATCTAAAAAAAAAAAAAAAAAAAAAAAAGAAAGAAAGAAAGAAAAAGAAAAAAGAAAAGAAAAAAGAAAAAAATATTTTAAGGTTGCTTGAAAGCACTTGCTGGGTAAAGTGCCCCGAGTCTGACATTCCAAAACTCACACGAAGCCAGGTGTGGAAGCTTGAGGCTGTAATCTCACACTTCTGTGTCGAGATGAAGGACACACACAGAACCACCGGAAACCCAAAGGGTAGCTACCGTGGTGCACTCAGTGGCAAACCACACGCAGACACTTGTCTAAGGTACTATTCCGTTGCTGTGACAAGACACCGTGACCAAGGCAACTCATAAGGCGAAGCGTTTCTTTGAGGACTTGCTCACAGTTTCATAGGGTTAGTCCATGGTCCTCACTCTGGTGAGTGTGGTAACATCCGTGCAAGCATGGTGCTGGAGAAACAGCCTAGAGCATACATCCTGAGCCACAGGCAGAGAGAGACCCCAAGTGATATACTTCCCCCTACAAGGCCATGCTGCCTACTCCTGATCCTTCTCAAATAGCTCCATTCCCTGGTGACTAGGCATTTAAATATATGTGCCTTTGGGGGGCCAGTCTCGTGGCGTCAGCATCCTCAAGCTGCCCTCTGACCTCACGCATATGTCCCATGCAGACCTTCAGTCTTACAGGAATACAGACCCATCAGACACAAACACAGATTTCTTTTTGTGTTGTATTTGTGTTTGTTTTGCTTTTTTTTTTTTAAAGACATATCAAGCTGGGCATGGTGGTGCACGCCTTTAATCCCAACAGAGGCAGGCGGATCACTGTGCGTTCGAGGCCAGCCTGGTCTAAAAGTGAGTGCTGGACAGTCAAGGCTACACAAAGAAACCCTGTCTCAAACAACAACAACAACAACAACAACAACACCCAAAACAAAACAAAACAAATATATATATATATTTAAAAGACAGGGTATCTCTGTAACAGAGCCATGTCTGTCCTAGAACTAACTCACTCTGTAGATCAGGCTGGCCTCAAACTCACAGAGGTCAGCCTGCCTCTGCCTCCTGCGTGCTGGCATTAAAGATGTATGCCATCACACCTAGCCAAAAAAAAGTTTTTAATAGATTATTTTTAAGTGTGTGTCCATGCACATGAGCTCAGTGCCCATGAAGAGAGAAGAGGGCCCCGTCCCCGGAGCTAAGCCACAGGAGGGCGTGAGTTGCCTGGGTGCTCATAACTTCTGAACCATCTCTCTGGCCCCAAGAAAAGATTGTGACTTAGACAACCGCTCAGGAGAGAGGCCACACACACCCGGTGTGGAGTCTCACAGCAGCACCACACTCCAGTGAGCTCTGCTCACACAGTCTGCTTTACTTTTTGTTTTGTTTTTGTTTTTAATGTCCTGGCATTTCTTTGTTCAGAGGAACTTATTTTTTTCCTTTTTCTTGGTAGATCACCACAAGGTGTTCTCTGAGGTTCATCTGAAAAGACAACTGTTTTCAAGATGAAACCGTGGTCCACAGGAGAGCTAGGGGATGCTCTGACTTGCACACAAGGTTCATAGTTTTGTTTGTGAGATTCCCCAGAAAATTGCTTTTTAAATTCTTTAAAGTTCGCAGTTTACAGCTATAAAAGAAAAGAGCGTGGCTACAGACACTTCAGACTTCGGCAAGGTTTCTTGCTACTTTCACCTTCATACTGAAAATAGCTCTATGGAGAAAGAATATTGTGTTTTCCAGGGCAACCATCAGAACAAAAAGGCCGTCTGTTGTTTGTTTTGTTTTTGTTTGCAATGGAAGGTGGCTTGTGTCCCACAGCACTCAGGTGGAGGCCAACTCGCAGGAGTCAGTGGTCCTGGGTATTAAACGCAGGTTGTCAGGCCTGATGGCAAAGTGCCCTGCTGACCCACAAATATTGATTGGGCTGGGACTCTTCGACAGGTGGCTCAGCCAGACTCTGTGGAGAAGGTACCCTTCCTTCCCTGCACACCCACTTAAACTCTCCTCTTTTATAGCCTGCCTCATGTGACCGTGTCAGGGCTCAGGGCAGCCAGATGTGATGGTGGTGGTGCGGGAGGTTCATCTCAGCACTGGTGGGCATTGGGGGTGGGGGTAATATGGTGGGGGTGGGGGGGACTGAGGCAGAAGGATCATCGTTTGTAGCCAGCTTGGGCTACAAAATGAACCCCTGTCTTGGATGGGAGTAGCCCACCTTTGGGGTTGAGAGGTGGCTTAGGAGGAGAGCACTTTTTAGAATCCTCCAGTGAGGAGTTGGAGCTTGGCTCTTTGGTACAGCCCCTGCCTTGAGTCCCCCAGTGAGGGGCTAGGGTGTGGCTCAGCAGTAGGGCTCTTCCCTAGCATGCTCAAAGCCTTGGGGTCCGTCCCGAGAAGAGAGATGTAGGGATTTGGGATTTTCAAAATCCCAGAAGATAGTTGACATCTGCAGAGAGCAGTTCCTCCAGCGGTCCAGAGCTGGTGGGTCCCTCTGCGGACCACCTAGTGGGACAGCATCCAGGCTGTGGATAATGCATGGGGACTGTCCCAGCATCAGCACTGGGCTTTGGGCTTCAGAAGCTGCTGCCCTGGGCCAGCAGAGGTGGCCAGCCGACCAGGATGCTGTACCTGTGTTTATATCCAGGCCAGGCCAGCTAGCTACCTCACACCTGTTCTGTCTTATCTCCAGTTTGCCTGCCTCCCATCTCTCCCTGTTCCCTCACACCAGTTCTATTTACAAATTTCATTGGAACCTCCTGGTTTTTGACTCTACTCTGTAATCCTGCCCTGTCTGTCACTCCTGCTCCCTGTCAGGACCTGTCTGCCACATTCCGTGTGCTACCAAACCAAGGGGACCAGCTGCTCCTCTCTACCTGGGTGCTCCATATACCACCTCCTGCACCTCTCCCTCCCCTCGCCTGGGTCTCTGTCTTTTTCTTTCTCTGGGTCTCTGCTGTCTCTCTTTTCTAAGTCTCTTTCTCCTTCTTCACCTCACTTCCTGTCACTTGTGCCTTCATTTTAGCCCACCCCACATTTTCAGAAGACAGGATCTCCCTACCCCAGACTGTGCCCTGCTCCCTCAGGCTGCTGCAGAGCCTCGGCCTCCATCCCCAGTGCCTGGGCTTCCTGTGCCTCCTCTTCCCCTTCCCTTCCAGGGAACCACAAGGCCCTTCCCAGCCGCCTCCGGATTCTTTTGTCCCCACACACATACAGCAGTGGGTTGAGGAAGCTAGCTGATGCCAGCAGAGTGAGCCCCAGTGGTCTCAGCAATACCCACACATCCCCCAGCTGCAGTCTGGACCCCCACATGTCCAGGAACCTCAGCATCAGCAGAAGGTGGAAGGGAAACCAACAGACAAACAGCATGGCTGCAGTGGCTCCTGGCAGGCCCAGCAGCGGAGGCCTCCCTGAGACCCTGGCCAGCTTCAGCTGCCCCTGCGTCAGTCTGTGGAAGACGCTCAGGACCCCCAGTGGCACCCCGAACCCAAATACCAGCTGATCCAGCATGGGGCTCCAGGCCCAGAGGTCTTGGTCATGCCTGAGGGACTCCAGGGTCATCGTCCTGTTGAAAGGGTCACTCTGGCCAGTTCGACCCCTCAAAGTTCCCAGGGCTCTCCCAGCCAGGCACAGCAGAAGGACCCAGAGCCCACCAGCCCAGATAACTACTTGGCGAACTACCCGATGACCCACTGCCCAGGATGGTCAGAGCAAGGAGGTACAGTGGTCAGCGGCGACATGAGTCAGCAGCCGGCCGCTGGCACAGAAGGTCAAGAAGGCCAGACATGGGTCCAGGTGGCAGGTGAGGCCCAGGGACCAACGGGTGTGGGTCCAGGTGAGGCTGAGCGGCAGGAGTCCCAGGAAGATGATGTCAGCTATGAGCTGGTGGCCAAACCAGGCTGCAGACAGAGGGCCAGGAAGGAGAGATCCTCCAGCCTGGGCCAGCAGGCTGTGGCTGGCCATGTTCAGAAGGTAAGAGACAATTGCCACCAAAGAGTAGAGGAGAAAAAGAGTCGCCCAGGGCAGGTACAGAGTCCCCAGGGGAGCTGGCTGCGGCATCTCCACAGGGTCCTCCATGAGCTGTATGGGGCTGGAGGGACCAAAAAACCACATTAGAACACACACACACACACACACACACACACACACACACACACACACACACACACAAAGCACTCATGCACGCATGCGCACACATACACACACATGCACACACACACACACACACACACACACACACACACACAGAGCACTCACGCACGCATGCGCACACAGACACACACATGCACACACACACGCACACGTACACGCTCTGCTAGCCTCTCTCATATCTGCACCTCAGGCATGGTCCCTGAGTCCCCAGACCTCTGGTGTCCTCCTCTCTTCCTCTGTTCCTGTGACCTTCCGCAAGTCTCTCATCTTGACAGATGTGCCTTTATCACCCTGACCCAGCTCAGTCCTCCCCCCTGCTCTCCAGTGACCCCCACAGTCTGTCCTGATACACACCAGAGCTGACCTCTACACACTCCCCTGCTCATGCCTTCTGTGGCTCCCCAGCCTCTGAGTTTAGGAAGGGAAATTTCTACCTGGCCCTCCCCTTCTTGGCTACCCCCCTCCCCCTGCCCCCCAGCCCCCCAGCCTCTCCTGTCAGACCCTTGCTCTCCAGGCCCCTCCTCTTCATCCCCACCACCCCCCTCCATTCTGGAGAGCACAGACACTTCAAGCTCAAAGCCCACGTCCCAGCCAGTCTGGATGAAAAGCCCCACCAAGGCCAGGACAGGGATTCAGGACCCGCACTGTCCCATCATGCCCTAGTCCTCTGACTCTTGGCCATCGGCTCAGGATTTAGCCTCAGGTCCTACCACCACCTGACCTCCAGCCCCTCGGGCCCTGAGCTCACCGGTAAGTAGGTGTTGGATGTCTCTGGGGTACCCAAGCAGTAGCTGGTGGCCTGGTCTTCTCTTGAGGACCTGGAGTTCGAGCATGTGGCGAGCTCACAGGTAGAAGAGAGAGTCAAACCTGGCTGGAAGCAAGAGACCAAACAGCAAGAAGGAGTCTGGGCCTCCGCATCCTCTGAGAATGAAGGGGATGGCTTGTTTGCTTGGGTACCCCCAGGTAGGGCCAGAGCCCTCACAGTCTACCCACCTCACCAGCCTCCTGGCCACCACTTCCCTTCCTCCTTCACTGTAGTTCCTAGAATCAGACACACACACACACACACACACACACACACACACACACACACTGTCCCTACTGTTTTGTCATTCTAGTATATCTGGCTTCATCTCGTTACTGCAGACACCAGACTCCTATCCAACCTTCAAAACCTCACTGAGTGCCACTTTTTTTTTTTTGGTTGTTTTCTGTTTTGTTTTGTTTTTTGAACCAGGGTTTCTCTGTTTTAGCCCTGGCTGTCCTGGACTCGATCTGTAGACCAGGCTCGCCTCGAACTCACAGTGATCCTCCTGAGTGCCACTTTCTGGAGAAGCTCTTTTCTGGCTATTACTCATTTCTTTGGGCTGGGAGAGTGTCACTGTCCTTGAATGCAGGGTCCTAAGAATGAGTTCCAACCACAGCTGGGGCAAGGGGCTAGGTATCTATTCTGTATAGGGCCACATTTTACGTGCCTGTGGGGGGCTAGCCTGATTCTATTGAGATGGTAAGAGCCATCTTAACTATGGGCAACCATCTTAACTGTGGGCAGCCATCTTTACTCTGGGCAGGAAGTCCTGGACTGAATAAAAAGTAGAAAATGAGCGAGCATTTTGTTTTTTTCTTTCCTTCTGTTTCTTCATGGGATGTCATGACCCTGGACACCTTCATCTCTTGCTGCCTCAATTTACCCACCATAATCAACTGCACCTTGAACTGCAAGTCAAACCCCTTCTCCTTTCAGTATTTTAGCACAGAAACAAATGAAGACGAGGGGTTAATCTGTGGGGTATCTGAGGCATCTGTCTGACACATGGTTGGTGGTTTTTGGATTTTGTGCAACCCATCAGTGGATGAGTGTGGCTGAGGCCCCACAGGATTATCGCACAGGGCTGGCGCTGGGATTAAGGGGGGCAGGATGCCCATGCTGGTTCCTGGGGCCGGCTTTCCTGCAGTGCAGAGGGAACCTCAGGCATCAGGTGGGAAGAGGGCCACTGACAAGCCCTCATGCGGCAAAAGGGAATTTCAGGTTGTTGGAACTCAGGGTCCAGGGGCTGGAGAGATGTCTCAGTGGTTAAGAGCGCCGCCTGCTCTTCCAAAGGTCCTGAGTTCAATTCCCAGCAACATCTGTAATGTGATATGGTGCCCTCTTCTGGCTTGCAGGAGTACACGCAAGCAGTGTATACATAATAATAAATAAATCTTAGAACTCGGGGTCCACATGAGGAAGTGGAAAGCAGAAGACAACTTTAGTGGAAGATGAGAGGAGGGAACCAGAGTTTGGGCCCTGAGGTACAAAGAAGGGGCTCCCCCCCCCAGAGTCCGGTAAGACCCCCTGAAACCAGAAGTAGCCACACACACCCCTACAGACTCAGCACAAGAGGATGCTGGGTTTGGGGCCAGAAAAGACAGCTTTAAATTTGTAAGCGGGCTGGCTGAGCTGCGGAAGCCCTGAGTCCCAGGTCTCCGTGGCTCAGACCTGCAATCCAGCACTTGGGAGGCAGCAACAGGAGGGTCAGGAGTTCCAGGTCATCCTTACCTAGACAGCGGCTTCGAGGCCAGACTCTGATGGCTTAGGAGGTAAAGATGGTTGTCACAAAACCTAACAGTCTGAGTGTGACCCTGGGAAACCACAGGTTGCCCTCTGACCTTCACACAAACGCCGCAAGCTTTTACATGCTTTTAAATTACATGTCTTTTTTTTTTTTTAAGTTTAAAATTTGGTTTTCTGTTCATGAGTGGTTTGCCTGCCTGCATGTCTGTGCACCATGTGGAGGGCGTGGCCAGGCTGTGGTGGGGGGTGGGGGCGGGCGGTGGTGTTGGGGAAGAGGAAGTGGGTAGAAGGTTTAACCAGGCTCTGTCTTGGGGTTGCTGTGGAAAGTGGGCAAGGGAGACAGGGAAGGAGAAAGGGCTGTAGAAATGAACCTGCAACCACCTCCCCACCCTGACCTAGCACCCCGCAGTACCCCACTCTCTCCACCCAGGCTCCTAGTCTGGGCTCTCCATCCTGTGTCTGCTCCCTCCACCCATCGATCCCGGCTTTGCCTCCTTTTGGCTTCTCAGGGGCCCTAGAGGTGTCCTTTGCCGCGAGTCCTCTCCTGCCCACAGCCCTCACCCCCAGAACCCTGGACAACCCCAGCCTCCGGCATGACCCTTCCACGAGGCGGCCTCCGTCCATGGTCCAGCCTCACCGTGGGACTCATCTGGCTTCAGGGCTGCTGTTTGTCCCCACCATCTGAATCTCCAGGGATGGTGATGGTGCCCAGACCACAGGGCACTCTTTCCTTCCCTTTCCCTGTTCCCTCCCCTTTCTGCTTCTTAGTGTGGCACTGGGTTTGGAATGGAGAGCTTTGTGCCAGCTTAGTAAATTGCTGAGCCACGCCCCCTCGCTGGGGGATTCTGGGCAGGGACACCATCACTGAGCCACATTCCCAGTTGTTTTGTATTTTTAAAACAACATGGCTAGGCTGGGCATGGTGGCGCATGCCTTTAATCCCAGCACGTGGGAGGCAGAGGCAAGGGGATCGATGTGAGTTCGAGGCCAGCCTGGTCTACAAAGTGAGTTAAGGACAGCCAAGGCTACACAGAAAGACCCTGTCTCAAAAAACCAAAAACAAACAAACAAACATCGATAAGTTAAGTTGCCCAGAATAGCCCTGAGGTCAGAATCCTCCTGCTTTCAGGTAAGTGGAACCACAGCCCTGTCCTAGCCAGAGAGCCCATTTTCAAGGCCTGTGTCATCAACCCTACACAGCTCCTGAATGCATGACTGAACGGGTGGAACCAGAGCTGTCCCAGCCTCTTTCCAACTGTTTCTAATAGAAAAAGAATAAGAACCGGAAGCCGTGCCTGGGGTTGGAGGACAACTTGCAGCAGGCGCCCTGGGTGTCGCTTTTGAATCTCGCCTGGGCTGTGGGTCCGCCAGCCCACCTGAACAGCCTACGTGAGGAGAAAACGCAGGTGCCGCGAGAACAGGCTCTGCACCTGTTGTTCTCAGGGCGGGTTCCACGCTGGGCGGGGAGATGTCAGGAGGTGAAGAGCTTCTGACAGCTATTTCCCAACATGGGTGACAGACTGTCTCCTACGGCAGGGAAGAGAAAACCGGGCCAGAGTGGGGGCTCTGCCTCCCGAGACACACGCAGGGAGTGATTAAGAGCGAAGAAGCCTCCCTCGGTGAGGAGCTGCCTTCCAGCCGCGGTGTGCCTGTGCCGCAAGCTCAGAGGGAGTGGGCGTGTGTACCTACTGTGTGCTAGGTCAGTGCTTGCCAAAAAGGGAAACAGTGAAGTGTGAAGTCACAGGCTCTTCAGGACAGTGACAGACCCTCCATAAAGTTGAGCCCTCTGCGTGAGCCAGCCCCGCCCCCTGCAGTGTTAACCCTTTCCCTAAGACAGTAGCTCCTTGTCTAGTTGCCAGACCCTCCCTCTCAGGTATTTTTAGTACCACCCCTAGGATACTGGCCCCTCCCCTAATTGTCCACCCGTTTATCTGACAGGTGCCCTATGGGCTTGATTCAATGTATCAATAGAGTCACATTCGTCCAGTCCGTCCTGACCCCATCACTTCCTTTCTGTGCGACTTAATTTCTCTGAGCTACACATCCTCATCTGTGACAAGGCCAAGGGCTCATTGCAGCAGCTCACGCGCATACAGATGTCAGTCTGGGACCTGGGACTTAGGATGATGTGAGCTCCTGTGAGCGGCAGCATCTGACATGGGGACATGGGGACATGGGGGCAGTTAGAGATGTTCTGGCCCACTGCAGAGGACAGCCTGCTGTGCCCAGGGAGGGCCCTGTGACTTCTGCACTTAGCCACAGCAGCTAAGGCATCACCAGGAAGCCTGCTTGGGACCCCACTCTCCCTTCCCAAGGAAGGCAGATCCAAGACTGAGGTGACTTGGCAGGGTGAGGGCCTTGGAACTGAGGGAGCGGGGACAGTGGGAACTGAGTGGGGACAGTGGGAACTGAGTGGGGACAGTGGGAACTGAGTGGGGACAGTGGGAACTGAGTGGGGACAGTGGGAACTGAGTGGGGACAGTGGGAACTGAGTGGGGACAGAGGGAACTGAGTGGGGACAGTGGGAACTGAGTGGGGACAGTGGGAACTGAGTGGGGACAGTGGGAACTGAGCGGGGACAGTGGGAACTGAGCGGGGACAGTGGGAACTGAGTGGGGACAGTGGGAACTGAGTGGGGACAGTGGGAACTGAGTGGGGACAGTGGGAACTGAGGGAGCGGGGACAGTGGGAACTGAGTGGGGACAGTGGGAACTGAGCGGGGACAGTGGGAACTGAGGGAGCGGGGACAGTGGGAACTGAGTGGGGACAGTGGGAACTGAGTGGGGACAGTGGGAACTGAGTGGGGACAGTGGGAACTGAGTGGGGACAGTGGGAACTGAGGGAGTGGGGACAGTGGGAACTGAGTGGGGACAGTGGGAACTGAGTGGGGACAGTGGGAACTGAGTGGGGACAGTGGGAACTGAGGGAGCGGGGACAGTGGGAACTGAGTGGGGACAGTGGGAACTGAGCGGGGACAGTGGGAACTGAGGGAGCGGGGACAGTGGGAACTGAGTGGGGACAGTGGGAACTGAGTGGGGACAGTGGGAACTGAGTGGGGACAGTGGGAACTGAGGGAGCGGGGACAGTGGGAACTGAGTGGGGACAGTGGGAACTGAGCGGGGACAGTGGGAACTGAGGGAGCGGGGACAGTGGGAACTGAGTGGGGACAGTGGGAACTGAGCGGGGACAGTGGGAACTGAGGGAGCGGGGACAGTGGGAACTGAGTGGGGACAGTGGGAACTGAGTGGGGACAGTGGGAACTGAGTGGGGACAGTGGGAACTGAGTGGGGACAGTGGGAACTGAGGGAGTGGGGACAGTGGGAACTGAGTGGGGACAGTGGGAACTGAGTGGGGACAGTGGGAACTGAGTGGGGACAGTGGGAACTGAGGGAGCGGGGACAGTGGGAACTGAGTGGGGACAGTGGGAACTGAGCGGGGACAGTGGGAACTGAGGGAGCGGGGACAGTGGGAACTGAGTGGGGACAGTGGGAACTGAGTGGGGACAGTGGGAACTGAGTGGGGACAGTGGGAACTGAGTGGGGACAGTGGGAACTGAGGGAGTGGGGACAGTGGGAACTGAGTGGGGACAGTGGGAACTGAGTGGGGACAGTGGGAACTGAGTGGGGACAGTGGGAACTGAGCGGGGACAGTGGGAACTGAGTGGGGACAGTGGGAACTGAGTGGGGACAGTGGGAACTGAGTGGGGACAGTGGGAACTGAGTGGGGACAGTGGGAACTGAGTGGGGACAGTGGGAACTGAGTGGGGACAGTGGGAACTGAGGAGCTGCCCCACAGCACCCCGGTCTCCCAGACTCACTAGCTAACAACATTCTCCTCTGTCTGCTCCCTTTCAGCTTTGGTGCATGGATTTAGGCACTGAGAAACAGAGACAAGAGGGACAGAGGGGCATGGTGGTGCCCACCTGTGCCAGCCCTTCAGAGAATGAGGGGGGATTGGTGGTTCAAGGCCAGCCACAGCCACATAGTGAGAGGGGCCAGCCTGGACTACAGGAGACCCTGTCCTAAGGAAGGCGGGAAGAAGACATGTGAGCATGAACAGAAGTTCCTGCTCCTACCATAGCCCCGTCTCCTCACCAGGACTCTGTTCCCACAAGCCCTTGGCCTCTGTCACTGTCTCCTTTCAACTTTTCCTGCATTTGTTCTGTGATTCTTCTTCTTCTTCTTGAATTATTTGCTAATTTCCTTTTGAACCTTGTTTTCTCCTTCCAGTTGAGATTTAAATCTACAGATCTTCTCAGTATGACTCTGCTGTTTCTCAGTGAAGTGTGGCATCTGTTCGTCTGTCCCTAGAGCACAAGACTTCCTTCAAAGGACATTTTGTAATGCCCAAGGAGGTCAGAGTTCTCTCTCTCTCTGTTTCTTTCAGAATAAGTTTGCGTTCATGGGTAAAATTAAAAGCTAGCATGGTATTTTGCCTTTAAGCTTCTCAAGGTGAGCAAGTGGCCAGGACCCACACCTGTAGGGCCTCCAACCACCAGGCCCTGCCCCCCAAAATACTCTAACAGCCAGATCCAGCCCCTGGGAGATACAGGCAGCCACGCTTTGCCCTACAGAGTAAAAAGCCCAAGTTCAGGCCATAAAATCCCAGGCCACCCAGGAACCGCGCATCCCTAAGAAGCCCTGTCTAAAGCCTGCCTCCTGCCCAGCTCTTTGCTGTTTCACTCCCAAGCAGCGGCAGCCCCCCCTTTATGTTTTTGCCAACAAGTCTCTGTGGGAGGTTGTGCGATGTGACTTTGTGGTACTCCTTGGCTCCCAACTGCCAGGATACCATTCCCCTCAGAGCTGTTAACACTTACAGTGCCTGCATGCGTGTCTGCGCGCTGTGTGCTCATGGTTCCCTCAGAAGCCAGAAGATGGTGTTGGCCCCCCCTCCCGCTGGAATTAGATTACAGGTGGTTGTAAGCTGCCATTTGGGGAGCTGGAGTCCTATGGAAAAGCAGCCAGTAACTCTTAACCACTGTACTGTCTCTCCAGCTCCTTTATTTGATTTTTATTTATGTGAGGAGGTGTGTATCTATGTGCCAGGTGTGTGAGCACGTGAGCACAGTGCCTACAGAGGTCAGAAGAGGACATCGGTGAAACACCTGAAGCCGGAGTTGCAGGCAGCTGTGAGCCTCCCTGTGTGGACACTGGAAGTGATATTGTGGTTATTCAGGTGAGATGTCCCTTATTCTCAGAAGATGAGGCCGGAAAACTTACAGGTAAGTATCATAACCCACGCTTAGACGGGCTGTCTGGGACCTCAGGAAGCTCCCTGCAACTGAATATCTTGTGATTGTTTCATCCGATTCTTCATTATTTTGCTTTTTGTTTAAAGTTTGTTTTGTTTGGGGATTTTGTTTTGTTTTGTTGTTGCATTCTTTTTTTTTTTTTTTCTGAGATAGGGTTTCTCTGTGTAGCCCTAGCTGTCCTGGAAATCAATCCCTCTGTAGGCCAGGCTGGCCTTGAGCTCACAGAGATCTGCCCGCCTCTGCCTCCCTAGGGCTGGAATTAAAGGCGCGCACCACCACTGCTCACCTCGTGTAAGTTTTTAAATCAGCAGATATTAATCGCATCCAACAGCAGGCTTCATCACGGCACATTCTTTCATGCTTATCACGTATGGAATCCTTACTCATGTTCATCCTTTGTTCTCTCTCTTAACCCCCCTCACTTCCGCTGAATCCTCTTCCTTTCCTAACTGGTCCCTGTTGTGCGGCATAAACAACCACTCACCATAAGTAGGTAACTGAGGGCAGGCCCGGGGACGGATGCCACCAAAGCCCATCCTGGTGAACCAATGAGTTTTATTGGGGGTGGTGACTTACAGGAGTATGTGTAGGTGAGGAGTTAAATACAGGAACAGACGCGACTTGGAAGACTTTGACCAAAGCCCAGCCCAGGTGACAGCTCACGAAAGATGAGCCAGCCCATAGAGCACACAGCACAGCCTGCCAACAGCTCAGCTGCTTAGAAGTTGTCTTTCCCAGGCAGTTTGAGAGTGGCTCTCAGTAAGCATGCTGGAGGAGGGAGGAACTGGTGGATCAGGTCAATTTCGGGAGGTTTCTGAAGCCTTTGAGTTGTTTACTTCCTAGATTGAGGGATTTGTCTCCAAAATGGGAGGTCTTTCATCTGAGAGGAAATTGCTACACACCAGCCCTCTATGGTTAATCTTGGTTGTCAATTTGACCGCATCTGCAATCAACTAGGAGGCATACTTGGGAGGGGAACCGGTGAGACCGACCCTAAAGTACACCGTGCCTTGTGGAGGTCCAGATAAAAGGAGGTCTTGGGGGAAAGCGCTTGCTTTTTTGTGTTCACTTGCCTGTGTGTCTTGTTGGCAAGTTAAGTTCATCAGCTCTGTGGTCACTGTCATCCTTCCCTGACCTCAGATCTCATGGAGACTGAAGGCCAGTGGCTCTCCCAGAATCCTCCAGGCCTTTAGCAGGTGGAAGCTCTTTTGAGGGATCCCAGCCCCATGGACAGAACAGGCCCGAATTCTCAAGTCTCTCCATTGTGAAGACAGCCAGCACTGGACGGTCCAGCCCAATCGTGTAAACCAATGCAATCAGTCCTTCCAACATGTATTCCCTCTGTCAGTTCTGCTCCTCTAGGGAACCCTGACTGGTCCACAGCCTTCTACCTTTCATGCCTATTTGTGTGTGACCCAAGGAGTTTTACTTGGCTTGCTCACAGCACGGGAAACTTGGCAGTGGCTATACTACTGAGGAAAACATCTCCCCTAGCAATCCTTAACTGCCTATAGGGCCTCAGGAAGTGGCATGGCCTCACGAGCCTCACCCAAGTTTTTGCGCTCTCTCTCTCTCTCTCTCTCTCTCTCTCTCTCTCTCTCTCTCGACAGAGATGTCCTTACAATGTAACCCTAGGCTGGCCTGTGAGTCCCCCATACCAGGGTCCCATTGTTCCCCAGTTTAGGACCCAAGGCAGCGGGAGGTTTCAATACAGGTTTTCATGGTGAAACTTACCCTGGAGGCTGAGGACTGTGATGAGGAAAACTGGACCTGGGATTCTCCACCAAAGACAGTCTGGACTTTCGGGCTGAAAGAGCCCTGGGAAAGGAGTCTATGGTATACCCTCACCTCTGTTCACTTGGCCTTCTGTGCTCTGGTTCAGCTGGCATTCAAGACTGGCCTTGAACTTACAACCTTCCCTCCTCAACCTCCCTAGTGCTGGAATTACAGGGCTGTGCCACCATAACAAAGAGGGAAGGAGTATGTATGGGCTGCTCTCGGTTTCAGTTGGTGGAGAGCCTGATTCCAGTCGGGCAGTAGGAACATGTAATATCTCGATTTACACATAGTCCTGGGCCAGTGAGATGGCTGCCCAAGAAAAGGCGCTTGCTGCCTTGAGTTAGATTCCCGAGACCCACATGATAGAAGGAGGGAGCCAGCCCAGGGAGTTGTTCTCTGACCTTTGTATATACATGCCATAGTGTGTGTACATGCAAATGTGCGTGTGCACGCGTGCATGGGTACACGCGCACAGAGAGAAGGGGGGGGAGAGACAGGCAGACAGACACATAGACACAGACACACATAGACACAAAGAGAGAGAGAGGGAGGGAGATAGACAGGCAGACAGACACATGTAGACACAGACACATACACATACACACACACACACACACACACACACACACACACACACACACACACACACATTACACTCCTGAGGTTGATCTAAGGCATGGACAGGGTTATCTGTAAGCTAGAGTATGCAATCATTTCCTTGGCCTGTGTGTCAGCATCTCAGGGCCATCACCAGGGCTGCTTGGGGACACAGAAGCATCTTACACAGCTACTGTGGCAGTGTACAAATTGGCTGTTCTGTTTCCTCTGTGCAATGTCACTTTACAGATCTTCCCTTGCAGAGGCAAGGCCTGTCTCTCCTGCCAGGGTTCTGGGATGATCTCGAGACTTGCCTTACCCAGTAGCATGGAGCACAGATCACCAATTTCCACCTCCCACCTTGCCTCTCACTTGTAAACTCCTCTCCACTGGGCCTGGGAGGAGCTCAGTCACTGCAGTGCTGTCTGGTAAAGCATGAAGACCCAAGTTCAATCCCTGGAGCCCACGCTAAAAAGCTCAAATGTGCCGGGTGTGATGGCGCACACCTTTAATACCTGAACTTGGGAGACAGAGGCAGGTGGATCGCTGTGAGTTCAAGGCCAGCCTAGTCTACAAAGTAAGTCTAGGACAGCCAAGGCCACACAGAGAAACCCTGTCTCAAAAAACAAACAAACAAAAAGCTCAGATGTAATTTTGCACATGCACACACAGAGGGGGGCATATACACAAAGCGAACATATGGAAGAATGGTTTAGTTGGCGTGATCGTCGCCCCCAAAAGCCAGCAACCTCTCAGAACATGACAAGGTGAACCCACCGAAAACAGGGCAGAGTCCAACAGCAATGAGAAAAAGCACTCAGCTGATCGCAGCCCAGATCGCTGAGTTACGGAAATTATAAAAGGTTCTTTGGCTTTCAGATTTACTTATTTTACGTGTGTGAGTGTTTTTGCTTGCGTGTATGACTGAGCCTGGTGCTGGCAGAGGTCAGAAGAGGGTGTCAGATCCCCTGCAACTGGAGTTATGGAAAGCTGCAAATTATCATATGGGTTCTGGGAATCTAAATTGGATCCAAATGTAAAAGCAACAAGTACTCTTAACTGCTGAGCCATCTCTCCAGTCCCACATGGATTTTGTTTTTGTTTTTGTTTTTGTTTTTTAATGTCTTTAAACTTGAAAGGGGATGTTTGTCAAATAGCAAAAACTGGCTGATACATTCCATTTCTAGTCAAACTTAGGAGGGGTGGACAGAACTCTTTCATTTAAGGTCAATTGAAGGAAGCTACATGTACAATGTGCATACTTACAACCTATTGGCCAGCTTTCAGTCACATGGCTATATATAGTTGCAAAGGACACTAGGTAATGCAGTCTTTCTTTTTCACAGTCCACCATGTTGGATACAGATGGTGATGTCTATACTAAAAGGCTTATGATGGTGGATTGCTGGAAGGACTTCCTAGAAGTAGAAACAAGCCTCAGAAGTTAATGTTTTTGTTCATAGACTATGAAGGTGGACTTCCATTGTGAACTGGAAGGTTTCCACCCTCTGCTGGGGTATTGGCCTCAGGGACAGGATGACTGATAAAACCCTCTTCCCCAAACACTCTAGCCAGAGCAGAAGGTAGAGACTGGAAAAACCGTTCCTGGAAATCCCTGCCAATGAAGACATAGAGGAAGGGGTTGATGCAGCTGTTGAGGCAGCCCAAAGCAAAGACAGCCCATGAGATAAGCTGCATCTTGGGGTAGAAGGGCTGCTCCAGAGACGTCAGCAGCACAGACTTCACCAGGAGCACCACATTGAAGGGGAGCCAGAAGATGAAGAAGGCGCTTACAACCACCACAAGCAGCCTCTTGGGCCTCTTCGCGTGCACCCAGCCCTCCCTGCAGAGCTTGGCCCGGATGCAGTGGGTACAGATGCTGATGATAGTCAGAGGTACCAGGAAGCCAAGCACGAAGTGGGTGATGGCCATTGCTATTTGTCGGTTAGCAACCATGGCACTCCAGTCATGGCGTGTCTTTTCCTCTGAATTGAAGTCGAAGTAGCAATATTCACAGTCTTTTAGTCTTTCGGTGTTTCGGTACTTTAAGTATGGAGAACAGGCAGCAGCTGCCACGAGCCACACACTGATGGACAGCCATATAGCCCGCTGCACCGTTCTGTGGTTCCTGGCCCACACAGGGTACAAGACCAAGATGCAGCGATCCACAGAGATGAGGACCAGAAGATAGATGCTGACGAAGAAGTTGAGGGCCAGAAAAGCCATGTAGAGTTTACAGACCACCTTAGCAGATGGCCACCAGCCATTCATCGTGATATATATTGCAATGGGCAGAGACAGGAGGACAGTAAAGTCAGCCAGGGCCAGGTTGATGAACCATATCATAGTGACCGTGCGGGCCATGCGGAATATGGCCATCCACAGCACCAGCCCATTACCCAGGACTCCAGCGACACAGGACACAATCAGGACGCCGACGGTGAGCTGGCGGAGATACCACATCTCTACAGGCTGGCATTTGACGTCAGCCATCTTGCAGAAGAGGAAGAATCACATGTCAAAGCCACCTATGACATCTCACTAGAGTCCATACTCCACTCCCTCAGACAAAAATCATTAATAACTTCAAATTGTATGTGTGTGTGTGGTGGGGGTGAGCGGTGCCTGCATGGTGGGCTCTACCACTGAGCCACACCCCAGCCCCTCACTGGGGGATTCTAGGCAGGTGCTCTACCACTGAGCCACACCCCAGCCCCTCACTGGGGGATTCTAGGCAGGGGCTCTACCACTGAGCCACACTCCAGCTCCTCACTGGGGGATTCTAGGCAGGGGCTCTACCACTGAGCCACACCATAGACCCTCACTGGGGGATTCTAGGCAGGGGCTCCACCACTGAGCCAGACCCCAGCCCCTCACTGGGGGATTCTAGGCAGGGGCTCTACCACTGAGCCCCACCATAGACCCTCACTGGGGGATTCTAGGCAGGGGCTCCACCACTGAGCCAGATCCCATCCCCTCACTGGGGGATTCTAGGCAGGGGCTCCACCACTGAGTCACACCCCAGCCCCTCACTGGGGGATTCTAGCCAGGGGCTCTACCACTGAGCCACACCCCAGCCCCTCACTGGGGGATTCTAGGCAGGGGCTCCACCACTGAGCCATACCCCAGCCCCTCACTGGGGGATTTGAGGCAGGGGTTCTACCACTGAGCCACACCATAGACCCTCACTGGGGGATTCTAGGCAGGGGCTCCACCACTGAGCCACACCCCAGCCCCTCACTGGGGGATTCTAGGCAGGGGCTCCACCACTGAGCCACACTCCTAGCTCCTCACTGGGAGATTCTAGGCAATAAGGCACAAGAGATCATGGTAGGATACTGAAATGATGAAAAATAACTAAGTGAAAGTTCAAAAAGCTCAAAAGACAATTAGAATTGATTATATTTTACAGATTGGGAATGAAATCAATGACTTTGAAGACAGATCAGTAGAAATGACCTAACTAAAGGAAGAGAAAACATGAAAGAAAAGTGAGTAGAGTCTCAGGACACAGACATGTTATTCTAGCTGCTTGGGAGGCTGAGGCAGGAGAGTCACAGGTACAGACCTACCTGGCCAGGAGAGTGAATGTAAGGCCAGGCCAGCCTAGGACCCATGTCAAAGCACGATGTGAGAACAAAGCAGGAGACGTAGGTCAGGAGCTGCTGGGCCTAGGATCTCCCACGGAAAGGCAGGGGCGTGGCTCAGCGGTAGACTGCCTGCCTAGAATCCCCCAGTGGGGGCTGGGTGTGGCTCAGCCATAGAGGCTTATGTGAGGCCCGAGTTTCCATCCCCAGAGCAACGACAGCACAGCATAAATAAACAAATATACTAAAGTAAGAGGATTGGGGGCAACTCTGCGAGTCTTCTTTAAAAGCTTATGCATCCAGGTGTGGTGTGCACCTGCGATCCCAGCATTTAGGGGGGTGCAGACTACATCGTATTTTAAGGCTAACTTCCCAGGGCCAGGATGGTGGTAGTGTATCTGAAGCCATGAATTTACAGATATGTGTATCAACTCCAGTCTGAAAGAGCTGTGGCACAGCTTTGCACACTTAAGGCTGGCCTGGCCTCATATTTATCCTTCAGGTCAGGTGGGTCTTTACCTGTGTCACTACAGGCTGCAGCACACCAAGTGGAGAGAAAGAGAGAAGGCTATAAGAGGGACCAAGCCTGGAGAGCCGGAGTGGCTGGCAAAGCGCTTGCTGCACAGTTATGGGGACCTAAGTTTAGTCTTCAGTGCCCACACAAAGCCTTGGCTTGGCGGTGCATACTTCTAATCCCATTGTTGGGAGGCAGAGTCAGGAGGATCCTGGGGACTCACTGGGCAGACACTCCAGCTGACTCAAATCCCAGGACAATAAGAGAACCTTTGTGAAAACCAGGCATCTGAGGGAAGATGCCAGTGTCGCCTTCTGACTCTGGCCATGCAGAGTTTTTTTAGACTATGTCTTCCATACTCAAGATGGCAATCCTCCTGTCTCAACTTCCTGAGTACTAGAATTATAAGCATTTGTCACAAACCTGCACCTTGTGCGATTTCCTCACCCACATCTACCTTCCCTTCCCTACTCCTCATCCCCCGAGTCTCCAATCCTCCCTCCCCCACCCCCTCCCACCCCCCCCCCCGCACACCCAGATCCCATCACGCACCTTATGATGCACTGGACTGGAGAGGCAGGATCAAGCTGGGGGCTCTATCTCTGATGTCGGTCTGATCAGTCCAGGCTGAGGCTCAGGGCAGGGGTGGTATAGAGCAGGAAGCAGCTCATGAACTTGGGTGCAGATTAAGTTCCAGGAAAACACTTGAGCAAGAGTTATGGTGACCCCAAAGATCAGTATCAGGACTGAGGGACATGACACTCAATGTAGGACACTCAATGCTGGGCTCTGAAGCTTAGATTCTGGGGTGTGAAGAGCCACCCTCCAGCCATGTCTTGGCTCTTCTCCTCTGGCTATAAGATGTGCAAAGCACTACATGTGTGCCTGGCACAAAGTAGGTGTGCACTGAAACACAGCTGGCTCTCTGAGGTGCTGGAGTCGGCTCCTCTGTTAAGAGTGCTTGCTCTCCTTGCCAAGGAGCTGGTTTAGCTCCTAGCACGGGGGTTACGTGGCTCACAAGCACCTGAAACTCCAGCTCCGGGGGCTCCCATGCTGTCTTCTGGCCTCATCGGACACCGCACTCATGTGCACATACCCACACACATACACGTAATTAAAAGTAAAGGGCCCATACCAGCCAGATGTGGAGGCGCACACCTTTAATCTTAGCACTTGGGAGGCAGAGGCAGGGGGATCTCTAAGTTGGAGACCAGCCCAGTCCACAGAATGAGTTCCAGGACAGTCAGGGCTACACAGAGAAACCCCGTCTCAAACAAAACAAAAAACCCTAAAAAGTCCCCTCAAGACGAACAGAGTCATTTATGTTTCATATGCATCTTCTACATGCAGCCTGATGGTAACTTCATAGTTTTCATAAGGATGCCGAGACTGTGACCTTCCCTTCAAGACAGGGCAAGACCTCTGCACTGTGTGACACCAGTGCTCACAAAGCGCTGGGTTCCGGTTCGGGGCTGGGAATGCCATATAACTAAAACATTCTCAGAATGCATCTGCTGCAGCCGGAAGGGTGGCACACGCTTACATCCAGCGCGGTGATTCTGAAGCACCAAAGCTGAGAGCCCGCACAGGCTTCAAGGTGAGACCATGTCTCAAAAACAAAAAGAGGAAACCGGGGAGACGCCACAGAGGATAAAAGTGCCCAGTGTGCAATCAGGCTTGCTGGGAGAGCTCCCACCGAGAATCCCCCAGTGAGGGGCTGGGCCAGGCTCGGTGGGAGAGACTCTTCCTAGAATCTGCCAACGTGGGGCAGAGGATGTTCATTATGACAGATCAAGTTTGCTAAGAAGAATCTTGTGTTTTCTTCCTTTTTAAATCTTGCTCTTGTTGGGACTTCGAATGCCATCTTTAACATTTAATAATTGCTTATTGGCAATTAAAGAAGTGAAATGATTTTACTATCTTCTTAATGAACTTGTGTGTGTGCGCGTACATGTGCAAGTGTGTGTGTGTGTGTGTGTGTGTGTGTGCGCGCGCGCGCTTCTGAGCCTGCATGCAGAGACCAGAGGAAGATGACAGGTAATGCTGTCCACCTGTATTCCTTCATGACAGGATTTCTTATTGTCACTGGAGATGTCTGGCTCTGGGCTGGGCTAGCTCAGGGCTGCCAGTGAGTCCTGGATCCCCTCTTGTCTCTACTTCCTTCAACACAGAGGTCGCAGGCAGCCTGGACATGCTAGCTTTTCTTTTTTTTTCTTTTTTTTTTTTTTAAAGATTTATTTATTATGTGTACAGTGCTCTGCCTACCTGTATACCTGCAGGCCAGAAGAGGGCATCAGTTCACATTATAGGTGGGTGTGAGCCACCATGTGGGTGGCTGGGAATTGAACTCAGGACCTCCAGAAGAGCAGTCAGTGCTCTTAACCTCTGAGCCATCTCTCCAGTGCCCGACATGCTAGCTTTTCATGTGGATTGGATGCTGGGGGTGTACAGCCAGGCCTCACATGTGTGCAGCTGGGAATGTACAGCCAGGCCTCACATGTGTGCAGCTGGGGGTGTACAGTCAGGCCTTCATATGTGTGCAGCTGGGGGTGTACAGCCAGGCCTTCACATGTGTGCAGCTCGGGGTGTACAGCCAGGCCTCACATGTGTGCAGCTGGGGTGTACAGCCAGGCCTCACATGTGTGCAGCTGGGGTGTACAGCCAGGCCTCACATGTGTGCAGCTGGGGGTGTACAGCCAGGCCTCACGTGTGTGCAGCTGGGAATGTACAGTCAGGCCTTCACATGTGTGCAGCTGGGGGTGTACAGTCAGGCCTCACATGTGTGCAGCTGGGAATGTACAGCCAGGCCTCACATGTGTGCAGCTGGGGGTGTACAGTCAGGCCTTCATATGTGTGCAGCTGGGGGTGTACAGCCAGGCCTTCACATGTGTGCAGCTCGGGGTGTACAGCCAGGCCTCACATGTGTGCAGCTGGGGTGTACAGCCAGGCCTCACATGTGTGCAGCTGGGGGTGTACAGCCAGGCCTCACGTGTGTGCAGCTGGGAATGTACAGTCAGGCCTTCACATGTGTGCAGCTCGGGGTGTACAGTCAGGCCTCACATGTGTGCAGCTGGGAATGTACAGTCAGGCCTTCACATGTGTGCAGCTGGGGGTGTACAGTCAGGCCTCACATGTGTGCAGCTGGGGTGTACAGCCAGGCCTCACATGTGTGCAGCTGGGGGTGTGCAGCCAGGCTTTCACACGTGTGCAGCTGGGAATGTACAGTCAGGCCTTCACATGTGTGCAGCTGGGGGTGTACAGCCAGGCCTTCACATGTGTGCAGCTGGGAATGTACAGTCAGGCCTTCACATGTGTGCAGCTGGGGTGTACAGCCAGGCCTTCACATGTGTGCAGCTCGGGGTGTACAGCCAGGCCTTCACATGTGTGCAGCTCGGGGTGTACAGGCAGGCCTCACATGTGTGCAGCTCGGGGTGTACAGTCAGGCCTCACATGTGTGCAGCTGGGAATGTACAGTCAGGCCTTCACATGTGTGCAGCTGGGAATGTACAGTCAGGCCTTCACATGTGTGCAGCTGGGGGTGTACAGTCAGGCCTCACATGTGTGCAGCTGGGGGTGTACAGTCAGGCCTTCACATGTGTGCAGCTGGGGTGTACAGCCAGGCCTCACATGTGTGCAGCTGGGAATGTACAGCCAGGCCTCACATGTGTGCAGCTGGGGGTGTACAGCCAGGCCTCACATGTGTGCAGCTGGGGGTGTACAGCCAGGCCTCACATGTGTGCAGCTGGGGGTGTACAGCCAGGCCTCACATGTGTGCAGCTGGGGGTGTACAGCCAGGCCTCACATGTGTGCAGCTGGGGGTGTACAGCCAGGCCTCACATGTGTGCAGCTGGGGGTGTACAGTCAGGCCTCACATGTGTGCAGCTGGTGTGTACAGTCAGGCCTTCACATGTGTGCAGCTGGGGTGTACACTCAGGCCTTCACATGTGTGCAGCTGGGGGTGTGCAGCCAGGCCTTCATATGTGTGCAGCTGGGGGTGTACAGTTAGGCCTTCACATGTGTGCAGCTGGGGATGTACAGTCAGGCCTTCACATGTGTGCAGCTGGGAATAAACAGTCAGGCCTTCACATGTGTGCAGCTGGGGGTGTACAGCCAGGCCTCACATGTGTGCAGCTGGGGGTGGACAGTCAGGCCTTCACATGTGTGCAGCTGGGGTGTACAGCCAGGCCTCACATGTGTGCAGATGGGAGTGTACAGTCAGGCCTTCACATGTGTGCAGCTGGGGTGTACAGCCAGGCCTTCACATGTGTGCAGCTGGGGTGTACAGTTAGGCCTTCACATGTGTGCAGCTGGGGTGTACAGTTAGGCCTTCACATGTGTGCAGCTGGGGTGTACAGCCAGGCCTCACATGTGTGCAGCAGACACTCTTCCCCACTGAGCTGTGTCCCTGCCCCTCATGAGGATTTTGCGTGGTGCTCCTGTCCCTGGAGACCCTCTGATCTCTGTGTATTTGTCCTACTTTTTGTGCTGGTCGATTGACAATGAGCGTGTCATTATATCATCTTCAAATAATGCCAGCTTGCTTGGTTCTCTTTTAGCCTTTGGCCGTAGGAACCCAGTCCAGAACCTGGCACACACCAGGTATTTCTCCTCCACTGAGCTCCACCTGGCCGCCCCCTGCCCCCTTTGTCTTTTAAGACTAATTTTGGAGGTGGGCTCGGTGGCCCGTAACCCCGGCACTCGGGGAAGAGGAGGCAGGCAGATCTCTGTGAGCTCGAGGACAGCCTAGTCTACAAAATGAGTCCCGGACAGCCAAGGCTACACAGAGAAACTTGAAAAAACAGCAAAACACAACAAACAAATAAAAAAAGATTAAGTGTGTGTGTGTGTGTGTGTGTGTGTGTGTGTGTGTGTGTGTGTGGAGATTGGGCCACCAATGGGTCCTGGAATCTGAACTCGGTCCTCAGTGAGTTCTCTGAACTGCTGAACCATCTCCCCAGCCTCTTCTTTTTCTTTTCTTTTTTTATACTTTAGACAGGGTCACATCGCTTATGTTGACCTCAGACTCACTATGTCTGTAAGGATGAGTTTGATCCTTTAGCCTCCTCCTCTGGCATGCTGGGATTAAAAGCACGCAGCGTAGCATCCTGTTTATGCAGTGGTGAGAACAGAACACAGGGCCTCATACATGCTGGATAAACACTCTGCTGCACCCCCAGCCACCGCAGACCACAGTGTTCAGAATCACCTCAGATCCAAACGAATGGAGTCAGCTGATCACAGACCAATGCCTATGAAGCCAAGAGCTAAAATAAATCTCCCTTCCTCACACAAGCAATCAAACAACCCCACACAACCTAACGGTGCACAGCAGGAGCTGGGACACTGGCCGTGCCCAGATGTGGCATGTTCAGAGAAATACAGCTCGCTTGCGCATCCTGCAAGAGACAATATGATGAAGCCTTTGCCAAGAGGCAGCTTAGACTGACTGGAGAGACTTTAACTTTAAAAGGAGGAGGGGGCCAGTTTCCCAAAATGTCAATATCCCAAATATAGAGGCGTCCCAGATTGAAGGGGCCAAGCAGAAGGTGTGGTGGTGTATGCTTGTCACCCCAGCACTGAAGGGGCCACGGGAGGAGGCCTGTAGGCTTCGGTTGTCTACACCTACTTTAGCCAAGGTTCTTAAACACTTCAACCTCACTTCTAACCCACCAGAGGAAGGGGGGAAAGAATGTTAATAGGAAAAAGGGGTCGTGGATCTGTTTAGAAGCAGTTCCTTGGGCCGATTCCACTCAGCATTGTCAAGATACCAGCAGTCCTGTCCGTTAGCCAACACCAAACCGTCACGTGAATACGTAGTGGTGGCACAATCCAGAAGAAACCACAAGGTTCCGCTGAATTGCATAAGTCCGTGGAAGCAGCCAGAATCAGCCAGAGTACCACGAGACGTTCTCTGGAACGTTTTCTTCAGCGAAGTGAAGACCAGGGAAATGTAGCATGGAAGCGTAGCCTCTGTCTGTGGGGTTCTGTTTACACCCTTCCAAACATCACGTGCCCTCTCATGTGTCTGCTCCCAGCAGAACATTATGTGCCTTCTCACAAGGTCTCTTCTAAAGAAACATCATGTGACGCAACTCAGTCTTCAGAGAAACCAGAACCTTCCACTTCCGAGGACGTTAAGGTACAGACCGGATTGGGTAGACAGAAAGTTACAGACAGCCTCAGCTATGTAGGGAGACTTGGTCTTAAGGAAATGGAAAAAGAAACAAAGAGACATGATCTGTAAAGGAGGCTGCTAAACCTGGTGCCGACCCCAGATTGCACCCTCAACTGATGAGGGAGAGTCCTGTGACAGATCCCACTGAAGGCACCAGAGCCCAGGGGTTCAGTAAGTAAAGAGCCTGCCAGCCAAGCATGAGGACTCGTGACATCTGGATCTCAAACACTCCCATGTAAGACGTGTGTGATGATGGCGTGTGCTCCCAGTGCTGTGGAAGCAATCTAGGGGTTGACTGGTCAGCCAGCCTAGCCAGTCAGTAAACTCTGGGTCCAGTGAGAGATGACTCAGTGGTTAAGAGCACTGGCTGACCTGCAGAGGACCCAGGTTCAGTTCCCAGAACACACATGGCAGCTCACAACTGTAACTCCAGTTCTGGGGGATCCGACCCCTTCACACAGACATGAGTGCAGGCAAAACACTAATGCGCTATACTGGAAGTCTTGGTTCCTTTAAAACTCAGTTATGCTATGTAATGTTTTTGTTTTAATTCCAAGTGTGGGATGTGGAACTGCTTTTAGTTTATCCACCAATTATAACTGCCTTGTACAGCTCAGAGAGGGGCGTGGTCTTTGCTAGCTACAACTAGTTTAATTCTGAGGACTCAGAGAGGGTATAAGTATGAGAGCCCAGAGAGAGGAAGGAGGCTTCAAGGAGACCATGGAGGAGGCAGAAGGCTGCTGGTTCTTCCTGCTTCTGCATTTGCCATTTGCTGTTGCTGGACTGCTGGATAGACTGACAACTGAGATTGGTGTTGCCCCCAAAGAACCCAATGACCTGAACCAGCCAGAACTAAGTCTTAAGAGGTCTACATCCACTTTCTCTCCTAACCTTCTTTCTCTCCTACCTGGACTTGGGAGCGGTCAGAAGGGAGGTAGAGTTTTAAGAGACCCCCATAAAGTAGAGTTTTAAAAATAGCGCCTACAATGCACATTTTTTAAAGAGAGAGAGAATTGTAGTAATAGTGTCTCTTCACAGATATAGAAACCCTAACTAAGACTCTGTATGTATGTATGTATGTATGTATGTATGTATGTATCTATCTCCCGTCTCTCTCCCTCCCTCTCTCTCCCTCCCCTCTCCCCTCTCTCTCCAATGAGGATGTCATCATCCTGAGCCTCTCATTCCCCCTTGGGACGCCTTTTAGAAAAACTTCACGCTCCACCAGATCGCCGCCATCATGGACACGAGCCGCGTGTAGCCCATAAAGCTGGCTAGAGTGACCAAAGTGCTGGGCAGGACCGGTTCTCAGGGACAGTGCACCCAGGTGCATGTGGAATTTATGGATGACACCAGCCGCTCTATCATCCGAAACGTCAAAGGCCCTGTTCGAGAGGGTGATGTGCTCACCCTATGGAGTCAGAAAGAGTGGCTTGGAGGTTGTGCTGACCCTGCTGCTGGGTCCTGGAGATCCACCACTTAACCCATGGAATGACCTGCAACTGTTAAATAAAGCATTTATATTGAAAGAAAGAAAGAAAGAAAGAAAGAAAGAAAGAAAGAAAGAAAAACTTCACATCCTGCACCTGGCACCCGACCTTATTGGCTTTTACAATCAAGTGTGGCCTCAATATCCCTTGGATAGCCAGGCCAAATGGCTGCCTAACAGCATTCTGAATCCCAACAATATTAGGGATCTTTTCAATTACTGTGAGTGATCGGGGAAATGGGAAGAGATTTCCTATACACAAGCCTTTCCCTATCTCTGCTTCAAGCCCTCTCTTTGTTCTTCCTGTTCCCCCGCTGTGGTTGCCTGAGTAAAAATGGCCCCCACAGGCCCATAGGAAGTGACACTATTAGGAGATGTGGTTTTGTTAGAGTGGGTGTGGCCTATTGAAGGAAGTGGGTCACTGGGGGTGCACTTTGAAGTCTCAGAAGCTCAAGTTGGCTAGTGTGTCTCAGTCTCAGGTCTGGGATTTCTGGTCAAGGTGTAGGACTGTCAGCTTCTTCTCCAGCACCGTGTCTGCCTGAGTGCCACCATGTTTCCTGCCATCATAATAGTGGCCTCTGGAACTGTAAGGCCCCCAATTAAATGTCTTTCTTTGTAAGAGTTGCTGTGGTCATGGTGTCTCCTCACAGCAATAAAACCATAACTAAGACACTCACCCAACTCCCCTGTGCTGGGAGGGAAGTCTTATGTCAATTTCACACACACACACACACACACACACACACACACACACACACACACACACACACGGTATTTGAAAGGAGGGAACCTTAACTGAGAAAATGCTTCCACAAGCTCCAGCTGTAGGGCATTTCCTTAGTTAGTGACTGACAGGGGCAAGCCCAGCCCACTGTGGGTGGTCCCATCCCTGGCTGCCCGTCCCTGATTCTATAAGAAAGCAGGCTGAACAAGCCATGGGAAGCAAGCCAGTAAGCAACAGCCCTCCGTGGCCTCTGCCTCGGCTCCTGCCTCCAGGTTCCTGCAGGCTGAACAAGCCACGGGAAGCAAGCCAGTAAGCAACAGCCCTCCGTGGCCTCTGCCTCGGCTCCTGCCTCCAGGTTCCTGCCCTGACTTTGTTTTGGTGATGAACAGCAACGTGGAAGTGTGAGCTGAATCAACCCAGATTGCTTTTTGGTCACGATGTTTCATTTGCAGCAATAGGAACCCTAAGACCTAACTCCCAGCTATGTAACCCAAACCAGATGATTCATGCGCTGCTTTTGATCCCATTGACGAGCCTCCCCCTTAACCACCTCAGCCCACAGCTTCTTCTCTTCCTTGGGGCCCCTCCAGTCTCCCTTCTCCCTCTCCAGCAGACAGGGCATGCGACTACCCCTCCCTGGGGCCCACTTTTAACCCACCGGCAGCCTTTGGTCCTCCTGCTGCTGGCCGCCTCTGTCATGAGACCCCCCTCTGCTTCCTCCTACCTGGCTACCCTGGCCCCAGTTCTCCCCTTATGGGAGGCTGCTGGGGTGGATAGCCTGGCCAGTGTTCATGTCCCCTTCTCATTGAGCAAACTCTCTCTATTGGAAAAGACAGCTTCCCCCACCTTCATTAAAGCGTTCCAATATATTACCCAATCTTACAAGCTCCCTTTGCATGACCTTTTTTTGTTTTGTTTTGTTTTTTGTTTTTTGTTGTTGTTGTTTGCTTGTTTTGGTTTTTTTTTTATGATGCTCTGCCTGCATGTACACCTACATGCTAGAAGAGGGCACCAGATCACATTATAGATGGCTGTGAGCCACCATGCGGTTGCTGGGAATTGAACTCAGGACCTCTGGAAGAGCAGTCAGTGCTCTTAACCTCTGAGCCATCTCTCCAGCCCCCTTGCATGACGTTTATATGATTCTCACCAACAGCCTTTTCCCAGAGGAGTGTAGAGAACCAGGCAGACAAAACCCACCAAACTAAAGGTGCCACCCAACACCCAGTGGGGCTGAGGTGGTCCCCAATTGGAATCCCAAATGGGATTACAGTATTCCAGGAGGCATTCTAGCTAGGGACTCAATTTACAGCATGCCTCCTGGGCAGTCTCTGTAAGGCCACCCCTAAAGCAGTAAATAATGGAAAACTCCAAGAGGTGATCCGGGACAAATGTGAAAACCTACTTGAATTCCTAGACTGCCTCACAAAGGCCCTTACAATATACCAATCTGGTGGCACACACCTTTAATCCCAGCACTCAGGAGGCAGAGGCAGGCAGATCACTGTGAGTTTGAGGTCAGCCTGGTCTAAGAAATGAGTCCAGGACAGTCAGGGATACACAGAGACACCCTGCCTATAACAAAAAACAAAAACATACAATATACCAATTAGACCTAAAAGCCCAGATACAAAGCAGCTCCTCGTGACCAACTTCTTCTCCCAGAGTTTCCCAGACACTCGAGTGAAACTTTACTGCCTAGAAGAGGGGCTCCCAACCCCACGGCAGCAGTCATAGGGCTGCCCTCAAGATGTATCCGTGGGAGAGATGAAAGAGTCCAAAACCAAAAATACCAAATGCTGGCTAAGGCCTTCCTGCTGGCCACAGCATCTTCCCCGGGGTCTTTCCTCCCAAAGCCTGAGGACCCCTGGGTTCCCACTTCAAATGTGATCAAGAGGGTCACTTTCCTTCCCGTTGTGTGAAGGGGTGTCTCTGTGTTGTCAGTTGTCGACTGTTGTACCGGCAGAGAGCTAAGTGCCTGCAGGATCTTGGTAATGTCATTTCTATGGCCCATCACTGCCTTATATTTGTAAATACTTGCCCTTCTTCACCTGCTCAGATACTTGAAGGTCAGACAGCCCTCTATGCCTAAAGACATGTGTCAGGCGTTGCCCTGCTGATTGGTCATAATAAAGATCTGGTGGCCAATAGTTGGGACAGGAAGAGGAGAGCAGAACTTCAGAGAGAGAGAGAGAGACAGAGAGACAGAGAGAGACAGAGACAGAGAGACACAGAGAGACAGAGAGACAGACAGAGAGAAAGACAGACAGACAGAGAGACACAGAGACACAGAGAGACACAGAGACACAGAGAGACAGACAGAGAGAAAGACAGACAGAGAGACACAGAGACACAGAGAGACAGAAAGACAGAGAGACAGAGAGACAGACAGACAGACAGAGAGAGAGACAGACAGACAGACAGACGGACAGACAGAGAGAGACAGACAGACAGAGAGAGACAGAGACAGAGATGCTGGGAGAAGAAAACAGAACAGAGGCAGCCGCAGAAGAGAACAGATGGGAACAGGAGAGAGAAGGAAAGAACTAGCCACGCAGCGGGCTGTGGGCTGCAATACTCAGGTTAAGCATGAGCTGGGGAGACTGTCCCGGTGAACGGTTTACCCTCGTGCCTGTTTTCTCTGTGACCAAAAGGAAGGTTACTGTAGGAAGTGGCCAGAAACGGACAGAGGCGGCCCATGTTTGTACTGTAAATACCAGGAGACAGATCTGGGCGCCGCCCTAATTCCCCACTCTTATTTATCTTTACACACGAGAGGCTCCTTCCACCTCTGCCTTCAAGGCCCGTAGGACAGCAGATGGGAGGAGGGTGTCCCTGGCACACTGTATTGTGACCTGATGAGCAGGTGCTGGGAGGGCACGATGCGGTGTATACATCCTGCTCTCCCAACATCTAGATGTAGAAATAGAAGCTGTGACCCAACATTCATCATAAGCTCTCATCCCCTCCTAATGCCTCCCCTCTCGGAGGACACTGGTCCCACCGCGTTCTCTTCTCCATCTCTTGTTTCAGACCTTAACCTCTGCACATTAGCTGCTAGGTAACACTCTACCTGGCTGCTTCCCATATCACGGTCACAACCAACGCCACTGTGGCTTCATCCATCAGTGCATCGCCTCTCTCCTTATTGAAACCCCTTTCTGAAAACCCTATCGTAAAAGACAGGGTCTGACAACTCCAGACAGACCTCCCACAGCATAATGAACAGCTCGGAATCTCTGGCCAGTAGATTGTTGACGGCCCAGTATGAAAGTAGGTTTTGTTATGTATAAAAAGTAAAGACAAATGTTAGAATACAAGGTACCAGGCAGATACTATGTTATACAGAGTTTATTAAATAAGTATGGAGGGAGAAGGAAAGGGGGAAGAGGTGAGAGAGAGAGGGAGGGAGGGAGAGAGAGAAAGTAGAGAGAGGAGGTTAGAGGAAGAGTGAGTGTAACTGCCTACCTGCCACGGGGGGGGTGGGGGGGGTCGGGGGTGGCCCTGCCCAGGGCCATATAAAAGACCCTCCATGTGGCTGTCTCTCTCCCCTTTCTCTCTACTCTCACTCTCCCTCTCCCGTCCTCTCTCCACTTTCTCGCTCTCTCTTTCTCTCCCTCTTCCTCTCTCTCTCTCTCTCTGGGGTACCCCTTCCCCTTTCCTTCTCCCCCCATGCTCACTTATTAAACTCTGTATAACATAATATCTGCCTGCTACCCTGTATTCTATCATCTGTCTTTACATATATATATATATATATATATATATATATATATATATATATATATATATATAACAAATATTGCCCTCCTTAACCCTTCTTTTCTCTTCCCTTTTCTCAATCCCACTAATTACAGCATGACTTATAAACTCCTTGTCTAGCTTTCTTCAACAACAAGTTCAAAGGATTTCTAACCAGACCTTTAATCAGTATTTATAACAAGGTTATCAGGCCCTGGTTATAGAACCGGAGGCCCCCCCCCCATTATGACCTGATGTTGAAGATCCAGCTTGCCCCCAAGGACTTCAGTACCCCCAAACAGCCAGAGGTAGTTTAACAATGACATTGTCTCCTTTCCTACCTCTAGATTGGTTATCAACAGTAGATAAATTAAAAAGGGAGGAATGTAGGGTAACTGGCCAATGAAAAAATCACCCTGCCACTGGCCTGTCCCTGATCCTGTGACTTGGAAATCCCCACCCCCAAGACTCGAGGCTAATGGCCAAGCAAGGCCTCCAGCCCCTCTGCGTGTATCCACTAGCTCACTGCACATGCTCCAAAGCCTTACAACGCCCGTCTGCCCCCTCTGCCCAGCCTGCTGCTGTCTCTGTTCCCACTCAGAGAGGCAGCCGCCATTCTGTTTCTCCCCGACAAATCTCTTGTGTGAGGTTTGTTGCAAGGAGTGACTTTGTGGTATTCCTTAGTTCCCATTGCTAAGATGCCCTTGGACCAGAAAACCCTTTCAGGAAACACGGATGGATTCAGGGCCAGGATATGCGACATTAACCACTAAATGCCTCCCAAAAAAAGGTCTATACTGAGGAATTGAAACTAGCTAGAACCATAAAAGTCCGCCCACCTCCTCCTCCACAGTACAGAGACAACTGCCAAGAGATGCACCTCACCTTTCAAAACTGCTCTGTGAGTGAATGCTACCACTTTACCACCCAAGCGCGTTACTTTCTAAAATGGGGCAACGTATACCACTGAGCTATCTGCAAGCATGCCTGGGAAAACAGAATCAGCCATCTTTCTTGCTGGCTAGATCCCAGTCACTTGGTCACCAACAAGGATCCTTGGCGGGGGGTCTTAGGAGATGGCTCAGTAGGTGAGGGAGCTGGCCACCAAGCCTAACAGCATGAGGGCCCGAGCTTGATACCAAGACCCACATGGTGAGAGGAGAGAACTGACGATGTCCTCTGACCCCCCACAAAACGCACATCTCCGTAGAAAGCATTCCTGTCTTTATATTGTTTTTCTGCACGTTAATTGGGGGGGGGGGCATCTCTCAACAACCAGCTTACCAATCCCAGAATCCTTGTTGGTGACCAAGAACCTGTGATCTTCCCGGCAAGAAATAGCCAATTGTTGTCGCATTTTTTGTTTGTTTGTTTGTTTGTTTTCGAGACAGAGTTTCTCTGTGTAGCCTTGGCTGTCCTAGACTCGCTTTGTAGACCAGGCTGGCCTTGAACTCACAGCGATCTGCCTGCCTCTGCCTCCCAAGCACCGAGATTGAAGGTGTGCACCACCACCGCCGGGCACTGTTGTTCTATTTTTTAAATTTAATTTTGCTTTATGTGAGTTTGTGTGTGGGGATATGCAGCACATGCGCTGTGAGGAGACCAAAGGACAACTTCTTCCTTCCTCCATGTGGGTCCCAGGGCTTAGTTTAGGTTGTCAGGCTTGGCCACACAAGCTCTTTCACATGTGGTGGACCACACTCTGAAGGAGGCAGTCCCAATCTGGGACTGGATATGGTTCGCAGAGCAACCAACACCCCTCAGTCATGGCACTCCCCGATGCTGGCCAAGGATCTCTTTCCCTCTTTCTGGACCCTGATAGCCCCAACTTGGGTGTGGGCAATGGCCTTTTAGTCCCTCAGAAAACAAACAAGCAAACAAAAGCCCTGGTAACCCTCGGTGCTCATGTAAACATCATTAGGATGGTTGCCAGCTTCTTACATCTGTGGGCAGTTTGTGTCTGGTGAGCCGTGGCAATCCCTCAAGAAAGCTGCCTGTCGCCAGCATCACTTCCTACCCTTATCTATGATGGAAAAAACTTCATCACATAGAAAAGACCCTCTGGTTAGGGAGATACATACCCTCTTAAAATGACGTGGCATCAAACTCAACCAAAAAACTAAATCTCCTCATTTTAGGGGAGGAGGTGTTCCAGATAGCACCTTGCATGGCCACAAGTAATAGTTACAACCCTGACTCATGGACCCAAATCGCTTCTCTCACCCCAAATAAAAATGGCCATGGAGGAAAACACCTCTCTCCATTTTCTGCCCATCGTAGCAGCAGTCCACCAATGCTGAGGACCGATTAAAACAGGCCCTGCTGAAAAAGCTGCTTCTTCCTAGCCAGCCGAGTCTGAGAATCAAGGCCTTAAAGCCGGCCCTACCTCAGACCTCACAGCCCTCCCTGAATTAATATGGGAAATCAAAACTATATAGTCACCCTTTTGGTAGAATGTTTTAATGTTTTTTAATATATTTTATTAATTTATTCATATTACATCTCAAGTGTTATCCCATCCCTTGTATCCTCCCATTCCTCCCTCCCTCCCATTTTCCCCTTACTCCCCTCCCCTATGACTGTGTCTGAGGGGGACCTCCTCCCCCTGTATATGCTCATAGGGTATCAAGTCTTTTCTTGGTAGACTGCTATCCTTCCTCTGAGTGCCACCAGGCCTCCTCATCCAGGGGATGTGGTCAAATATGGGGCACACGAGTTCATGTGAAAGTCAGTCCCCACTCTCCACTCAATCGTGGAGAATGTCCTGTCCCTTAGCTAGATCTGGGTAGGGGTTCGAAGTTTACTGCACCTATTGTCCTTGGCTGGTGCCATAGTTTGAGCAGGACCGCTGGGCCCAGATCTACCCATCATAATGTTCTACTTGTAGGTTTCTAGGACCCTCTGGATCCTTCTATTTCCCCATTCTCCCTTGCTTCTCCCAATAGGAAGTCTTCCCCTCTGTCCCATTTTCCTGGTAAGTGAAGACTTTCATGGGGCATGCCCCTTGGGCTAGTGTCCAGATATGAGTATATACCATTTGACTCTTTCTGTTTCTGGGTTAACTAACTCATTATGATCATTTCTAGTTCAATCCATTTGTCCACAAATTTCTGGAATTATTTTTAATAGCTGAGTAGTATTCCACAGTGTAAATGTACCACAGTTTCTTTATCCATATTTCTACTGAGGGACACTTAGGCTATTTCCATGTTCTGGCTATTATGAATAAGGCTGCTATGGTTGAGCAAATGTCCTTGTGTGCTGGAGATCCTCTGGAGGAATCTCCATACCTGGTCTCAAGCTGTACTATAAAGCAACAGCAATTAAAACAGCATGGTACTGGCACAACAATAGGATGGTTGATCGGTGGAATCGAATCAAAGACCCAGAAATGAACCCAGATACATATGGTCACTTGATTTTTGACAAAGAAGCCAAATCTATTCAGTGGAAAAAGGATAGCATCTTCAACAAATGGTGCTGGTCTAACTGGATGTCTACATGTAAAAAAGTGCAATTAGACCCATATTTGTTAGCATTCACAAAACTCAAGTCCAAGTGGATCAAAGACCTCAACATAAAACCAGAGACACTAAACCGGTTAGAAGAAAAAGTGGGGAAGAGCCTGGAACACATTGGCACAGGAGACAACTTCCTGAACAGAATTCCAACAGCCAGGCCTTAAGGTCAACAATTAATAAAAGGGACCTCATGAGGCTGAGAAGCTTCTGTAAGGCAGGAGACTCTGTCAACAAAGCAAAGTGACCGCCTACAAACTGGGAAAAGATCTTCACCAACCCTACATGTGACAAAGGTCTAATTTCCAAAATATATAAAAAAAAAACTCAAGAAATTAAACATCACCAAACCAAATAACCCAATTGAGAAATGGGGCTCAGAACTAAAGAGAGAATTCTCAACAGAGGAATATCGAATGGCTGAGAAGCACTTAAAGAAATGCTCAACATCTTTAATCATCAAGGGAATGCAAATCAAAATGACTTTGAGATTCCATCTTACACCTATCAGAATGTCTAAGATCAAAAAACTCAAGTGACACCACATGCTGGTGAGGATGTGGAGAGAAAAGAACACTCCTTCATTGCTGGTGGGAGTGCAAACTAGTACAACCACTTTGAAAATCTATCTGGCGCGTTCTCCAGTATCTAGTCACCTTTACCCCCCCCCCCCATGACTCCTGGAGGAAATGCCACACAAGCCGCCGGCTCCACCACCCTTCTTCCCTCCATCCAACAGCCCAGAGCCCACAGACCTCCCTTTCCTCTATTCCTCTGGCTGTGTTTGTCATCCTTCGTTCCGACTCCTCCGCTGCTGCCCAGGCTCCCCCTAACCCTCCCAGCACCCACCACTGGAGGTTCTTCGCTAGGGAGACATACAATGGACGCAACAAAATTGCCGGACCCCAGGACTGCCCACTGGAAGGATGCCGGACCGGGATTAAGATTCCCTCACGCCCTGAGTCCACCTCCACCGTCCCTGGCCCCTTCCTCTGCTTTCGTTACTGAAACACGGGTGACTGCCTCGGGAAGCCTCCATAGATGGAGGCTGCAGGTACTGGCATGGCAGAATTGACTCTTTCCGTCGCAGTGACATCACGTTCACCAACCTTAACACTCACTTTCACCTTACCATCAGCAGTCCCTGGGAGTTATGGGTAAACTCTGCCCTAATGGCTATGCCAAATCCCCTGTCGCCGACCTTCATGTCCCTCCCTCCAAATATGCCTTAACCCGCGTTAATATTCTTCAACAGGAGGACCAAGCTCAGAAGGAGCTTCAGGCCACCCTTCCCTGGCTGCAGTACATCATCCGCTGTGCTGCTCGCCTCTTTCCCTTAACCACCCTCCCCAACTTCTCCCAATGCTTTATCTGCAGCAGTCCACTTAGCATCTCCCTTCTGAGCCCCAGGGATGCTTACCCACAGAGCAGTGCCTCTCTTTGATCTGCCCCTCCCTCCCCCTTTGCCTTGTAGGGCCCTCCTTGAGAAACCATCCAGAAACATCACCATTACCAAGGCAACTTGTGCTAACCCCTTTACTCTTCTCCGCTGTGAAGACACTACAGGTTCCTGCATTAATCCCTCCTTTCAAGGGTTCGGCGCCTCTTGTAATGATTGCTCCCCCGGTTCATCTCTAGGAGCCTAAGGAACTCGCTTTACAATTGGGAGGAAACAAAAAAAACGAAGAGAGCTCTTCATCCCTGTGCTCATGGGACTAGGTCCTGCTGTCTCACTGGGTGCTGTGGAAGACTTGGAAGCAGCCCCTGTGCAAAGACATCTCCTGGCCAGTGACTTCCAGGGCAAACTCTGAAGACAGGCCCTTTAACACCAGATTACCTCTCTGAGGTTGCCTTCCTAAACCAGAGAGCCCTGGACTTACCAACAAGATGGCTGAACAGGAAGAGACCTGCATGTTGTTGGGGGAGGAATGCTGTTTTTATGTCAGTGAATCTGCACTGGTGGAACAAGATGAAGAAATGCTCAGAGATCTGTAGCGAGAGCTCCGGGCTTGCCATGTCCCCCTACCCCATGGTACTCAAACCCTTTGGTAGCTTGACTCCTTCCCTCCTCCGCCCCATAGGCCTGCTCCTCCTGGCACCCTGCCTCATCCAATTCTTAAAAACAGCAAAAGAGCAATATTGCCAAGGTCACTGCCAGTTGGGCTCTGGTTCAATACAAAGAAGTCTCCAGCAAAGAAGCTGAAGTGATAATGTCTCTCCTTTATAAAATAAAATAGGGAGCCAGGCATGGTGGCACACGCCTTTAATCCCAGCACTTGGGAGGCAGAGGCAGGCGGATCGCTGTGAGTTCGAGGCCAGCCTGGTCTACAAAGCGAGTCCAGGACAGCCAAGGCTACACAGAGAAACCCTGTGTCAAAAAACAAACAAACAAACAAAACAAAAAACAAAAAAATAAACTAGGGGGAGATGTTGGACCCTACTGTTAAGGTCGAAGTCTGGCATCTCTGGATAGCCCCTGAGCTTGGTGTTAACATGACAGACTCCCTTCCTCAGCTGCTCTCTCTCCTCTCTGTCTGATCTGGGGAAACCCCAGATCCTCTAAGGAGTGTCACACAGCCCTCAGGGAGATTATTGGCCTAACCCTTTCCCAGTAAGAAACTCTTTCAGCGGCAGTGGGAAATCAGGCCCTGCCATGAGGACAAGGGAGTGGGCCCTGATCCAGGGCTCTGAGTGGACCTCACCCCAACATCTACCCCATGTATGACCTGCTGGAACACATGAAAGGGCCAGACCTGCAGATGCAAAGATCAAGAATCTCCTTGACACACGGCAACAACGGGATATCCGACAGCAGTCCCAGGGAGGATCCGGTAACAATAGTGCAGGCCTCCAACCACACCCATGACTCGTAGCAATGAACATTTGAGAGTAAACATATGTGGACAAAGGCTATACTGCGTGATACGCTACAGCTTCTGTGACAAGATTTTTTGTTTGTCTCTTTGTTTTATTTTACTGGGGAGAGGAGAGAGATTTTGGCGCATGACATGTAAATCATAGATATTCAATTAAAAAGGAAAGAAAAAGAAAGAAAGAAAGAAAGAAAAGAAAGAAAGAAAGAAGAAACCAGTTCAGGTGTACCTAGGGATTACTGGAAATACCCTCCCCCAGGCTAGTGAGGTCTTGGTACCTTAGCTTTCAACCAATGACCTTTTCCCATACCTCTAACCATACCTAGAGTTCTTCCCCACCCCCAGCCCCAGCCCCAATGGCCATAGGATAGTTAAGTGCTGTGCTCCCCTTCTTATGATAGGGCTGTGCTGCTGTATGTAAATGAAGTATCCCTGGGCACCCCTCGACCCAGCAAATTAAGCACATTCACCCCCAAACCCCTCCCACTGCCCAAGGTATATAAGTTTTACATGACATAAAGGGGGCCTCCATCGTCTATTTCACCCAAGATTGTCTGAGACTCGTCATTTATTCTAGAGATGGAAGGGCTCCCCTCCTCCCTGAAGGATTTGCCCTTGGATCTCTGGGACAGGCTGCCAGGCAGCCATAGCTGTCCCTGAGAGCTGCTGACCGCCATGCACAGCCCACTGGACCGGTGTTCCAGCTGTGAATCAATCAGGCACAGACGTTTGCCCGCACCCTCTGCCGTTAGCACAGCGGCCTAACCAAAGGCTTGTAACACTGCGTTATCACCACCAGCTTTGGAATCCTTGAGCTTCCGCCATTCACCAGTGTGTCAGCACAGGTCATTAGGTCACTGTGCTGTTCTTTCATGACCCCGAGGCTGGCTCTCCTGCCTGTCACAGGTGGCAAGGGGTGGAAGTGGAGTGGGAGCAGACAGAAGGCATCTGTCCTTCATCCATGTTACCACATGGAAAGTGAGTGGCAGGACCACCTCCCCCACACTCACACCCTTGGGGCCAGCTCACCCATAACTCCTACAGCCAGGGCCAGTCCTCCTGTGCTTCCCAGGTAATGTGTGGGGGCCTCTTTCCAGAGCACTGCAGCTGGTGAGGAGGCTCCTGCTCTAGAGCCCTCAGGGCCCACACTGTCAAAGCAAGGGGTAACCAGTTCTGTACAGGCCTCAGAGATCAACATGGCTGCAGGCAGTAGCCCAGACCAGAGATGTCTGCCTGGCTTTTGGTAGTAACAGCCCCACTCTGCTGCTGGGCCACGGACTCAGACATGGCCCTCAGTGGCAGTGGACCAGGACCTTGCCATGGTCCTAGGTGGCGTCGCCGGCTACTCGCATCACCTCGCTACCCTCAGTCTCCAGTTCTGCTCCCTTCAGAGCGCACACGTCCTTCTGCCTCTCTTTCCCCTCCATTCTTCCACCTTTCCCTTGCTCCTCTTAGTGGTGCCCAGGGTCTTTGGGGGTCGACTCAGGAGTGCCTGTGCAATATGGCATTAGGCAGGGGTCCTCTTGGGTGTGGTCTGCCCCACTTGGGTCTGCACAGCTCCAAACTAGTGTTCATTTCTGGCTCGTTCCTTGCCCAGCCTGTGGCGCCAAACTGGTGATCATCTTGGACTTACTCCCGCCACGGCTACATGGCCCCTGTAGGGCATCGTCTTGTCTTAGGCTCACTCCCTGTTTTTTGTTTGTTCGGTTGGTTGGTTTTGTTTGTTTGTTTGTTTTCCAAGAGAGGGTTTCTCTCTGTAGCCTTGGCTGGCCTGGACTATTTTTGTAGACCAGGCTGGCCTTGAATTCATAGCAATCCGCCTATCTCTGCCTCCGGAGTTCTGGGATTAAAGGCGTGTGACACCACACCCGGTTTGCTTTGTTTTTTAAGTTAACTGTTTGATGCTTTATCTTCCCCCCCACCCTTTCCGATCAGGTTTCTCAAACCAGTGAATAGTCAAGAGAATTAAATTTGAAGTCTGTACAAAAGCTTCTCAATAGCAGCATACAGTCTTCCACTTGTCAGTCCTTAACATCTGCCTCACCGAGTTGTCATGCATTTCTGTTTCACAAGGCTCAACTATTACATGCACATGGCTGTAGCACGCAATAAAATGGCATACAGAGTTTTGTCCTTGTTGTTGGTATGAATGAAGTATCTTTTCAACACCAACTCTTAAGGCTCCCGATGCCTTATCCTGGCAAGGCTTCTAGGAATTTACAGAACAATTGCAAATCTTCGTTCAAAGGTTGGGAGACTTGCAGTGTGTATCCTGTAGTTACTTACAGGATTTACTTTAAATATTCCAGGTATGCATGGGGAGACGGCTATGCAGTTGTGATCTGAGTTCAGACCCATGCCACCTATGCAAACAGCTGGGCATGGCTGTGCATGCCCAGCACTTGGGGAGACCATTTGTGGGCCACCAGTATGGGTTAAAATGGTGAGATCCATGTTAATGAAAGACCCTGTTTAATAAATAAGGCGGCAAGAGACACAGGACACTAACATTGCCCTCTGGGCTCACGTGGTCAACAACAAAAGATTGCAACAAAAACATTCATAGTGTGTTAGCAGTTAGTTGTACCAAGAAGGCAATTTCTCCAGTCTGGAAGTGAGAGTTCCATTAGAAGAGTCAAGAACTCAAGTGCCTGCGTGGAATATGGCAGCTGAGGGTAATTAGACAGAACAGAGCAGGTGAACAGGAATGAAAGGTTAACTTCAGTGACCGGTAACTTCGCTCCAAGTCCTGGTAAACTGGCCTCCAAGACCGTCAGGGCTACACGCTCTACCAACAATATTTATTCTAGCCTACAAGTTCTTTGGGAGTGCAAATTAGAAAGTTTGTTTGGGTCTTCATTCCAATGAAATTATTCACAGCTAATCTGAAATGACAGCAAGTCTTAGGACTTTTAGACCCTCACCAAAATTACATTTATTTATATTTATTATATGGAGGGGAAATTTATAGCACTTGGTCGTTTGTTCAAATAGAAGATTTGTAAAATTGATAAATTCCATTTTGAAAAGGGTGTTTTATTAAATTATAAACTTTTAAAAACAAGCCTATCGAGCAAAATCTAATACTGCTCCCCTAATATTTTATAACGGAATTTTCTTGTACTTGTATCCATTTTCTGTGCCTTATGGACCCATTCATACTCCCATACTTAGAGTCAGAGGTTCCCTTCTGAAGAGATCATGACATTAAGGTAAAATGTGGTCCCAGTCCCTGAATTTCCACTTTCTTGCCACTCTTGAATATGTATCTGTGAGACCTGAAGAAGCTGCAATCCTGCCAACTGTCACCCGTAGCAAAATGCCTTACAATAAACTTAGGATTGTGAGGAAAGAAAGAAGCAGGCACATTCCTTAGCCAGCCATGTTGTAAAGTTATTCATAATTATCTCCAGGACGTGTTCTGTGGAGTCTTTGCCTCGTCTCTTAATTTCTCCATAAAGATGGACACTATTCACTTTCAAATGAGCAGGCAGACTACTTGGCAAGTGACTCAAAATAAGTCCATTCAGTGTTTCACGCTCTCCATTAGTAACGATCAGGTCTGTGAAATGTCTTGTGATGTACTGTGGGGTAACTTTTTTCATGTGAATCTGGTATAAGTGTTGGGAGCTGTTCCCGGAGCCCTACTGTTGTCCCACGAGGCCTATCCGATGTTGTGGTGAGAATCTAAGGAGATGTCTGCCTGTTGAAGTAAGAAGCAAAGTCATCTGGAGATTCACCATAAACCACCTCTGCACCACTGGTGTCTACGGTGGTCTTAGCTAAAGGTCTTAATGGAGATTATCCCACGAGCCTCTCTCTCTCTCTCTCTCTCTCTCTCTCTCTCTCTCTCTCTCTCTCTCTCTCTCTCTCAGTTTTTGTCTTAGCTGCCAACATTTCCTTCCGTTGCTGCTGGTTCCACAGCATGAGCATCAAGTGTTGCGGCTGTTTGTTCTTAATCACCAAGGTACTGAAGCCCAGAGGAAGGACAGTGACTTTCCCCAGCTGCAGCTGCCCTGTCGCCCACCACGGCCTCTGGAGGCTCTTCAGCGATGCTTTCCTCTTGGAGCCTCTCTTGCCGCCGCCGCCATGTTATTTCTCTTCATTTTATTTTGTGTGTATGAATATTTTGTCTGCAGTTATGTGCACCAAGGCTGTCCAGAAATTCACAGAGATCTACCTGCCTCTGCCTCCCAGCTACTGTGATTCAAGGTGTGAGCTACCACTGCCTTCTTAATTCTTATTTTATGTGTATGGGGAGAGGGGTTGCCTGTATGTATGTATGTGCTATGTGTGTGCAGTGCCCGTGGAGGCCGGATCTCCCGGGAACTGGAGTTACAGGAGGTTGTCCTGGGAATTGAACCCAGGTCCTCTGGAAAAGCAGCCAGAGCTCTTAACCACCAAGCCATCTTTCCAATCCCTGATACAAAGTCTTTTGATTCCAGGGCACTGCTCTTGGGGTTTTGATGAGATAGGGTTTCTCTATGTAACCCTGAGTGTCTTAGAACATGCTGTGTAGAGCAGGCTGACTTTGAACTCGCTAAGATTGAGGGTTGCCTCTGCAGGGGGCAGACGGAACGGTCTGTTCTGCAGAGAATAGGCATGGCTCCTCCGGCCATCAGTGAACCCAAAGGTGACATTTTAGGGGTCATGGCTGAGGGAGGGGCACTAGCAGAAACATAAGGACAGTCAGGATCACATCCCCCATTCCTGGGCCTATAATGATGTCTGCTTTGGGCTCTCCAGAGGGTGCTTCTGCAATTCCCCCTCATACCCTGCAGGCTCGTGCGTGTGAATACTCAGATGGTACGTATGTCTTTTCTGGGATTTCTCAAACTTTTAAGAAAGGAGGCATGGTTGGTGCAGGTGGGTCACCAGAGCTGCCTTTTGAGGAGCACATGACTACTCCACGTCCCGTCTGAGCTGTTCCCCAAGCTTCCCAGACATGAAAGCCAGCACCTTCAAGTGCTTGTTCTCCCAGACCAGGCTGCTCCTGCCACCATGCCTTCCCCGCCAGGTGAGCTGAAAGGGCCCTCGTCAAGCTGTTCCTCTCTGGGACCTCATCACAACAATGATGAGGGTACAACTAGCACTCGTGACATGACGCAAAGCTAATCGTGACACAGGAGAAGAGGTGCAGAGAACCCCTCTTTAACTGTTTCCTTCCAACTATAATGTCACTTCATGGGGGCTGCAGAGTTGGCTCAGTGGTTACGACCTCTTGCGGAGGACCCAGGATGACCTCCAGCATCCATACAGGGGTTCACAACCATCTGTAACTTAGCTTCTAGGGGATCTGTCCTCTCCTGATCTCCTTGGGTACCAGACACACACATGTTGCACACACATACATGCAAGCAAACACATAAAAATATTTTTTTAAAACCCTCCTTGGAGGGAGGAAAGGGGGTCATAAGAAGCAGGAAGTTCAGAAAGTTACAAATTCACAAGCCCCCTCCCCCAGGTTTTGCAATCTGTAAACAATGGCTAGAGAGGAGGAGGCGCTGCAAGTTGTGACAGGGGCTCCAGGGATACAGCTTTCTTGAGCCATCACCTGTGCTGAGGTGGGTGTGAGCCGTGCTCCTCTAAATAAACCCAAGGAACCCATTGGCTCACCAGCCAGATTTGGGTGGGATCACCTCTTCCGACTGCGATTAGGCCCTATCTGGGGTGAACGGGCATCTCTTCATGTCACCCCATAAAAAGTCACACAACGCCTTCACCTGCACGAAACGCTGATAGTCAAGCTGGCCCAGGGCTAGGAATTGTCCTGTCTATCAGGGAATAAAGGCATGAACACGGTAAGGTATGGGCAGGGGTGGCTGGCGGTACATGTTCAGCCACTTCCACGTTTCCAACGTTCGTGTACAAGGCCTCACACGGCCACCCGAAGAGACATACACAACAGGAGAGACTGACTGCCCCAGGGGTCGGACTAGGAGACCTAGCCTCAGAGAGGGGAAAGCTAACTTGGCTTCTTTCTCAGGCTGAGGGAACCTGAGTATGCCCATGAGCAAAGTCCTTGCGTTGTGCCTGACCTCACACTCTGATGGTTGTGGTGTCTAGCCTCTCTAGAACGGGCTTGATGAAGTGGTGCCCTCAAGAAAAACAGGCCCGAGACACTGGTCCACACAGAACAAGAGTAAACGTCAGGACCTAAGGCACACCTTTATGTTTCCTTGGTCTCTTTGCTCAGACCAAGGCCAACGTCTGAGATGATGACAGCGCTCAGGTCCTAAAGGCCCTGTGAGGAAGCACGCTAGGGACGCTGGCACCCACGCCGGTTTATGAATACTCCAGACATCTGCGCACAGGTGCACGCAATCACCTGTTCTGACATTCTGTATTTTAAAACGACAAGTACAAGTACTCAAAGTTGGGGTGTGGGGCTTCGGTAAGATAGAGGCCAGGTGTCTCCACGATCCCTCAAAGAAGGATTTATAGGCACTGGGCCTAGCTGGGAGCTTGAAGTTTTGAGGACAGGTGGGGACATGAGAGGTGGCACATGTTGAGGGTTGGCCGGGCACCAGGTGGGATTGGTGGCACTTCTGGCTCAAGATGCAGGGTGCACTGTGTGTAGAGTAGAAGGTGCATGGTGTGGGGGTTCAGGGTGCACGATGCCAGTACAGGATGCAGAGTGCATATTGTCTGATGGTTAACGTTATGTCTAAAAGCTTAGATTTACTATGCTTGAGAGAGCAAAAGAAAAAAAAAATGCCTCTGACGGACGTGTAAGCCCCTAGCCTGCTCGGGCTGTACACTAGCAGCCCACTTTCCTTTTCTCCCAGACATTGAAGACTATTCTTAAATTGACTGATTCTGTAAACGTTGCTGTTCTAGCAAGTTTAGTCGTAAGGCTAACTGCTATTTCTGGTTTTGTAATCAAACTTGTTTACCCTGCTCAAAAGATGACTAGGGCAACTACAAGACATATATGTCAAAAGTTAAGCCCCTGCCTCCATGTAGGCAATCACATGTACTCTTGTGGGGTTGCCTTTACAAGCGCTGGGCTTTTCTGCCTAGGGATTTTCTGCATCTCGGGAGCGCTTCTCAGGTAAAGACCTGGTCCCAATCAGTCCGGGTGCCAATATCTAAAATAAAAAGCCTCTTCTTATTAAATTTTATTCACGGTCATGGTGAATCTCTGAGCGACTCCAGATCCCTAACAGTAGGGTGCACGGTGCACAGGGCCCGGTGCAGAAATGTGAGCGAGAGCTGCAGGGCAGGGGCCAGCTCTCTAGAAGGGGAACTCGCAGACGAAGTACAGGCGCCGCTCACAGTCATGGTCCCACCAGGAACCGTCGTCTGAGGCCTGCGCCACACAGTTCTCCAGGACGCCGCCATTTGGCTGATCCGGGCTGAGTGGATGTGATGCCGCACTAGGATGGGTACCGGACTCCAGGCTGGACGCACGGTGCCAGGCGAAGAAGGACACGCGCTGGCCGTTCTCGAAAAGGTACAGCCCTTCCGAACGCCGGTCGTGCACACCCAGCCACACCGGCCAGTTGTAGGGGGCGAGCGCAGCGCGCAAGTACCGGCTCAGCGCATCCATCTGCTGGCGGTCCGCAGGCTGAGCTAGGTTCCCGCCCCGCGCCCTGCAGCGCGCCTGCGCCGCCGCCTGGGTCTCGAAGTCTCGCGAGAGCAGGAAGCACTTGTGGCCTAGGCGCAAACCCTTCAGGCAACCTGTGTGTGTGGGGGTGAGGCGGAGTCAGAAGGTTGGGGGGCGGGAGGGGGCGGGAGGGGGCGGGGCCAGAGCTAGGCCTTTAGGTGATCAATGAGGTAGAACCAAGGTTGCGGGAGTCCGGAGAGGGCGGGGCCCGTAGGTAGAGGGAGGAGCCAGAGCCGTGCGGGAAGGTGGAGGGCGGGGCCAGATGAAGGATGGCCAATGAGGTGGAGGCAGGCCTACTGGGGGCGGGGCCAAATCGCTGGTGTCGGAAAGACCAACGAAGCCGAGCCAGGGCTGCAGGGGGTGTTGGGGGGGCTGAAAGAGGGCGGAGTCAGAGGTAGAACCGCTGTGACCAGTGAAGCCAGGACAGGGCTGCTGAAGGCGTGGCTATAAAAGGAGACAGCCCTTCAGTGGTCAAAACTGATCAGGAGGAGCCAAAGCACTGAGGAGGATAGAGAGGGCGTGGATAGTAGGAGGGATTAGAACTTCAGTGACCAATGAGGCCTGGCCAGGCTGTCAGGGGCAGGGCCAAAGCGTCTGTAGGTGGAGAAGAGTGGGTCCCGGGGAGTCTTATTAGAGCTGTAGTGTCTTAGGAGGTGGAGCCAGAGTCTTCCGTGGGCGTGGCTAGGGTGTGGGCGGTTCCAGACAATGGGTGGGGCTTTCAGGGTGTGGCACAGGTTGGCTCACCCACCTCGGAATCCAGCTCCAGATGTGCCAGCGCATGCCAGTTCTGGTGTGGACCTTCTGGTATCCTGGAGCCCGTGGTCCCCAGGCCTCCAGACCTCCCTGGGTCCCCTCCTCCCATCTAGGCCCTCTTGGTGCTCACCCTCCAAGCGGCCGTGCTCCTGCTCAGCGCGGACCTCTGCCTCCTTCAGAGCTTGCACCGAGTCTCGGGTGTCTCTCGCTGCATCCCGCAGCTGCCGCAGCCCCTGGGTCAGCTCAACTACACGGGTGTCCAAAGTGTGCAGACGGATGTGCAGTTGGTGTAGGCCGGCATCCAGGCTGGCCAAGCGGCCCACTGTGAAGGGACAGAATGCTCAACTGGAGGAGCAACCAGGGGCCCTAAGGACAAGGCCCTCAGACTCCCAAGAGTGGAGTGGATGAGGCAATCTGGACCATGTAGATGAAGTTCAGGGCTTTAGGCTCCCCTGATGTGCCTGGCCTCCAGATGGGCCTGTGATTGAACAGATAGGCCATCCGGGTTTCTGGATACTCACAGATATAAGTGATGGTGTCTTCTGGTGTGGGAGAAGAGCTGGGGAAAGGGTTGGGACTAGAAAAGCCTGCTGTGGTGGTTTCCTCTTCCTCTTCTTCCTCTGGAGTCTCCTTGGTTCTCCAGGCCTCTTTGCCTTCATGATTTTCAGCAAGATTATCCTCCTTATTTCCCACCGCAGTGGGCAGCCCCAGGGCCTCCTGTAGATCCTGGGGCCGAGAACACATGTCAGTCTCCTTCCCACCTTCCCTCTTGGCTCTCTGAACCACGTAAACCTCACTCTTTGCCCAGCTCTACAACCCTTCACCCCAAGCTAACAGTGCCCCTCCGACACTCACCTTCAGCATCATCGACTCCCTCTCTCGCTCCTGCTCCAGGGCCCCTCCCCAGGCTCCCTCCCACTCCCTCCCAAGACCCCGGGCTCCATGGCCAAAACCCAAAAGCTGAGGGACCACTAGGGCCCCCAAGAGCCAAGCTGCCTGCATCCAGCTGGGCTTCCCAGCACCCAGACTAGAAGAGGCCACAATGCCTGGGGTAGTTCTGGGGTGTCAGACTGGCGAGTGTCCCAGTCCAGTGGACAGATCACAAGCCCCTTGGTCCTGCTAGGCTTTCCCTTCTGCCTCCCTTTCTGATCTGGTCTCTCTCAACTGTTGGTCTCCTCAGCTTCTCTTGGTGTGTCTCCCCGCCCCTCTTGGCTTCCAGGAGGCTCTGCCTCTGTGGCCGGAAACCTCCAACGTTCCAAAGCCTGATCCCGCCTTGGGTCTCTCCACACCCACCCCTTGCCACTTTCCAGACTTCTGCTTCTGCCCCCTCTTTGCTCCCGTTTGCAAGTACAAGCACTTAGATGGACAGAAGGAAGATGCACGTGGTTCTCCAGGGCATCCTTCATACTGGTAGGCTTCAGCCTTGGTCCAGGAGCCTTCTCAGAACAAAGCAGGCCATGTATGATAGGATGCTGGCTTTTGGCTCTGTTCCCTTTTCTCTGTCTTGACCATCCCGAGGAGGGAGCAGGAGGGGGCGGGGCAGGCTGCAGAATATGCTAAGGTTGTTATTATCCTGTGTCCACCACTTACCACACAGCCTAATGAAGGGACTTTTCTATCATTCCCAGGCTCCAGGGCTCTCCCAACCCCCATCCAGATGGCCTACCCCGGCCCTCCCAGCCCTTGTGTGTGTGCCTGCTTGTGGGGACGTGTGTGAACAGCACGCATGTGTGCAGCTTGAAAGGTGCAACTCCAAGATTCTCCTGCAGGCCGGGCCCTGAGCAGGCTGCTGCTGCTGCTGCGGTGGGCGGTGGTGGAGGGTCCAGTGAGGAGAAGGGGTTGATAGTCAGAGCAGGTATCTCCAGGAAGTACACCAACCTGGCCCTGGGCTCTGAGCAGAGAGCATTCTGCAAGCTGCCTCATCCCAGCCTAGACCACTGCAGTCACCTCCCCTGCTCCCCCTCCTCCCACAGAGCCCCTCCAATCTGGGCTGCTTGCCTGCCGCAGCCAGAGCAATCCTTCCAAACCATAAATCAGATCGCATTACTCCCCACGCCCCTGCTTCCTCACCTTCCCATCAGAAGCAGGAGAGAAGCCAAAGCCGGCCTCAGTCTCAGTGCAGCATGCAGGGCTGGGGCCCGGGAGAGAACCCCCTCCCCCCCCCCCCCAGTCTCACCCCATCTCCCCTCCCCTCCTCTATCTGAAGACTTCCCTCAGCCCCTTCTCATTGCTGGAGCCTCAGCTCTGACCACCATGTAAGGTGCTTTCTAGAATGCCTCCTTTTCTTCTAGGTGTGATCCAACCAGTATGGCCTTGTTTATTCACGTTTGTCTCTTGCAGACCAAGGCAGGGATTTTGGGGTACTTCAGTATTCCCAAATCAAAGCTGGGCTTCCTAGCACCTAACAGTAGGTGCTCAGTTAAGCTGCTGGATAGGAACAGCAGCTTGGTCAAAGGCTGTAAAGACAGACTTTTATGTTTAGGTCGCACCTCAGTTCTCAAGGTATCTGCCTGAGTGGGGGTGCTGTGGGCAGTGGGAGGACCCAAAGCCAAGGAGGGAGAAGGCTGTGCCATGCCCACTGCATGCCAGGCCCATGAGTCCTGCAGGGCTTTCCTGCCAATTCATGAGACAGCAACCTAGGGGCCCAGGCTCTGCAAGGAAAAAGCAAAGAAACTTACAGAGGAGACATGGCAGCCCTGTGGAGGTTGTGGGTGTGGCGGCATCTAGCCAAGGCTGCTGGCTCTGAGCAGACGTCTCTCATCTGCCCTCCACTGCTGAGAGCCCCAGGAGGGGCCTTGGAAAGGAACACATCACTTTTCAAGAAAGCCTGGTACATGAAGGGCAGAGTGACCTTGGGCAGCCTACTGGCTACCTCGGAACCTCTCAGATGCTCATCTGTAGCACAGAGGTCTCTCACCAGAGGCTGGAGACCTCCACAGGGCCTTGTAAACTGTAGCATGCTTCGCAGCCACTCAGTGCTGGTTTCAACACCAGCAGCTGTTCTCCATGGGCTCAGCTGCTCAGCACCTGGGTGGCTGCATCAAGATGAGGGCCTCTCTGAGCTGGGTACCAACTCTAGCTTATCCTGGGATGCCCCAGAGAGCTTGCAGCTGGAGATGAACCCAGAAGCTACCCAGAACTGCCCTCTATGGGCGCTGGTGTTCCCTAGTGGCCCTGGGGATGCTACTGGGCAAAGTGGAAGTCAGGGCTGAAGAGGGCTCAAGGATGCTGACTGAATCTGCCTTGCCTCTGAGAATGTACCAGGCACGGGAACACTGACTACCTGTACACAATTGCTTTTGTGTGCCCATGTGTGTGAGACCGGAGGCAATATAGGACGAATGGAGGATGTACAACCTCAGGAATGTTCTTTAGAACAGCATAGCAAGCTAGTAGAGACAACGGTGGCAGCCTCTGTGCTCTTCACCCTCGACACCACTTCTTTATAGCTGGGCGACACAGGATAAATTACTTAGCCTCTCTGTGCTTTGACAAGAAAGAAGTCCCCAAACCTGGCACCTAGAGTGTACTCAAGGACAGCCATGGAGGGGGAGTTATGGGCAGGGTGTGCAGTCGAACAGGTGTACATATGTGTGATGGATGGGGGTGTGGGGGCGGGCGAGCTTGTTTGAATAGCACATGTGTCTGTCTACCGTGTGTGCTTCTTGTGGGCAGATCTGATCATGCAATTAGAGAATGAATGGAGTAGGTAAGTCTTGCAGGGTGCTGTCCCTATGTTATGACACAGGGGTGCGACATTGTTCACGAAGCTGTGTGTGTGTGTGTGTGTGTGTGTGTGTGTGTGTGTGTGTGTGTGTCTGGTCATGTGTACTGGGCGGGCATGCCGTAAGGAGTAGGCAGCTATCCATATGCTTGGTCTACAGGATCAGCTTGGGAGAAGGGACATGTGCCTATCTCAGGTACTTCCACGTGTGTGGTCTTATGTGGAAAGTTGTGTGTGTCACACACACACACACACACACACACACACACACACACACACACACATACATTTGGGGGTATGGAACAGGAATCTATATCTCACAGCATTCAATTTGGAAATCTACAGACACTACAAATACAAATAGCACCCTACCATGTGTATAAAGGGTGGGGAGCACTATGGAAGAGGGGCTCTCCTGGGAGAAGCGGGGGACCCCCATCTGGGACACATGGGGCTAAGCAGGGGTGGAGTCCGGATTTGGGGATAGGGCGGTGGAGATGAACGGTGGAGGAGGGCGAGGGGAGGGGGCGGAGCTGCGTTTGGGGGGGGAGGATGGGCGAGGTTTGGGGGCGCAGGGAGGGGCGGTATCTCTCTGCGGGCTCCCGGAGGGAGGGGAGAGGGCGGAGGGAGGGGAGGGAGGGAGAGAGAGGAGAGCAAGAGAGAGAGTGAGAGAGAGAGAGAGAGAGAGAGAGACCGGGTGAGGGAGAGACAGCGAGTGCGAGAGAGCAAGCCGGGTGGCAGTGGAGGCGCCGAGCAGGAGCAGGCGGCGGCGCGGCGGCCCCAGGCAGAGGAGGAGGAGGAGGAGGAGGCAGAGCCGGCGGGAGTCGCGGCGCGCGTAGCCCGGCCGGACCCCTTCCTCGGGGCGGGCGAGGAGGGGAGCGCGGGCGCAGCAGAAAGGGGGGCGCGCTGCGGATGGCCCGGCCCGGCCCGCGGGGGGGGTGAGGTCCGCGGCCCCCCCGCCCTCCCCCCGGCCCTCGCCCGCCCCCTCCCCGGCCTGCTCGCCCTCCGGGGCGGTGGGGCATGGCCTGAGGGTCCCCCGTGTCCGGGGGGGTGGGGGGTGGGGGGAGGGGGGAGGGGCCGCGGGCGCCGCCGACCGGGACTCAGCAGCCCCGCCAGGCAGGTAAGGGCTACGAGCACCACGGGGAGGTTCTGGGGTAGGGTGCAGTTGCGAGAGCTGGGGTTGCGGGAGAGGGCGGAGGCGCCCGGGATGTCCTTGGCCTGGCGCCGGCTCCGGCCTGGGTGTACATTTAGGGTGTGTATGGGGGGGAGTGCGGGTGTGGAAGGTAGCATGGCCCCTACGGGTGACACCAAATTGGGTTGAGACCCAGTCCCGTGTGCCCCGTCCCAGATCATATCCTTGCTAGGAGGGTGTGCCCCATCCCCCACGTGCTGCGCCCCCTAAGCCATACTGGTCTCCTAGGCTCACTGTGGCCAAGACTGGGTCCTGGTCCCCGCCTCCCAACCCGGCTCGGCCACTCCCCCGCCTCGCCCACCCCGGCTCACCTGGGCCCCTCCCCCAGGTCACCCTGGTCCCCAACCCCTCCAAAGCTTAGAGTCTGGGCCAGAGCCTCCTACGCCTCCTGGACCCGGCGCCCCTTCCAGGCGTCTCCAGTTTCTTCCCACCCGCGCCTCGCGTGCCCATTGCGCCTCCGGTTCCTTCTCCGCGGGCCGGCGCGCCCCCTCTGCTCCCGCCCCCAGTCCCAGCTCCCTCTCTCGACCCGGGGCTATCCCAGCCTCCCTGCTCCCGCCTTCTTCCACCTCCATTCATTCTCCCCGGGCCCGGCTCCTGGCCACGCCAGCCGTCCCCTGTCACCCCGCAGCATCTCAGGGCACCCCCTCTCTCCCCTTTGCCAACCCCCCCCCTCGCCGATTCCTCAGCCCGTCTCGGTACCAGCTGCGTGCCAGCTATTCTTAGCCGCCGAGCTTTTGATTCATGCCGCCCCGGCGGAGTGTGCCCGCTCCCTCCCTCGAGGCCGGAGGGGGAGGGGCCCGAGCTGTCCTGGGTGTTGGGGCAGTAATGTCCGCGCTATGGGGGACCCGGCCCTTGCTGACCTTTCATCCCACCTACCACCCCATTCCTGCAGAGCTGGGGCTGCAGGGTGTCAGCCAGGGTCAGCCGAGGGGGAGTGGCTGAGGTCACAGTGCCAGATGGGATGTGGTGTAGGGCGGTCAACCGACTGAGCTGGAGGCCCCGGGTCTCCTCCCGATCCTGGCGGGTTGGGCAGCAATGCTGGGTACCTGGGGATGGGGTGGGGGGCTTCTGAGCTCGGTCCCCGCGAGGGGGAGGGGTCCTTAGCTCGCATTTAGACGCCTGCTCGCCTACAGTTCTTGGAACTCTCTTCCTTAAACATTTCATCTTTCCTTCCCCAACCCTCCCCCCCCAGCCCATCCCCACTCCCCCAAAGTCAGCAGTACCCTCCACTGCTTCCCATCTCCATGGCAACGGTGCAGGAGCTGGGCCTGGTGTGGGGTGGGAGGGACCAGACCAGACATTCTGCTTTCCGGTTCTAGAGTGGGGAGTGGGGGGTGGTGAACAGGAGAGATGAGGACCGCATTTGGAAAGGAGCCTCCCCTCAGTAGGCCACTTGGAGAGGGACGACCCTCCCCACCTCCTGGTCCCCCATATTGCTGTAGCTCACTTTAGCCTCCTCCCCAGCCACCCCAACCAATCCAACTTCTCCTCAGTCACCAGTACCAAACAGTGCCAACCCACCCACCCTGCTGTACCAGC
>NC_140484.1:84496394-84563894 GCF_964271855.1 Acomys minous
TTTATTTCCCCAACCCAACCCCCTTCATTTCTGTTCAAAAGAATCCGCCTTCAGCCAGGTCTGCTGTAGACACACCTGTAATCCTAGCCCTTAGGAATGGATTGAAGACTGGCCTAGGTTACGTGACACCCCATCGTAGTATCACACCCCCCTCAACCCAGATAGTCCCTCTGTATCTCCGCCACAAAGTCTGTTTCCACACGCTGACAAAGCACAGTTCCCATTGTCAGTGGGAAGCTGGCTGTGCCTGAGCCTGGCTAACCCCTATAACTCCCTTACTAAAGCTTCCTCCCTGAGCACTTGGAATGGCCTCCTTCCCTCTGCCCAGCCAGTGCGCGCATCCTACCTCTGCCTTTCCAAAGTACCAACCTCTAAGGGCCTTAGAATACAGGAAATGAGTTCCTGCCGCTCAGAGAGACCGTTTCCCCACACACATCCTGGATTTGCCCCTCCCTCCACTCATTCTTCCTAGCCCAGCGTTGCCCTCCCAGCACACTCAGTCTCTCACAGGCAAATCCAGACGCTTCTCACACCTAAGACACAAAACACACCTTCCAAAAGCCAGGTGTGGAGGCGTAGAGGCCTCTCAGCAGGGGAGGTCAGAGGAAGGAGGATGAGGTCAACCCTGACTACATCGGGAGTTCAAGGCTTGCAGGAGCATTGTGAAACTATCTCAACAAAGAAACGAAATGCTTTCCCAGGCAAATAAGCCCCATGTGTCCACAAAATGCACAGAACAAATTAGCTTGTGGTTTCCATATGCGCTCATGTGCGTGTGTGCATGTGTGTGTGTGAGTGTGTTTGTGTATGAGACCCATCAGCAGGCATGTACCAATGTGACAGCCAAAGCTGCCTCGGCTACCAGTCCTAAAGAACCAGCCACTATGTTTCTCTAGATATGGCTTTCACTGGTATTCAGGGCTCCCCAGTTAGGCTTGTCTGGCTGACCAGCAAACCCCAGGGATCCACCTGTCTCTGCCTCTCCAGTGCTCCTACCACACAGCCCCTGCATGCACTCTTATTTTAAAATATTCTTTTTCCTCTGCCTCTAGCAGGCCATCTGAACCCTCTTTAGGCATAGGTCAGGATGGGCTAACTCACAGATGCTCCAGTTCAGTGATGCACCCCTCTCTTTGCAAATACTTGGCGTGAAAAATTGTCATTTATTCCCAGAGCCAATGGATATTCTTTATGGACTTGTATATGTGTGTGTCTGCATATGTGTATGTGTGTGTGTGTGTGCGTACATGTGTGTGTGTGTGGTTTCAGATCTTTGCTATCGGGTCCCTTAACCATTGACCACACCAGGCTGTTTAGATTTAAATTAATTAAAATGGAGTAAAATTAAATTGCACTTCCTTAGACTCACCAGCCACAGTCAGGTACTCATCGCCCCCTTGTGGCCACCATATTGGATAGCACCACTGGAGACAGTTGTAGTATCCTACTGCACAGGGGCCGCTGCTAACACTTGTTCTTATACAAACTTAAACTCCTCTCTTTTCTGCACCCTTTCCCTCATCCGCTAGGACCTCCACCCTCAAGCAGGCTGGCTCAATATTTGGATTCACGCCATGCTTGGCCTTCCAAGGCTTCCTTCTGTAGGAGGCTATGTAGTGCTCCCACGTTGGTCAGGGAGACTCCCACCCTTCCACCTGTCTGCCCTACAACCATGCCATGAATTAAGCCCATGGTCGTGGACACCCTCCAGTGGCTCAACAAAGTCACCCACTAGGGGAAGGTTGAGCTTCATGTCAGTGAGAGCGTCCTGTGGAGGCCTCTGCCTTGTCTTCTGAGTGTCCTTAAGGGTTAGGACTGATGCAGGTTGGGAACAGGGCCTGGCTCAAGTCTACAAGACTGTCAGAGGGGCTGGAGAGGTGGTGTGGTCAGTGGAGCGCTTTCTCTGCAGGCCTGACGGTTCAATCTCCAGCACACACGCAGAAAAGCAGATGTGGTGGCACGTGCCCGTAGTCTCAGAGTTTGGGAGGCAGAGAGAGGACGATCCCTGGGCCTTGCTGGCCAGCTGTTCTACCCAGATTGGCGAGCTCCAGGTTAAAGGAGAGACTCTGTCTCAAAAACCACAGTGGAGAACAATTGAGGAAGATACTTAGCATTGATTCCTGGCCTCCTCTGTGTGTAAGCATACATACCTACAAACACACACACACACACGCGCGCGCACACACACACACACACACACACACACACACACACACACCAGCACTGAAGCAGAAATGAGACAGGTCATAGGGCTCACCACCCTACAAGCCCCTCAAAACTAGAGCTGCCATCTGTTTTTTCTTCCTGAGTTGTCTGTCCCTCCTTAGGCACTTCTGGACCTTGGGGGCTCCCCCAACTACAAGGACCGCCGAGGGCTGACCCCCCTGTTCCACACAGCTATGGTGGGGGGAGACCCCCGCTGCTGCGAGCTACTTCTGTACAACAGGGCCCAGCTGGGCATTGCGGATGAGAACGGCTGGCAGGAAATCCACCAGGTATCCAGATTCAGCCCCGAGCACTGGGGAGAGCTTGGATACCTAGGCGCTGCAGCATCCAAGGGGCTGGGGTACAAAAGAGACGGCAGAGTTCTTTACAGAGAGGAGAGTGAAATTAGCGTGGTCCTCACAGAAAGGACTCCAGAAATAGACAGACAGACGAGGCTGGTCGCCTGATTCACTTGAAGGGCCAGCCTGGGTGTATACAGTGGAGTCCCCGAATGCTTAGAGTCAGGAAGCTAAAGTCCTGGGCCTCTGAAGAGGAATAGGGGGAAGACATAGAAAGGGACGTGGATGCAGAGATCCTGACCTCAAGGAAGAGGGCACTGGGAGGATTCAGATGAGGTCTGATCAGGCCTACGCATCCCCTGTACCCCCAGGCCTGCCAGCGAGGGCACTCTCAGCACCTGGAACACCTGCTCTTCTACGGGGCTGAGCCTGGAGCCCAGAATGCCTCAGGAAACACGGCCCTGCACATCTGTGCTCTCTACAACAAGGTCAGCTCAAGCACTATCCACCTGCCCCTTCAAAGACACATGCTTCACACCAGTTCAAGCCCTCTCCACTCAAGCCTCCTTGCTCCGTAATCTCTCTCTGTTCATTCGCCATTTCCACCTACCCATCCATCCATTCACCTATGTATCCACTTACTTATCCATCCACTTATTCATTTACCCACCCACCCACTCACTCATCCACCCCTCTACCCACCCACTCATTCACCCACTCACCCACCCACTCACTCATTCATCCACCCACTCATCCACCCACCCACTCATTCATCCACCCACCCACTCATTCATCCACCCACCCACTCATTCATCCACCCACCCACCCACCCACCCGCTCACTCACTCATCCACCCACCCACCCACTCACTCATCCACCCACTCATTCATTGATCCACCCATCCACTCATTCATTCACCAACCCACTCATTCATTCACCCACCCACCCACTTATTCATCCACCCACCCACTCATCTGTACATCTACAAACCCTTCCACCCATCCATAACCTCATCTGTCTATCACGTATCCATCTACAAACCATCCATCCACCCACCTACTCACTCATCCATCATCCAATCATCATCCATATGTTTATCTACTCACTTATCCATCCCTCTGTCTACCCACCCATATTCCATCCACCCATCCATTTGTCCATCCACCCGTCCATCCCTCTATCCATCCACCCACCTATCCAGCTATCATCCACCCATCCACCCATCACGTTTTACAGGCTTCTCCCCTTTGTCTGGCTCCGAGCTTTATACTGGACTTCTGGTCTAATCCTTGGTGCTCAGTAAAGTGTCTGGACTTGGCTGGAGGTGGCTTTCTGAAGGATGTCAAGACAGCAGGGGCAGATGAGCAGAGAAAGAGTGATCCATGAAGGGAGCGCAAGCTGTGTAAAAGACAAGAGGCTGGACGTGTTGGGTCTTTGCAGGGTACAGAGGAATGAACAAAGTACAGTCTGGGTATGAGAGTGTTGTGTAGTCAGCAATGCAATGTTTTATTGCTCCTCTGGGTCTGGAGAGGGTCCTGGAGAGGGTCTCCTCTCCAGGAATTCTGGGGAGAGATGGGCTATAAAAAGGAGGCAAGGGTCTCGACAAACCAATCTGATGCCAGCAAGAGCTAAGACCCCTTTGCTACCCAAGTACCAAGAGACCTCAGGTGAGGCAGGCCCCTTGGAACTGCAGCCTCTTCCCCCTCCCCAGGTTCTTGCCCTTGAAGAGCTGCTTGGAGGACATCAGGGTAGGGAAGGCAGCACCTGCTGGGATGCTGCTGATCTGCTCCCCGCCTCCCCCCTTCCTCCAGGAAGTCTTCCAAAACATCCCCAGCCCCTTCTGCCTCCTGAGAACTCTCAGTGCTGGGGATATGGCAGGTATCCAAGTGCTGCCTTGTGGCAGTGAGCAGGATGCTCAGCGCCAAGGGAGGACTGGTGCTCCTCAAACCCAGCAACATGGTGCTGGCATTTCCTTGCTACTGCTTCCTCTACTGCTCCTCTGGGTCAGGGCCTCCGACTGGGAGGCAGGTGCTCGATGGAGAGAGGAAAAGCTCCAGGTCCACACACCCAGGAAGGACCTGAACAAGTGCCTTCCACTCTCTGAGGCTCTGTCCTCCCTGAAATGGGAATCATGTCAGCTGATTGAAAGGGATGAGTGATCGTGTGCATTAAGTATTCATCCCTAGAAGACAGCCGTGATAATAATTGTTATTATTAGTATCATCGCAGTGTCAATTGCCAGGATGCGGTCAGAAGGCTGGCATTCATCTGAGCAGGGAAAATTGAGTGCAGAGAATTATACAGCAGCCACTATTCCCCAGAGAGGGCCAGATGAGTGTGTTGTTTTGCCTTCAGTTTGCCCTCCCCCCGAAGCCCCACCATCTGTGAAATGGGTCAGTCATCAACACCCTTCATACAAAGGATTAAACAGGTGAACTTTCTGCTTGCTATCAGATCAAGTAGATACTTAGCAAAATGAGGTCATCTTCCACTTCTCTCCCTTGTCTTCCCTCTACTCATCCTATCGGCAGCTTCCCATGGGCACATCAGTACACCCATCCACCACCCATCCACCACCCATCCACCACCCACTTATCTACCCAGCCACTTACCCATTCCTCCATCCACCTACTCATCATCCATCCATCCATCCTTCGTTCAATCTAATTACCCATTCATCCACCACTAATGCATCAATCCATTTATCCACACACCCACTCACCCATCTATTCCACCCATCCACCCATCTGTCTGTCTACCCCTCCACCACTAATCAGTTCATCCATCCATTCATCCACACACTGACTTATCCGTCATCCATCCACCTACCCACCCATCCATCCATCCACCCATCCACCCATCCACCCATCCATCCACCCATCCATCCATCCACCCATGTACCCGTCCATCCACCCATCCACCCATCCACCACCCATCCATCCACCCATCCATCCACCACCCATCCACCCATCCAGCACCCATCCACCCATCCAGCACCCATCCATCCATCCACCCATCCATCCACCCATCCACCATCCATCCACCACCCATCCACCACCCATCCATCCATCCATCCATCCACCCATCCACCACCCATCCACCCATCCACCCATCCATCCACCATCCACCCATCCACCCATCCATCCACCATCCACCCATCCACCCATCCACCCATCCACCACCCATCCACCCATCCACCCATCCATCCACCATCCACCCATCCACCCATCCATCCACCATCCACCCATCCACCCATCCACCCATCCATCTGGCCATCTGTCTGTCTGCCCACCCATCCATTTATCGACCCAGGATGGATCCTCCTGGCAAAGTCAGGTTTCCTAGGCTATGAGACTCTCAAGGGTGGGAACAGAATCTGGTAGAATCTTGTTCTGTCCCAAGCCCCCAGCACATAGTAATTCTTTTACATCCATGCATCCCATCCGTACACCTATACATCCATATATTTATATATCCATCTGTCCATCCATCCACCTGTCTGAACTGGGTCTGGCCTTCACCCTTTGCTGTCTGTCTCCTTGGCCCTGCAGTATGCACATATAGCCCTGCTGGCGGTCTGGTCCTAGACTGTGAGTCTCTCTCATGAGTGGGGACAGACTCTCACAGACTGCTCTGTCCAGCAAATATTAGTCCTTGATGTGTGCTGTGCAGCGAGCAGATGAATGAATGCATGACAGGTTGAATGAATGATGGAGCTTGAGATGGAGCTCCACCAGGATGGTGCATAGCTCTGGGCTCAGAACTCTTGACAGGTGGCTGCTGATTTTGACAGATTGAATGAACTCAACAAACGAATGAATAATTGAGTGACTTGTGCAAATGAGTTTTGATTGATAGCTCCACGTCTTCCATCTTTATCTCTTCCAAGTGCGTTTCTTGAGCACCTACTGTGTGCTCGGTGCCAGGTAATGGGGATGGAGGATGAATCAGGATGGTGCCAACCCCAGGGAGAGTGAAGGAAGCTCTCAGTTTGGTGGATGTTAAAACAAATAGTTGCAATCTCGTGAAATAAGTGCTAGTTTGCAAATAAACACAAGATTCTCCAGGTGCACAGTGGAAGGAGCCACTAAGACTGGATGGATGTTTAAACTTGGCTGGACACAGGATAAACTAGGGAGCTTGTGAACCACACTGTAGCCCCATGCCCCTTGAGGTAGACTTGGGGGGGGGGGGGTGAAAGCATGCAAAAACATACATATATGACATCATGGGACTACATGGCTATGCATGCTTACACACAGCACAGCAGAATGCAAACTGGACTTGCTTTGCTATCCATCAGTCAGACCCAGACAGACAAACATTTAAATCCCAGTACTCGGGAGGCAGAGGCAGGTGGATCCCTGTGAGTTCGAGGCCAGCCTGGCCTACAATGCGAGTCCAGGACAGCCAAGGCTACACAGAGAACCCCTGTCTCGAAAAACCAAAAACCAAAATAAAAAAAGTAGACAGACAAACATTAGGCTCTGAAGGCTAGGCTCAGGCCCTGCTTGCTGCAGTAACTGGCTGCAAGGATTTAGGCACGAATATTGACTACTCTGATCCCATCCTGTAGAAGATGCCTATGTCGAGTGTAACATATACATTTAAGGGTGTTCCTGTGTAGAAGGTGTGATAAAGAGACACTTGTGAACTCACGTTCGAGGGAGCCAGAGTGGAGTGGAACTGCAAGCCAATGTGGGTTTGTCCAGACCAAGACAAAGGCCAGATGACATTACTCCACTGAGTTCCCGGGCAGTCCCTGTGGGCTGGACACTGCTGTGGGAGCTTGGTGTCGCAGACAGACCCATGCATCTGTGTGACTTAGCATGGGAGAGAGCAGGTGACATAGAATATAGGATATCTGACACACAGTGTTTTGAAGGAAATGGGGTAATATTGGCTTAGAAGAATATGCATCCAAGCAGGAGAGTCATAGAGAGATGAGGACATGTGAACAAATTCCTGTCAGTCCTCAGGAGGCTGAATAGGAAGATTACCATGCATTGGGGGCCAGCCTGGGCTACACAGCTAGTGCCAGGCTATCCTGAGACCTTGCCTCAAGCAAACAACCAAAGATGGGTCGGTGAGGGAAGAGCCCTTGAGCAGAAACATGGCTGCTGTGAGGAGGAGGCGCCCACCACGCTTGGAGCAAAGGGGTTGCTAGGTATTGAGGTTGGGGTGGGATAGCCAAGTGAGTTGTTTGGGTAGAGCCTTTTAGGTCAGTTCGGAGACCTAGTTTAGTTCAGAGAGAGATGGGGAATGCTAGGTGACTGATAGGGGTGTATGTATCCCCCACTATCTCCTACCCTTTGTGTTGTATGTCCTATTGCTTCTGGGTCTGGCAGAGAGTACAATTAAGACAGACCTAGGGGACTGAGGATGGTGGTTCAGAGCTAAAAAGCACTTGCATGCAAGCATGAGGACCTAAGTTCAAATCCCGAGAACCGATGTAAACACAGGTGTGGTAGCATGATGTGTAATCTCACTGCTCCTACAGGGAGATGGGACGTAAAGACAAGGAAATCCCCCAAACTCATGGACTAACTAGCCTGACATAGGCAGCATCAAACAAGATACCTTGTCTCAAACAAGGTGGAAAGCAGAGCTGTCTTTTGACCTCCACAGGGGCACAGTCACCCACAGGAACACACACACACACACACACACACACACACACACACACACACACACACACCTGGAATGGAATCTGAGGTCAATTCGTCACCAGCCACATGACCTTGAGTGATGCCAAGAGTTTAGTTTCCTCATCTGTGGGATAAGCACAGTGATTTCTCTCAGACAACTTTCTTGTCTGAAGCTCAGCACCTGGCACACAAGCAAGGAGCCCTTCACAGAGTTGGGGGGGGGGTTACTTCTGTCTCCAGGGGATACTCAGCCACATCTGGGGCCCAACCCCCTTAGCAGGAGACAACTTCTGGAATCTGGTGGTAGAAATGAGAGATGCTCAGCACCTCACAGGGTGGAGAACAGTCCTGTCCCAAGTGCCCAGAAGAGAAAGGTCAGCTGCCTCTCCTCAGTGCAGCACGCACATGTGAGGGGAAGGAGACAGGCAGCATTTATGTTTGCAGAAGACTTTGTTTAACCTGATGGTTCTGAAAGTATCATTTCTTCAATATGAAATTACTAGAGATACATGTTTTTGGGTCCTAAGCCTGAAACTTCTTATCTATTTATACATTGTAGTCCTGGACTTTAAACCCAGGGCTAGCACATTTTAGGTGGGCACCCTACACTGAACCACACCCCCATCCCCTCACTGGGGGATTCTAGGCAGGGGCTCTGCAGCTGAGCCACACCCCCCAGCCCCTCACTGGGGGATTCTAGGCAGGGGCTCTACCACTGAGCCACACCCCAGCCCCTCACTGGGGGATTCTAGGCAGGGGCTCTACCACCGAGCCACACCTCCAGCCTCTCACTGTGAGATTCAGGCAGGGACTCTACCACTGAGCCACACCTCCGGCCCCTCACTAGGAGATTCTAGCCAGGGGCTCTACCACTAAGCCACACCCCAGCTCCTCACTGTGGGATTCTAGGCAGGGGCTCTACCACTGAGTCACACATCCAGCTCCTCACTGGGGGATTCTAGGCAAGGGCTCTGCAACTGGTCTACATCATAAGCTCATTTTTTACTTCTTATCTTGAGATAGCGTTTTGCTAAGTTGCCCAGGCTGGCCTTGCCTCAGCCTCCCAAGTAAACTAGGATGACAGATGTGAGCCACCAGGCGCAGCTTCCCAGTGTATTTTATGCACACAACCCATCTCTCCCCCAACTGGCTGCTGCCGTGGCTGTGCTGGTTTCTGAAGCCCCCGGCACATTGGCCGTGATATTCCGTACTAACTTGCTATTTATTTCCCTTTCCTCTCGGACCGCCGGCTGCCGCTCTCAGGAAACCTGCGCCAGGATACTCCTTTACCGTGGAGCAAACAAAGATGTGAAGAATAATAATGGGCAGACACCTTTCCAGGTCTGGGGTTCAGGGTTAATAGGCAGTTGCAGGGTCTGGGAGAGGGGACACAGGGGACCAAGGGACAAGAAGCCCGGCAGTGGGCAGTGAGGATGCTGCAAGGGGACCACAGTCTGGGGGGAGGGGGAGGGTCGGGTCAGTGGAGTGCGAGGCGGGTTGATAGAGAGTGGAAGGCCGGGTTAGAGGGATTCAAGATGCTGCCTGTCCCTGTCCTCTACTGAGCATGCGCCCGCATCCCCCACCCCCACCCCGCACCCCTCCGGTACCCCTCCTCAGGTGGCTGTGATTGCTGGGAATTTTGAGCTAGGAGAACTGATCCGCAACCATCGGGAACAGGATGTGGGTGAGTGAAAAGAAGCTGGGATAAAGGAGGAACTAAGGGATCATGCTGGGCCTTACAGAGGAGTTGGCGGCCTGACTGAAGGGTGTCAGGGTGGGGCCCGCACTCCGTAACATTCCAAGGACTCCTGGGAGTGGGGTGGCGGGGGATAGCTCAGTGCACCTCTATTCCACTTTCTCATGTCTACCTTTCTCTCTCTCTCCCACAACCTCTTGTCCTCATGGTCCCCCTACCTGCCTCTGTTTCCCCCCTCCTACCTGTCCACCACTGTTCGCTCTCAGTACCCTTCCAGGAGTCCCCCAAGTATGCAGCCCGGCGTCGGGGACCCCCAGGCGCAGGGCTGACTGTACCCCCAGCGCTGCTGCGAGCAAACAGTGACACAAGCATGGCGCTGCCCGACTGGATGGTGTTTTCGGCCTCAGGGCCCTCATCCTCTGGGACGCCTGGCCCTACCTCAGGACCTCAGGGCCAGTCACAGCCCTTGGCCCCCAGCACCAAGCTCAGTAGTGGAACCCTCAGAAGTGCCAGCAGCCCCCGGGGTGCCCGGGCACGCTCCCCATCCAGAGGGAGACACCCTGAAGATGCGAAGAGACAACCTCGAGGCCGGCCCAGGTAGGTCACAGCCCCTGGTCCAGCCGTTCTAGCACCCACACAGCCAGCCCATCTCCCCTCTTTCTGTCCCAAGAGTGGTGGGTCCCCTACCCACCTGTAGCTCTAATTGTCACATGGGCAAAATGAGGGTGTTAAGAGTACCTGGCCTCACTTCCAGCATGGGGTGAGACAGGACACTATGCGCAGAGTAAGGAGTTAGGAAAGAGAGCAGAAAGTGGGGCTTGGGGCCAGCAGGAACTTTGGGAGCAATTTCCAAGGTTGTGCAGTTCAGGAAAAGGAAGCTGAGAGCTGAGAGGGCAGGAGAGGGGGCCATTCTGCAGTAGGGAGGGAGGCCTGACCGGATGTGTCCCGGGCCCCAAGGACATGGAGAAGGCTGGGAACAGTTGGTCATGGTCTTAGACCTTTCCCAGGAGGAAGCTAGGAGTCACCAAAGAGTCAGCAAAGGCTCATGAGCTGGGGGGATGTACTCGTGCAGCCTTGGGAAGCTGAGTCAGGCTATGCTGTGCATGCAGACTGTGGGAGGGGTGAAGCTGGGAGCCTCAGGGCAGGAGTAGGGTGAGGGGGGATGTGCAGCCAGTCTCCCAAGGACACCAGAGCTTGGAAAAGCACTCAGTCCCTGTGTCCACCCTCCCATCCGAGGAGGGCCTTGCCCCTCCCCTCTCCCCTGCCTCTCACAACCTCTGTGTATCCAGCTCCAGCGGGACACCCCGAGATGGGCCAGCTGGCGGAACTGGGGGCTCAGGAGGCCCCGGGGGCTCCCTGGGCAGCAGAGGCAGACGGAGGAAACTCTACTCAGCGGTACCTGGACGCTCGTTCATGGCCGTGAAGTCATACCAGGCGCAAGGCGAGGGGGAGATCTCTCTGAGTAAAGGCGAGAAGATCAAAGGTGACAGGGCAGGGCTGGGTGGGCGCAGGGTGAGGGGCAGATCAAAGACCTCCCTTGTCCTGTACACTCTGGGGAGGGACCTTAAGGAGCCCAGAGAGGCCCCTCTTGGCTTAGAAGAGAGGGAGGTATTCTATGGGATGGTGTCAAGAGCAAGAGGGGAACCGAGCTTTGGAGGAACATTGATTGACACATATGTGTGCATGTGTGTAGCGTGTATGACATCAGGTGTCTTCCTCAATCACTCTCCACATTGTTTTTTTGGTTTTGTTTTGTTTTTTTTTTTTTTGAGGGGGGACAAGTCTCTCAGTGACTCAGCCAGGCTGGCTACCCAGCAGCTCCACAAGCCCGCCTGCCTATCTCTGCTTCCCAGTGCTGGGGCCTCCTGACTCTCACAAGTGCAGCTGGGGATTCAAACCCAGGTCCCTGTGCTTGCACACCAGGCACTTTATCTACTGAGCCATTTTCATGGCTCCTGGAGATTTTCCCCTTTTGAGGCACAGTCTCATGTTGCCCAAGCTCATCTTGAACTCAGTAACACAGGTTCACTCTGAGGTTCTGGTCATCCCGCCTCCACCTCCTGAGGACCACACCTGGCCTCTCTCTGGAGGACAGTGACTATAGCCCTGCATAAATCGGTGCCTCGGAGAAGGCAATATAATTTATACCAAACAGAGGGTAATTTTCTGCCAGAGTCTACTCTATCCAGGAGCCCTGCAGTGGAGCAGCTGGGCAACACGGTGTCTGAGCACAAATCTTGGCCTCACCACCTCTTAGAGGAAAGAAACCAATTCCTCTGCCTCGCTGTCTCTAGGTCGAGACTCTAAAGAGAATCATGAAAGTCACTAAATCTCTCGGGCCCAGCCTTTGGAGGCTGTGAATGCTGAGTGAGAGCCAGCTTCCTCCTCATGAGGACTCAGAGAAAGACCAGAGAAAGCTGTACAAGCCGGGAGGGTCAGCTCAGAGGGCATAGCCAGGAGGAGGGCCTTGAAGGCTGGTTAGAGGTCCTTTATGGGCTTAGTGGTCTGTCTTCCCATAGCAAACAAGGCTAGGGAGGTTGGTGGTAAGTGTGGGGTGTGTGTGTGTGTGTGTGTGTGTGTGTGTGTGTGTGTGTGTGTGTGTGCGCGCGCGCACATATGTACATACACATCTCTATGTTATCTGTCATGTCTATATTATCTGTCATATATGTATGTATCATGTATCTTTGAATTTAGCCTACACTCTATCTACTAGATACATCTGGCTTATGTACCCATCAGCCCGTCATGTCTTTCTACTTACCTGTCATTTGTATATCTAGCAATCTATTTATCCAGAAATCCATGTATCTATCCATCTTAAGGTAGAGTCTCATGCTGTAGCACAGCCCAGCCTTAGACTCACTCTGGAGCCAAGGCTTGCTTTAACTGTCAACAATCTTCTTTCTCTTCTCAGCTTCCCCCTCCCCACCCCCACCCCCTGAGGTCTGGGATGGTATACATGAGCCAGCATGTTTTGGTTTCTAACTTTCTGTACCATTCGTGTAGAAGAGCCTTCCACGGTCTCTGTCCTTAGATACTAGTGTGCTTCAGGAGGGATAGCTGATGTCTTGAACATTCAGTTCACATACTGTTATCTGGCCTCTGTGTGTGTGTGTGTGTGTGTGTGTGTGTGTGAAAATAGTTATGGTGCCCATGCCTGTGTAAATGTGAGGCCATCGACTGCCTATTTCTTTGAGGCAGAGTCTAGGCTGAAAGCCAGGAAGCTGCAGCAATCCTGTCTCCACTCACCTTAGAACTGGGACTATAGGCACCCATGGGGCACCCAGCTTGTTACATGGGTGCTGGGTCCTGAACTCTGGTCCCTAATGATTGCACATGGATCTTCTTAATCGCTGAGCCATCTCTCCGGCTTTCCTTCCATTTCTGAGAGCTTGTTTGGAGTTCCTGTCAAAGGGGTGAGAATACTCACATACCCTTAGTTGAAGAACGGTTCTCCTCTATGCGGGAAGCTCATTCTCTTGGGCCGAGTTCACACTTCAGGAGGGCTGCACATGGAGCGGTGAGGGCGGAAGGGGACACCAGTCTAGGCAGCCAAGCTAACCAGATCCTCCAAGTCAAGCTTAGAAGTCAGTGGGGTGAGAGATGTCACAGCTGGGTCTCTTCACATCCACCTCCACTACTTTTTAAAAAATATTTATTAAATTTTCATTTATACTATGCAAGCTTTGCATGCATGGATATATGCGTACTATGTGCCTCCCCCCCCCAATGCTTTGGAAGCCAAAAGTAGGCACCAGAACCCCTGGAATTGGAGTCACCAGTGGTTGTGAACCACCATGCTGAAAATAGAACCTATGTCCTTTGCACGAGCAGCCAGTGCTCTTAGCCTCTGAGCATCTCTCCTGCTCCTGTCTCCCTATATATATATATATTTTTTGAGGCACGATGTCTCACTGTGTAGCCAGCCCTCGCTAACCTGGGACTCACTGTGTAGACCAGAATGTCCTTAGCCTTGCAGTAATCCTCCTGTATCCACCTCTGGAATGCCAGGGCGTGTGTCCCATGCCCAGCCTCCTCTGTTCCCTTGATCGCTGTTCCCCTTTTGGTGTCCCTTCAAGGGACAGGAACCACATGGGTTGTGCCCAGCTGTCCTGGTACCTGACACTGGCTTGGTGCTCAGTAGGTGTTTTGTGAGCAGTTGGGCATGGCAGAACCAACTGAGAGCCCGGGTCCCTGGATGCCTTCTTGTCCACTTGCATTTATGACCTGGGGCTAGCCTTGGGGGGGGAGGTGTGTAGGGAGAAGTGTAAAGAAGCCTCATGGCAGCTCGTGGTGTCATCTGAGCTATGGTAGAGAGTTTTCAGTGCGGTCCTCAGTATCTGAGAGAGAGAGAGAGAGAGAGAGAGAGAGAGAGAGAGAGAGAGAGAGACAGAGACAGAGACAGAGACAGAGACAGAGACAGAGACAGAGACAGAGACAGAGACAGAGAGTAGCCATGCATGCAGCTGTGCTTATGCATGTAATGTAGATACTAGAAGTCAGCCTTGGGCGGTGTTTCTCAGGACCAGTCCTCCTTGCTTTCTTGAGCCAGGGTCTCTCACTACCCTGGAACTTATCAACTGGGCTGGGCTTGCTAGCCAGGTAGCAAAGCTGTTGCTACCTCTCCAGCCGTGAGATTGTGCTGTGTACCACTTGTCCAGCTTTCTCCATGGGTTCTCCATGGAACTCAGGCTCTCCGGCTTCTGAGGCAGGCATTTTTAATCTACTAAACCATATTCCCAGCCCTTCGACTTCTTTTTTGCAGTACTTGGAATTGAATCCAGGAGGCGCACGTCCCACCATTAAGCCAAGCACTCCAGCCTCTCGCTGGGGAACTCTCTACCACTGAGCCATGCCCCCAGCACCTCACTGTGGAATTCTAGGCAGGGGCTCTACCTTTGAGCCACACTCCCAGCCTTTCTTTCACTTTTTCATTCTGAGACAGGCTATCACCAAGACGTACAGGTTGACTTTGAACTTATTTTGCAGTCCAGGCACATCTTAAATTTTCAATCCTCCCGCCTCAGCCTCCTGAGTAGCTGGGATGGTAGGCTGTACTACCAGCCCCAGCTTGCCTTCAGCTTTTTTCTTTTTTACAGAGAAAGAGTTCAGGACTGGGTGAGGAGGGAAAAATGGGTGAAGGACCAAGTACAGGGCTGGGGAAAACACTAGAAATGGAGAGAAGAATGTGTCTGTTGCTATTAGCAACGGAATAGAGGTCTTTGGGTGGGAACTAAGGCACACACTATCTACTCAGAGCTTTATCCCTGGAACCACATAGGCTTGTGTTCAAGCCCGGCCCTACCAGTGACTAGTCAGCCTTGTGACCTGGGGCAGTAGGTGGCAAGTGACACTAACTCTCTGAGCTTCAGTTGTCTTTATACTAACATGGGGGTAGTAAAAGTATCTCCTTTCAGAGTTCTGGCCTGGGGTGAGGGCCCAAGTGTCCTGGCCATCTGTCTCTGCTTCAACGCCAGACAAGAGACAGGCTGGTGATGAGTGGCAGGACAGGTCTGCCTACAGCTGTGGGTGGGAGGGAGGGAGGAGGCAAGAGAGGCAGAGAGGGAGAGAGGCGCTGGGCAGAGACTTCAGGGAGCAGCAGGGGTAAAGGTGGGCACAGCTGTCACCAGAGCAGCCATCTGAGCCACGGGAGCCTTGGAGGCTTAAGGGGACACGGAACTAGGCTGTGGATGGTAACCAGGAGGAACAAGGACCAACTCAGTCCGCTCCCCAAATCTACCTGATGCGCTGCTCTTGGGTTCAAAAAGCCCACATGCAAGAGTCCCAATTGGGCTGCCCATTTCTCAGACCTTCTGTTTTTGTTTGCTTGTTTGTTTTGTTTTGTTGTCTTGAGGTAGGGTCTCTTGTAGCCCAGGCTGGCTTTGAACTCTCTAGGTACTGAGCATAACGTTAAAATCCGCCTCCATCTGCTTCCACTGTTGGGGGTATAGGTGTGTACCACCAGGTGCACATGTGCAGAGGCCAGAGGAAGGCTCTGGGTGTCCTGCTGTACCACTCTCCACCTTACTCCCTTAAGACAGGGTCTCTCAGGAGACTTGGAGCTAGGCTAGTGGTCAGCAAGCCCCAGCAATCATCCTGTTTCCTAACCTCAGTGTTAAAGGTCTGTGTATGGCCACACCCAGTTTTTGTTTTAACATAGCTGCTGGCATCCAAACTCTGGTCCTTAGGGTTGCACAGTAAGTGTTCTTACCCACTGAGTCATCTCACCACCCCGTACCCCTATATTTTTGTTCTGGTTTTTGATAAGGTCTTGTGATATAACCCAGGCTAGCCTTGAACTCACACAAATCCTGCACCAGATATTTCTTTTTTTTTTTTTTTTAATCTTTTTATATTATGTGTCTGAACTCTTTGCCTGTGTGTGTATGTCTGTGCACCACTTTATGAGCTCCTAAAACTGGAGTTACAGATGATGGTGAGGTGCTCCTATGTGGTTTCTGGGAATCAAACCCAGGTCCTGTGGAAGAGCAGGCAATGCTCTTAACTGCTGAGCCATACCTCCAGCCCCCATACCTCAAATGTGTCTTAAGGACATCCTTGAGTATTGGGAACACAGGACAATGTGCACCAAGTGCTGGGAGCAAAAGAGAAGATTAGAAACCTCAAGACAGGCCTGGAGTTCAGTTGTTAGAGGGCTTAGCTAGCATGCACAAAGCCCTGGGTTCAATCCCCGGTGACACATAAACTGGATTATGTTAGACCTATCATCCCAGCACTGAGGAGGGGAAGCCAGGTGGATTGGAAGTTCAAGGTCGTAATCAGCTATACCGTGAGTTTGAGGCCGACCTAGAATACATGAGACCTTATCTCAAAAATATAGTGGGTCAGGGGAGAAGGAAGAAAAAAAAAATGGAGGAGGTGGTGGGGAGGGGAGAGAAAGAGAGAGAGGCTCAAAACATTTCCCTGTTCCCTGTCCCCACTGTCTATCCAGTGCTCAGCATCGGGGAAGGAGGCTTCTGGGAAGGCCAGGTCAAAGGTCGAGTTGGCTGGTTTCCCTCTGACTGCCTAGAAGAGGTGGCAAACCGATCTCAGGAGGGAAGACAAGGTAACAAGGAACTTTCTCCATGACACTGGACAACTTTCCTGTCCCCCCTCCGCCAGATAGGAGTGGGTGCCAACGTCATCCATGGGTAAGCCTGAGCTTGCTGTTTACAAAGTGAGGGACCATGCCTTTGTGTCCCTGCAGAAAGCCGAAGTGACAAGGCAAAGAGACTCTTCAGGCATTACACAGTGGGCTCCTACGACAGTTTCGATGCCCCAAGGTAAATGTCCTCACACCCTCAGGTGCCCCACCCCCCAGCGCCCTTCACACCACACACTTTAAGTCTTCTTTGTTGTCTTGGACAATTTGAAAGTTGGGAGAAGGCAGAATTCTGTTAATGTAACAGTCCACTCTCAAATCTGCCCCTGGCAGCTACTGAGACCATCTAGTTTGAGGATACCCAAAATATGGTCTGGGGTGGGGTTGGGGGGCCCTGGGTTCTTGTGTGTGGGCCAGTTAGCAGCCCTGGTCTCCTTCCTGTTTCCTGTCTGTGTGCAGTCCCACACTGTGAGCATATGTACATCCTGTGTGTCATACCCCTGTGTGTGAGGGGGGTGGCACCAGTGGGACCCCAGGGGTGGGGACAGAGAGGAGGGAACACTGACACCTGTCCCCTCCTTGGCTGCTGGCTGACTTGCTTCTGAAGTCTGATCGATGGGATTGACTCAGGGAGGTGAGAGGGGCGGGGTAGGGTGGGCATTGGGCCAGGATGGGGTGCTTGTGTATGGGGGGGCTGAGAATGTGTATGTGTGCATGACTAGAGTTGAGGGGGTCCCAGCGTGTGGATGCATCTGTCTCTGCCAGTGTGCATGGCGCATCCGCGTGCATGTAGGGGCAGAAAGCCCTTAATCCGATATCACTGTAGATACGTCTTAACCAAGGCTGTGTGCTGCCGTCCTCAGTGCGCATGGGTGCGTTTGTGTCGGTGTCGACTGTGTGGCTGGCTTTGCAACGTGTGCGCATCTCTGACCGTGGGCAAGCACTGCCAGAGGTGTTGTGTGTCTGCTCACGCGTGAACAGGTGACCGATCTCTCCACACACCCCTTGTCACTGTGCGTACTTTGGTGGCCCAGTGTGCGTGTGTCTTCTTTTCTGATTGGTCTGCAACTTAGAACCTGGAATGCTGAGGGAGGGAAGGGCAGAGGAGGGGGGTGAGTCCAAGGCCACGGGGCTGTGCTGTGGAGAGGGAATATCATAATGCGAGGTCTGAGAGATGAAACCCTCCTCTGCCACCCCATCCCACCGCAATCCAGGGAAGGATCTCCCTGTTCACAGTACTCTTCCATTAAATGTGTCCAAACCTGTGTCTGTGTTCTGGCCAGTGCGGGGGGGGGGGGGGGCAGGGGAAGGTCTGGGTTCGGGGAGGAGAGGGTAGGGACAGGGTGGAGCTGGGGTGCTAGCCACCCTGTGCCCCAGGGTGTGAGATGAATTGTCTTGTGCCTGTCCACCTGGTAGTCTCTGGCTCTAGGCCCTGAGTGAGTATGGAGGCTCACCCTACCCCAACCAAGTCAGATTCTCTCAGAGGGTAGTGTGTCTCTCCTGGGCCCTGTCTTAGGGAGGTGTTACTTACTCCAAAGACTGAGTGGGGAAAGGTCTCTTTCAACCCCTGCCTCCATCCTCCTTTCTTTATTGCTATCCTGTCTCGGAGCCTTGCTATTTTCTGTCCTTTTTCCACCTCTCCTGAGGCTGAGGTAGTTCCAAGCGCCCCTTCCCTCGCGCCTTCCCTCTGCTCTGCCTGACCCAGCCTGAGGTGGCCTGGCTTGTGTACTCACACCTTGCATCCCATTGTTGGTCCCTAGCATCTCAGCCGGAGCTGGGCCATGCTTGCTTGTGTACCTACCCCATGGTGTGTGCCATCCTCTCTCCTGCCCAGGGGATGTGGTTGGGGGTGGAGGGGTCCACGACTCTCTGGTGAGTTGTGATATGTGTGTGTCCTCCTCACTACTCTGTTTCAGTGTTCTGGGTCCCAGCTGAGTGTCTCGGCTTTCCCCCACCCATCCCCACACCCCCACTTTCCTTACTATGCTGGGGATGAGCTGTGTGTCTTGTCTGTGCTGAGGGTCGTCTGTTTGCCCTCTCTTGGGAGAGGTAGGACTCTCTCACCCTTGGGTGTCCCTTGCCCTGAAAGTGTGGTTCTGTCTGTTTGCGCGTCCCCGCACGCGGTGGCGAGCCGTCTTATATGATGTGTGGCGCTGCGTCCTTCTCCTCGCGCTCCCGCTCTCTGGCTCGCGCTCTCTCTGCACCTGCGCGGAGAGGACTCTGGATAGGGGAGGGTATTGGTGGTGGGGGGGACAGACCGGAAGTGGCTCCCTCCCCCCCAAGCCTTGCCCCTCCCCCTCCTCCCGCCAAAGGGGCCCCCGCGTTACCCTCCCCCGCTCCCCCCCCTCCGCCCGACTGCCCGGCGCAGGACGCCAAGGGGTTAACGCCGGGCCGCTGCCGCCTTTGGAGCTGTCCGCGGTGCTGGAGCCTCAGCCGTGCGCTGTCCCCCGCGCGGCCCCCGCGGCATGTGAGCCCCCCGGGGCTGCCCGCCCTCCCGAGGGGGGGTGCGCGCCCCCTCCCCCGGCCCCTCCCCCCTCCCGGCGCGGGTCAGCATGAGGCGGGGCCTGGGGGCCCGGACACGGGGGTTCAGCCGAGCGGGGACGCGGCGGCGGCGACGGCGGCCGCGGTGGTGGCGGGGGCGGCCCGGATCGGGACCCGGGCCGGGGCCGGGGCCGCGGTGGCGATGGCTTTGTCTGCGGTCGGGGGTGGCCCTGGCGGGGGCGCCCTGCCCCAGCCGCCCCCTGCGCTATCCTCCAGCTGGCCCGCGCTGGGGCCCCGGCGGCGCAGCGTCTGGTACATTTACAGGTAACGGCGCACTGCCCGCTCGTCCCCAGCACGACCCTCCGTGAGTTCAGGGCCCCCCAGACCTGGCAGGTCTCCTCGTAGCCTCTCTTCCCTAGGCCTGAGCCCTTCCAGACCCTCTCTCAGCAGTTCAGCACCCGGCTCTTTTCCACCCCCGTCCTTCCTGTGCCTCAGATACTGCTCCAGGGCCTCCTCTGCTCTCCACCAAGACTTTTTGCCCCTCTTCGAGCCCCCACGAAAGGACCGCACTACAGCTAGACCCAGCAACCCATTCTTACCCTTTCTGGTACCCTAACTCCCCTACTCTAAGGAGTACTTCCCCAGGGTCCGCACGCACACAGAAATACCCCCAGGCCCCTTATCTTTCCAATCTTCCGCATCCCCGCCCCTCTTCCTAGAGTCAGCAAGTCCCCCCATTCATACCCCTGTCTCCCATTCACAGTCTATCCCCCCACACACACACCTCCATCACACAGGCATCCCGCCCCCGGCCTTCCCTCCCCTCCTCTTTTTTCCGCTGCGTGTCACTGTGCGGCTGTGCGTGTGTCAATGATGTGTATGCGTGTGACCGCCAGCGTGTGTGAGGCGCAGACAGAGATGGGGAGGCTGTGGGCTCCCAGCCCACCCCCCACCTATGTCCATCTGTGTGTCCCTGCGTGGGGGTGTCTGTCTCTGTGTGACTTGGAGCCATAGCGAGGCTGTCTGGGGACTGTGCGCGTATGTGCGCCTGTGTGTGTCTGTGTGCGTGCGCGCACACGTGTGTGATAGAGTGCATCTGTCCCAGAGACTGCGGCTGTGTTTCCCAACACCCAGCCTCCTAGGCCTGGTCGGCTCCCTCTTCCCCGCACCACCACCTCACCCCCCCCCACCCCCGTTCGCTGTTGTGTTCTGTCCCCGACTGCCCTGCTCCGTGCCCCCAGGAATCTGTGCATGGGGAGAATCAATCCTGGACCCCGAGGTCCTCTGCGGGGATGGGGGCACGTGGGCTGAACCTTGCCAAGCTTCTGCATGGGGCTCTGGCACCTGCCTGTGAGCTGTTCTCAGCATGGGGACAGGGGCTGGCTTCCTTGCATGCGGGGGCCCTGTGCTGGCCGCGGAGAGGCCCGTCAGATGGGAACACAGGGAGGGAACTGAGGACAGGGGGACGTACTGTGGATGGCAGCCGGCTCCAGGCTGTGGCATCCTGAGTGGGCAAGAGGGACCTGGGGTGGGGGTGGGGAGCGGTCGCGCCGCAGCCTCCATGAGGGAACCAGCAAGCCCCGGAGACCTTCTCTGGGACACGGAGGGATGGCCTGGGGAAGGACGTGGTGCCAGCTCCTCATGGGCAGGTAGTCCGCACCACATACGGTGGTGCTGTGTGTGGGGTTCAGAGGGCGCGGGGCTGGTGGTGCAAGGGGTTACTGGATAAAGGGGAAATGGGATGTGTGGATGCCGGAGAGGGATTGGGTGCTGGCATTTGGGGTGCTAAGTGCCAAGAAAGGTGCTGGGGTGAGGATGGAAAGCAGGCTGTAGGAAGAAGATTTGGGGGCGGGGACTGCTGGCGCGAGAGCCTAGAGTATGCACGGGATGTAATAAAAAAGAGGCTGCTAGGAAAACCAGCGTGGTCTGCAGGGCAGGCTTCAGATATCCAAAGAAGAAAGCTTTCCATGGTGGGCAGGCAGTGTGAAAGGAACGTGGGTGCTATTGGGGGGCACTATGAGTTTTCCTGTATGGGAGGCAAGAGAGTGTGGAGGGCTGAGGCCCAGGAATTTCTGAGAAGGGGGCAGGCAGGGGTGAGGAAGTGACAAACAGGAAGAGGGCACTAAAGAAGGAACGAGCAAGGGTGGTTGGTGTCCTGGTCCATTCTAAGAGCACCCTCAGACTGGATGACGGATGGGAGAGTTTGGGGGAGACCTGGGGATAGAGGACTGTGTGGAGTGAGATGCAGAGAGGAAGGAGGCTCCCAGGGAGGAAGGATGGAGTCCACTGCAGGAGGTGAGAGGCGGGGATGGGAGTGCCACATCTGGCAGGGAGCATACAAAGTGTGAGTTGTGGAAATAGGCACTTTGATAGCATTTTGGGGACCAATGGGGGGAGATCCTCTTGTAATGGGGGTGCAACTGAGGTCTCTGGCTTTCAGGAAACCCAGCTTATGGTCTTGACAATTCTAGCTGGTGTAATATCTTGAGCAGGCTCTTTGCCTCAGTTTGCCTAGCATTCGAGATGGGAACACTCACAGGAAACCCCATACAGGAGTGTTGTGATGACTTAAATGTTAAATGAGCCAAACAGTAGTTGTCATTGCATGGTTCTCGATGTGTGTGTGTGTGTGTGTGTGTGTGTGTGTGTGTGTGTGTGTGTGTGACTTACAGAAGTTAGAATAAACCCCAAAAGTTGGAGGGACAGTTTGGGAGCTTTCTCAGTTAGGGTTCCTATTGCTGCCACAAAACACCATGACCAAAAAGCAAGTTGGGGCAGAAAGGGTTTATTCAGTGTACACCTTCACAGCACTGTTCGTCATAGAAGGGAGTCAGGACAGGAAGTCAAACGGAAGACTCTGGAGGTAGGAGCTGATGCAGAGGCCATGGAGGGTGCTGCCTACTGATGCTCAGCCTGCTTTCTTGTAGAACCAGGATGTTAGCACCCACAATGGGCTGGGCCCTCCCCCATCAACAACTAATGAAGAGCATGCCAGGTTTCCTCTTTTCAGATAATTCTAGTAAGACTAGCCAGCACAGGAGTCTCCTGCTGCCGAACTCTTTCTTCCCCCAATGCCTGTGTCTGAGCTAGTCAGATGATGTGACATGGAGGGAATTGTATTTTCTTGGATATTAAAGAATGTTATTTATCAGCTGGGGAGAATGGTGCACACCTTGAATCCTAGCACTCGGGAGGCAGAGGCAGGCATATGGATCTCTGTGAGTTTGAGGCCAGCCTGGTCTACAGTGAATTCCAGGACAGCATAGTGAGACCCTGTCTGGAAAACAAACAAACAAACATAAAATGTTATTGTGCCTCTGCAGAGTTTCTTGACCTTTCTGTGCCTTACTTACTCACCTATGAAGTGGGAATAAATGGTGTTTATGTCCTCTTTCTAGACTGGCCGTGAGGGGATAATCCAGTGGGCTTTCTGATATTGCCAGGCCAGGAGTAAGCACTTGGCCTTGGCATATGAACAAGAGACACAGGGCACTTGGGAGAAAGCTTATACAGAGATTTGGGGCGCAGAGATGGGGGGGATTGATTTTAGTGCATGGGGAAAGGTGAGGGTGACAGACATGCGTGAATGACTGAAGGTGACTCCAGGCCTTGGTGAGGTGTAAAGAGGGAGCCTGAAGGGCACTGTTGCCTCTTGGGAAAGAGGCTCATGGGATTGTGGAGAGGGTGTCAGCGTAGTGAGGACAGAAAGGCTTAAAAGAAGTGTCACAGCGTGTCAGGATGAAGCCACCAGAGGAATCCACAGTTGGAGCCAAGCTGCCTTGACCTCTGGACATTCTCACAGACTGTCCATCTGTCTTCCCCCTCATCCTTCCTTCCAGCCTCCACAGAACCCTTTTCTCCCATCCTCTGACCCCTCACACACCCACCCCGCCTTCTTAAGCCTTTCAGTCTTCTCCTAGCACCTGCTCCAGGCAACTGTAAAGACTGCAAGGGGGGAAATGGGAGGGGGCTGTGGAGAGGAGGTGGAAACCTGGGGACAGATTCATTGCCCTCTGGATAAGTGCAGTGGGTGGGGCTGTGCGTCTGTGGGTGAGCGTGATGTGATGCCCGTTAAATACGACAAGGAGAGGGGCACTACCAGGGCATGTGCTGAGCACTCACTGCTGTACGGGCACATGGGTTCTACTGTGGAAGCTGTGGGGAGGGGTCATGGAAGCTTATAGAGGCACTGACGCTGGGAGGGGGAGGGGCCACTAGATAGACTACAGTAGGCACACAATTAGGTGTTATCCCCGTGTGCTGGGAGGTACTCAGAGGGCGTGTGATGGGAATACACTGATATCAAAGTGAGGGGGAGTCGGGATCAGGGCATATTGGGATGTGTGGAGGTGTCACTAAAATACACTGGAGTACTTGTGGAGGGCTGTTTGCTGAATATATGGGGGTGGGTAATTGGGGGAGCCTGCATGGATATTATTGGAGTGGCTTAGAGCCACACAGACCTAACTAGGATTTGGGATGTGTGTGTGGATGTGTGTGTGCGTGTGTGCGAGCATTGCTGCAACACAGAGAGGGTTCATGGCACCAGCCCTGGGTTCTACATGCTAACAAAGACTGCTGCTGCAAAGAGGCACTGCAGTGCGTTCTGGTGTCGCTAAGTGTTCTAGGGTATTCTGAAAGGAACTGGCTTGAGGTAGAGCAGTTGAAGTGTCCCTGTCCGTATTGGGATGAACCAGGGAATGGCTGTGGCTTGCTGAGGGGGGCAGAGCAGTGATCCAGGATCTGAGGCTGTGCTCCACCAGCCTGAGCATGCACAGAAACAAGTGCTGTGATTGGCGTTTTGTCGGCTTCCTCTGTGCCTCCACCCTACTGGGATGTGCCGGTGAGGTATATGGCATTAGAACTGACACCATATTAGCCAGAGGGATTAGTGCTTAATTTCTTCCAGTGCTGTAAATGGAACCCAGGGCCTTGGTGCACGCTAGGCAGGTGCTCCAGCACCGAGTCACGCCCCAGCCCCTCACTGGAGATTCTTGGCAAGAGCTTGGCTGCTGCCTAGCTTTCTTTTCACAGTTTATCTTGAGACAGAGCCTTACTAAGTTGCTCAGGCTGGCCTCGAACTTTTGGCCCTCCTTCCTCAGCAACCCTGTCCAGTAGCTGGGGTGACAGGCTTGTATCATTAGGACCGGCACATGCTGTGTGTCGAGAGTGTACTGACAGCCTGTGTGCGACACACTGGAGACTTATCAAGGGATGCAGCAGTCAGCACTGTCCACTGGAACTTCTGTGTCAGCACTGTTGTCAGGAACATCGTGTAGCCATCATAGCTGAGGAGCCGCCACTTTAAATTTAACTTTAATTAATGTTGGTCATGTGCAGTTAGCAGCCACCATATTGGACAGGGCAACGTGAACACTGTTTGGGTTGGCTTTGATCCTCTGGAGTCTTCCTGTAGTAAGAGAGATGAGACGCATTAGCACATTCACTCTCCTGACTTAGCAGTTTGGCCTCGGGACATGGTGTGGGCTTCTGTGCTAAACTCTGTGTGTATAAGTGCCACTTCGGAATCCCCCACCCCCACCCCCAGCAGGCTCCTCAGTCAGGGCCCACGACAGACTTGGAAACTGCAGTAGGAAAGATCAAAGTCACAGGTTCAAGGTCACAGACAGGAAGCAGCCAGCAGGACCCAGGCAGGGCTGTGGCAATTCAGAGGCCTCCTCTGCCCGCTCCACTGGGTGTCTGGTGCACCGTGGGCTCAGTAACAGCTCTGCTGAATGGATGGGTGGATGACTTCACAGGAGGATGAATGAGGAAAGTGTGGGTGGAAACAAGAGCACCCCGGGTTTTGAGGGGGTGTCTTGAGCATAAGTACTGACTGGATGGGGTGGGGGAACTGCAGGAGCTGCAGTGAATGGGTCTCCAAGCAGGGGCTGGGGCACCCCCAGTGATGGGGTGGAGCACCAGCCCTGTGCCTCATGAGCCCTTCTCCGTCCCCCTCCTCCCCCCCCCTCCCTGCCTGCCTTCTGCCAGTGATTACATCATCAAGGAGAAGACGGTCCTGCTGCAGAAGAAGGACAGTGAGGGGTTCGGGTTCGTGCTCCGGGGGGCCAAGGGTGAGTGCTGGCCAGGGAGGGGATGGGGGGTCCTCTCACCCAAGAACCAGGGGTATGGATAGGGAGGATGGAAAAAGAGAAGGGACCCTACACACACACACACACACACACACACACACACACACACACACACTGCCCCTCCCTGGGGTGCTGGTCCCTCAGCTCCACCCAGTCCTCTGTGACTTGGGTCTGAGCCCCATCCCCTGCTCGGCCTCTCCACCCCCTCCCCTCCGACCCCGCCGGCTCCTCCCCGTCTGCAGCGCAGACCCCCATCGAGGAATTCACCCCCACCCCGGCCTTCCCGGCGCTGCAGTACCTCGAGTCTGTGGACGAGGGTGGCGTGGCATGGCGGGCTGGACTACGGATGGGAGACTTCCTCATCGAGGTGAGCCCCAGCCACACTGTCCTTCGGGGGGGGGGTGGACGACCCTGGTGACGATCCCTAAGTCCACAGGCTGCGTGCCACTTCTGGTCACCCGTTCGCCCCATTCGAGTCAGTGGAATCATCTATACTTGTACAACAACTCTTCCTAGATCCTTGAAAGATGCTCGTACTGAGTGTGGCAGCTCACACCTGTCATTCCAGGAAAACTGCCACCGCCGCTAGTTCAAGACCAGCCAGGGTTACCTAGTGAGTTCCAGGCCAGCCTGGGCTACAGAGTGTAACCATACCTTAAAAAAAAAAATCACAGAATTGTCCCTCAACATATGAAATACAAGGACAGGAAGGGTGTAGAGGTGACGTAGGGTGTGCAGGTCAGCCCAGTCCTGGGGATGTGGGAGTTCCAGGGAGCCACGGAACGATTATAAGGATGAGAGAGGGGTGGGGTGGGCGGTCACCCTCAAAGTCTTGTATCTCCTTCCTCGTGACACAGGTGAACGGGCAGAATGTAGTGAAGGTTGGCCACCGTCAGGTGGTCAACATGATCCGCCAGGGAGGCAACACACTGATGGTCAAGGTGGTGATGGTGACCAGACACCCAGACATGGACGAGGCCGTCCACAAGAAAGGTACTTCTTCACAGCTATGGCCCCAGGTCCGCTGGTAGAACGCTGGCCTAGCACACATGGAGCCCTGGCTCCCATTCCCTGATCTTAGAAGGGACATTGCGGTGACACCTGCAATCATAGCACTCGGGGAGTGGAGGCAGGAGAATCAGAAGTCCAAAGTCATCCTGGTCTACTTAGTGAGTTTGAGCTAGCCTCGGCTACACAGGAGACTTTGTCTTAAGATAATGGGGCTTCTCAAGTCACCTGTGGAGCCAGGCCTGAGTACCCCACTGCCACCAAACGGAGACTCCTAGGGTCATTCCTCAAACCCCCACAGGCCCTCCTTTCCCCTCAAGGCCTGCCTACTCATAGCCTTTCTGGGGAGAAACTGAGGCAGAGAGGGCTCAGCGTGCTGGGGTGCTGTTCTCAGAGTTCTGGAAGCACAGTGAAAGGAGTGGGTGTCAAGGGTCTTCTCCCGGCAACACTGACACCCCCCACCCACCCCCACTTTCCAGCATCCCAGCAGGCTAAGCGGCTCCCGCCCCCAGCCATCTCCCTGCGTTCCAAGTCTATGACCTCAGAGCTGGAGGAAATGGGTGAGCCTGCGGGGCTGCCAGGGCTGAGGGCTAGGGGCGGCCAGGGGCAAGGGGCTGGACCACCCTTGACTTTGTCAGTGTTGTTAGTCACGAGGGGTCCTTGTACTCCTCCTGTCCCGCCCCTCCCCCATGTCCTTGGGCCAGCCAGATTCTGTGGCCTGCCTGTGTGTCACTGGGAAGTTTTTGAGAGTCTCCCTCTCTGCCCTCTTGTATCTGTTTCTCTGTCCTGGGTCTCTGGGGGTCTGTATGTGTCCCCCTCGCCGTGGGCCACTTTCCTTTTGTCCCCTCCCCCTCCTTCTACTGGCTCCCTCAACCAGCGGAGGAAGGTTAGCTGCTCCTTGCAGGCACTCTCATGACCTGGGGTGGGTCTCATTTCCCCTGACCTGGGGCCAATTGGGCAGGTGACTGACTATTTCACACCCTGGTTCCTAAGGGGGGGTGGGTATTCCAAAGAGGGGGTCCCTCACCTCCCCTTGATGTCCTAACTCTTGGCTCCTCTGCTGTCTACCCCTGGGCTAGTCTCCCCCTGGAAGAAGAAAATTGGTGAGTGGGCTCAGGTCTGGTGGGAGGGTCCCAGTCTCCCAACCCCAGCGGCGGCGGCGGATTTACCCTTCCCTTGACCCTGGCCCTTCACTGTCCCCACCTTGCGCTGGCTGGCCATGCCTGCTGGCCCACACCTGCTGGCCATGCCCTCTGCAGGGGCACCCTTGAGCCTCATCCCTCTCCTTTGCCCACAGAATACGAGCAACAGCCTGCACCAGTGCCCAGCATGGAGAAAAAGCGGACTGTGTACCAGATGGCACTCAGTAAGATGTCCCAGCGTGGCTCCTGATGCCTCCGTGCCCCCACCCTACAATACCCGGGGATGCTGCATGCCTTCCCTCCTGTGTGCCCTTCAGACACCCGTGAGCTCAGCACTCAGGGCCGGGCCACCACGCTTACTTCATGCTGCCTGCTCTCCTGTGCTGCGTCATCACTGGGCCCTGCCTGCTGGGTTGGGTGGTGTCTCCAAACAGACGTGGAAATGGGCCCAGCTGAGCGCTGCATCTTACGCCACGGCAGCTGGGTCTCTGCAGTGGGGCCAGGCAAATTTCACTTTCACTGTCTCTCTTTGACTGTCTCCACTTCCCCGCAGACAAACTGGATGAGATCTTGGCTGCTGCTCAGCAGACCATCAGTGCAAGTGACAGTCCTGGGCCCGGTGGCCTTGCGTCCCTGGGCAAGCACCGGCCCAAAGGATTCTTTGCAACTGAGGTAGGTAACCTGGTGTGGGAAAGAAACTGAGACTCCAAAGGTCTTCTACATCTCTGACCTCGACACTAGTGTTGAGAGGTACCACACTTCCTCCCTCCCCATTCTAGATCTCTCTCTATCTCTCTATCTCTGTCTGTCTCTCATCTTCTCCCTCCATTCTTGACACCTCTGCTTCTCGTGTTAAGTCTCATCCCCCCTCTTTCCTTCCCACATTAGGGGTCACACGTAAGATAAAATGATGCAATAGAGAAGTGGCACGGGGGCTGGAGAGATGGCTCAGCGGTTAAGAGCGCTGTCTGCTTTTCCAAAGGGTCCTGAGTTCAGTTCCCAGCAACCACACGGTGGTTCACAGCCATCTATACTGGGATCTGGTGTCTTCTAGTGATGTACAGGCACACATGGAGAAGTGGCGAGATGGTCTGTGCCTAGCATCCCAGATCCTGGGAAGCTGAGTAAGGAGGGTTGCTGTGGATCAGCCTGAGCTACCTTGTCTCCAGAAACACACACACACACACACACACACACACACACACACACACACACACACACACAGAGTGTTGTCATAGTTACAGACCCCCAGCGTGATCCTAGCTGCTCAACAAATGTTAGATGGCCATTCAAATACGGATGCTTGGGCTGGAGAGACAGCTCAGTGGTTAAGAGTACGCTCTGCTCCTGCTGAACACTGGTTTTCAGTTCCCAGAATCCAGCATGGCCTGCTGACAGCCGCCTGCAACTCCAGCCCCAGGGGTTCCGATCTCGTCTCCTTATCTCCTAAGGCACAGCACAGTCCACACGCACAGCCACATGCACAATCCCACACACAGAAGCACAAACATATTTTTTTAAAAATAGAATTGAAAGTGATTGAAGAAGACATCTAATGTTGACCTCTGGCCTACACCACACACACATACACACACACACACACACACACACACACACACACACACACACACACGAACAACACAGGCAAAAGCTGATCTGTATCAAGTGTTCAACATGGATCAGATACTGTGTTCTGCACAGGCTACCTCGGCTTAGAATCTTCTTGTGAGGTGGCTAGCTCATTTCCATATCTGTAAATGATAACTCAGAAAAGGTCCAAGCCCAGCCTGCGTTCTTCTTCTGGGGCCCTGTTGGCTCTGCCCCTTGACTTTGGCCCTTTCACACCAGCACATGTACATCAGACCTGTGTGTGCTACTCTGCTCTCCAGCTGTCACCTCCTGAGGTAATCAGCTGCCTGGCATCTCCCTTAGCTCTGCCCTCTGCCTGCTAAGGCTCTGCCCTCAGGCCATACCCACAGCCTGGTCCTCTAAGGCTCGTTCTTGGCTTCTGGGGAGCCCAGGATCTATCCGCTTGGCAGATTGGTGTGGGCTTCGCTGAATGGTTACTTCATCTCAGCCTTTTCTCTTAGATCAAGTACAGAGCAATGCTTGTAAAGGCAACCTGTGAGGTAATGAACGCCAGTCACACTAAAACATTGACCCCAAATAGCTTTCTTGTGGGGGACTGAACCTAGGGTCTCATGCATTTTTACCACTGAGTCATCTCTCCAGCCCCTCACTTAGGGGATCTAAACAGGGGTTCTACCACTGGGCCATGCCTCCTGCCCCTCCCTCACTGAGCTGATGTTAGGCCAGTGGTTCTCAACATGTGGGTCACAACCCTTCTCACAAGGATCGCATATCAGCTCTCCTGCATATCAGATATTTACATAAAAATTCATAACATTAGCAAAATTACAGCAGTGAATTAGCAATGAAAATAATTTTATGGTTGGGAGTCATCACGATGTGAGGAATTGTATTAAGGAGTTACAGCATCAGGAAGGTTGAGAAATACTGTTCTAGGCAGACGCTCTATGATCATCTATATCCCTGATCCCCTTGTGGGATTCTAGGCAGTGACTCTCTACTGAGCCACACCCCCAGCCCCTCACTGGCAGGTGTTATGTAAATGATGTAAGTGCTACATCCCCAACATTCAAAATAATGTGGTAAATGAATTTTGAAATCAGACGTGATGACTCACCCCTATAATCCAAGCACTCCAGAGACTGAGGCAGGAGGATTGCCATGAGTTTTAAGGACCAACCTAGGCTACAGAGTGAGACCCTGTCTCAGAAAACTAAAAGGTAGAACAGAGTTGTTGCTACAGACAATACCAGCGCCTTTGGGCCAGCGTGTTACACGGGGAGGTAGAGCTGTAGCTACGAAGTCCGCAGCAGCAGCAGAAACACTATTTGTAGAGATGATTCGCTGAGATGGGGTAGGGAAATCTCCGTGGTTTCTGTGGGGGATGCACCCATCTCTCTGAGACTAGCAGAGCTCGCTGCTAGCTTTAAGGGAGAATGGGCTGGGTTTTCTATTGGATGGTGTGAAGACACCTGTGCCCTTTATTCCCTCAGAACCACACCCCCCAGCCACAGGTTAGACCCCCAGCTCCAGAGAGCCTACACTTTGTTTACACAGAGGCAGGGGAGCAGGTTTTGCAGCCAGAGTCCTGGAATTTCCTGTCCAGAGGCCACTGCTCTGGCTAGCAGAGTGCCCTGCAGGCTGCAGCCCTCCTTTCTTGCCCATCTTTGCCTTCCCAAGATGTCTGGACCATCTGCAGGTGATAGGGAGGGTTATCTTCCGTGCCATCCTGACACACAAGTTTAAAGTAAGAATACGTTTTTTATTCGATGAGAGCTGAGGGCGAAGGCCCGGCGGCGGGCGTTCAATCTGCAGCACCAATGAAAGAAAGAAAAAAGAGGGGAGGAGGAAAGAGTAGAAAGAAAGGGAGAAGGCAGAAAAAGGGAGAGAAAGAGAAAGAAAGGAGCAAAGAATGGAGGGAAGGGAGGAGGAGGCAGGAAGAGAGAGATTATAGGGTAGAGAGGAAGGAAGGGAGAAAGGACGGAGAAGTGGAGGCAGGCAGGGAAAGGAATCGGAGGGACACACAGGGCTTGCAGCTGGCCCGAGTGTTCGAATCCTGATGCCTCTCCCTATGTGGCTTTGAACTGTGCTACCTCATCCTCAGCATTTGTTTCCTGCTCTGTAAAGTTGGTTGAAGTCTGGCAGCACTCGGGAGGGTCAAGTAAGGTCAGCTCATGTCGCATGGGGCTCTCAACAAACAGCAGTCTCCCTCCGCCACCCGCCCTCTGATCTCAGTCCAGCACTCTCCCTGAAATCTGATGCGTCACATCCACTTCTGACCTGCATGGGTCCCCAAACTGTCATCCGACAGCCCAGCCCATCTCTTACTTGTATGCGCTCATGTGTGTGTGAATGAACATGCACATCTCCGTGCGTGTGCGTGTAGAACCCAGGGGGCAGCCTTTGTGTTGGTCCTCAGGTGCCGCCCACCTTGTCTGTTGAAGTCTCTCAAAAACAGGGTCTCTTTCAGTGGTGGTCACCAGTTAGGCTAGACTGACATGTCAGCCACCCTCGGAGATGCTCCTGTCTCCACGCCCCAGTGCTGTTACCCCATGCACGTACCACCACACTAGGCTTTTCCTGTGGGGGTCTGGGGATTGAACTCAGGTCCTAGTGCGCCATACAAGCACAACTGAGCCATTTCTCAGCCTCAGCTCTCAAGTTGTGATACTTCTGCCTCTTTCTGGCTAATCATCTGGCAGGTGTTTGGACAAACTTAAAGACAGGAGCTCACAACCTCCTGCTGCAGTTATTCCATAGATGGACAGACTTCTAGAAAGTTCTTTCTTACATGGACCCCCAAATCTACCTTTCCATCATAGCCTTTTCCAACAAGTTTCCCCGGAGTGGAAGAGATCACTTCAATTTTACAGAAGACAAATGGGGCATCAGGGAATTGAGTGCGAGTCTCTTGGCAAATGCATAGACAATCAAAACGGAAGTCTCCTAAGACTGGCCCCACTGGGTAACTAGCCCAAGCAGGTGGGGGTGGGTTTTTTTTAATATTTATTTTTAAGTGTGTTTGTCTGCATGTGGTGTGTGTGTGTGTGTGTGTGTGTGTGTGTGTGTGTGTGTGTGTTTATGGGTGTATATTGGGTGTGTGTATGGGGTATGGGCACGTGATGTATGGTGTGTGTGTGGCCTATGTATATAACGTGTGGTATATTTATGGTATGCGTGTACGGTGTGTTTATAGTGTTTGTGTGCATGGTGTGGGGGTGTGGTATGTATGTGCATGGTGTGCTGAGTATGGCATGTGTGTGAGTGTGTGTGGTGCATGGTGTGTGTGTGGTATTTGTTGTGTGCATGGTGTGAGGTGTGAGATGGTGTGTGGTGTGTGTGTGGTGTGTGTGGTGTGTGTGTGTATGTGGTGTGTGTGGTGTGTGTGTGTGGTGTGTGTGTGTGTGGTGTGTGTGTGGTGTGTGTGTGTGTGTGTGTGTTGTGTGTGTGGTGTGTGTGTGTGTGGTGTGTGTGTGTTGTGTGTGTGTGTGGTGTGTGTGTGTGGTGTGTGTGTGTGTGTGTGTGTGGTGTGTGTGTGGTGTGTGTGTGTTGTGTGTGTGTGTGTGTGGTGTGTGTGTGTGGTGTGTGTGTGTGTGTGTATGGTGTGTGTGTGGTGTGTGTAGTGTGTGTGTGGTGTGTGTGTGTGTGGTGTGTGTGGTGTGTGTGTGTGGTGTGTGTGGTGTGTGTGTGTGGTGTGTGTGGTGTGTGTGGTGTGTGTGTGTGGTGTGTGTGGTGTGTGTGTGTGGTGTGTGTGTGGTGTGTGTGTGGTGTGAGTGTGTGGTGTGTGTGGTGTGTGTGTGGTGTGTGTGTGTGGGGTGTGTGTGTGTGTGGTGTGTGGTGTGCGGGATGTGGTGTACGGTGTAGATGTAGTGTGTATGGTGGGGGGGTATACAGTGTGTGCCACGTGTGGTTTATGAGAGGTGTGCTGTGTACCACGTGTGGCTGTGGGGCATGCAAGTGTGCCACAGTCCAAAACTAGAGCAGGAGAAGTGTCTTCCTCCATCATGCTCTGTGAAGGCAGTCTCACTGAACAGGACGCTCACAATTCTGCCTCAAATGGCTGTCTGTCAAGCTCTAGGGACCCACCCCTGCCCCTCCCGCCACTCCTGCACCCAAAGCTGGTATTACAGGCACAGGGCAGCCAGGCTCGGATTCTCAGCCATCTTCCCAGCCCCTCACCTGGGGGTTGTTGTTGTTTTGACCTGAGCTTTTCCAAGTCAGAGTGTTTTCCCTTGGTCTGCAAATAGTGTCCTCCCAGGCCAGGCTCCCTTCAGAACCTGCTCTGCTCCCCAGGAGCCTTCTGTGTCACTGCTCTTATTACCTCAGGGTTCCTCATTCAGCTCCAAGCACCTTAACACAACTCTCCCCCCCCCCCGCACTATTTCTGCTCTGACCCCCCCCCCCCGTCAACCTGACCCCTCCCCCATCATCATGACCCCTCCCCCATCATCATGACCCTTCCCCCATCACCATGACCCCTCCCCCATCAGTCTGATTCCTGTGAGGGGACTGTTTCCCCCCCCCCCCACTCTGGTACTCTTTCCTGGCCTAATGGGATAACGGACACTTAAACTGTTCCTGGGTTCCTCATGGACCTGTGGAAACAGCACCCTCCACAGGAAATCTGTCTTTCTAGGGTTGAGCTATGGTTTGTTTTTGGGGGGTGGTTTGTTTTGTTTTGTTTTGTTTTGTTTTTTGAGACAGGGCCTCATGCTGTAGCTGACACTTCCTGGAACTCACTTGTAGACCAGGCTAGTCTGGAACTCATGGTAATCCTCCTGCCTCAGCCTCTCCAGTTCTGGGATGACAGGTGTAAGTCACCACACTGGAGTCCATGTTCTGTTTTCTAATTTCCTTGTGGCCTGGACATCCATGCCTTCTGGAATAGTCCTTATTAGTGGAATGAATCAGACCAACACGGGAATGGACAAAGCTAACCCAGGTAGGCCAGTGCAGTGAGGGGGCACTTAGACCCAGGAAAGCCTTGAGTGCCTCTAGAACTCTCCAGGAGGACGGACTGCGCCACATTTCTGGTCCTGTATGGAGTCACCATCACACTGGATTTAAACACAAATGAGTATGATAGATGGTTGGAAAGTCAGACAGACAGAAGAAATGATGGACAGATGGAATGATGGACAGATGAATGGCAGAGGAAGATAGATGATGAACAGAATAGTGGACAGATGAGATAATGGGTGTCAGACAGAAGGACGGAGATGGAAGATGGACGGGCGGGAGGATGACAACGGACAGGTAGAAATGATGAATGGACAGATGCTCAGATAGACAAATGCTTTCTTTAATAAGTTGAAATCGGGGCTGCAAAGACGGCTCAGTGGTTAAGGGGGTTGTAGTGTCAGATCCCAAGCCCACATAGTCCAGCCCAACATCTACAACTCCAGCTCTGGTGCCCTCTTCTGGCCTCCATGAGCTGAGGCATCGTGCACACACAGGTGTGCACACATACAGACACAAATAAAAACATCTTTAAGATCAGCTCTTTAGGGGCTGGAGAGGTGGCTCAGCAGTTAAGAGCACTGGCAGCTCTTCCAGAGGACTCAAGCTCTATTCCAGCACCCACATGGTAACTCACAACTGTTTATAACTCCAGTTCCAGGGGACCTGACACCCTCACACAGATATATGTGCAGGCAAAAAAAAATCAATGTATATAAAAATTAATAAGCCAATTTTAAAAACTCAGATCTTTAAGTCTGACATGGGCTACTGCTGCTGGGAACCAGAACTGAGGTCCTAAGGCTTGTGTGTGTGTGGCAAAGCACTGTGCTCACCGAGCAATCTTGCCAGCCCTGATTTCTTTTTTGAAAGATTCTGCCAAGTCTGGAAAAGAGACCAAAAAGGAGTGAACGAGAGAGGAAGCAACAGAAAGCCAGAACTGGCCAGAAGAGTGTCACTGTGACCTGGTACAGGCCTTGCCTGCAGGTGGTGCCTAATTTAGTGGGACAGCTCACCTGCTTGCTTGTATTTTCTTTCTCCTGACTGCCACCCCAGAGAATATTCTCCCAGGAATTGCTTTCTAGCTTCTCCATGCCATGTTTCTGCCATGCAAGGACTCAGGGGAGAAAGGAACCTTCGGGGTGAGGAGAACTCGGACTGATCTTTCTCTGCTCTCTTCTCTCTCCCTCTAACTGCTGCCCCCTCCCCCGTGTCCCCCCCCCCCCAAGTCGAGCTTTGATCCCCACCACCGCTCCCAGCCAAGTTATGACCGACCTTCCTTCCTGCCTCCTGGACCTGGCCTTATGCTCCGGCAGAAATCTATCGGTATGTCTTCCAGAAAGGGATGTGGGCCGTGACCACGAGAGAAGACTGTCTAGGCTTGGAAATGTGTTGTAGCGCCCTAGGTAGAATAGGACGGGTTTGGATGAATCCCAGCTTTGCTTCTTTCCTGCTGTGTGACTCGGTGGGTGGTCTCTGAGCTTCGGAATCTTCATGGGGTCTTTGGTGTCCGGAGGAAGGAGCGTTGGTAGCAGACGGGTAGTAAGTAGAGGGTAGATGCTTGTTGAGGGAGAAGCCAGCAGTTTTCCTGCGCGTCTGTGTGTAAAATAATAGCCTCTTCTTCACAAGCATGCTTTAATCTTACCCCAAGAGACCGGTAGCATGTGCGCAGACCTTTGAACTATTAGGAAATGGCGCTCCCTCGTGGCTGGAGGATGAAATGCCGTTGCATTGAGCTTTTTCCCTTGCGTCCCTGCTGATTGCTCTTTGTGCATCGCACAGCTCGCCTGTAGAAGGAGCTGGGCCAGTCCCTAACTGCTCCCTTGGTCTTGCGTGTCTCAACAGGGGCTGCAGAAGATGACAGACCTTACCTAGCACCCCCAGCCATGAAATTCAGCCGCAGTCTGTCAGTTCCCGGTTCAGAGGACATACCCCCACCACCCACTACATCCCCACCAGAGCCACCCTATAGCACACCTCCGGCCCCTTCCTCTTCCGGCCGCCTCACTCCCTCCCCTCGGGGAGGCCCCTTCAATCCCGGTTCTGGGGGTCCCCTCCCCGCCTCCTCCCCTTCATCTTTCGATGGGCCATCTCCTCCTGATACCCGTGGGGGACGAGAGAAGAGTCTATACCACAGTGGAGCCCTACCCCCTGCACACCACCATCCACCTCATCACCACCACCATCACGCCCCACCTCCCCAGCCCCACCATCACCATGCACACCCCCCTCACCCACCAGAGATGGAGACAGGCGGTTCCCCTGACGATCCCCCACCTCGATTGGCCCTGGGACCCCAGCCCAGCCTTCGAGGCTGGCGAGGCGGAGGACCCAGCCCGACCTCGGGGGCCCCATCACCTTCCCACCACAGTAGCAGCGGAGGCAGCAGCGGTCCCACTCAGGCTCCCGCCCTGCGCTACTTCCAGCTGCCCCCGAGGGCAGCCAGTGCGGCTATGTATGTGCCAGCCCGCTCGGGCCGCGGTCGCAAGGGCCCCCTGGTCAAACAGACCAAAGTGGAAGGCGAGCCCCAGAAGGGCAGCCTACCTCCGGCGTCCTCCCCAACATCCCCAGCGTTGCCTCGGCCTGAACCACCTCCGGCCGGGCCGTCGGAGAAAAATTCCATCCCCATCCCTACCATCATCATAAAAGCCCCATCCACCAGTAGCAGTGGCCGCAGCAGCCAGGGGAGCAGCACAGAGGCTGAACCCCCGACCCAGGCCGACGGTGCGAGCGGCGGCGGATCCTCGCCTAGCCCTGCACCTGCCACGTCCCCGGTGCCACCGTCCCCGTCGCCCGTGCCGACCCCCGCGTCGCCCAGCGGCCCGGCCACCCTGGATTTCACCAGCCAGTTTGGAGCAGCCCTGGTGGGCGCGGCGCGGAGGGAGGGAGGCTGGCAGAACGAAGCTCGCCGACGATCCACGCTGTTCCTGTCCACCGATGCGGGAGATGAGGATGGAGGCGACAGCGGGCTGGGCCCGGGGGCACCCCCGGGTCCCCGGCTGCGCCATTCCAAATCCATTGATGAAGGCATGTTCTCCGCAGAGCCCTACCTCCGGCTGGAGTCCGGGGGCAGCAGCGGGGGCTACGGGGCCTACGCAGGGGGCAGCCGAGCCTACGGGGGCAGCGGGAGCAGCAGCGCTTTCACCAGCTTCCTTCCCCCGCGGCCCCTGGTGCACCCGCTGACCGGCAAAGCCTTGGATCCGGCCTCTCCGCTGGGGCTGGCCTTGGCCGCCCGGGAGCGGGCCTTGAAGGAGTCCTCGGAGGGTGGGGGCGCCCCTCAGCCGCCTCCGAGACCTCCATCACCACGCTACGACGCCCCACCGCCCACCCTCCACCATCACTCGCCCCATTCGCCACATGCGCGTCACGAGCCAGTGTTGCGCCTCTGGGGGGACCCCGCACGCCGGGAGCTGGGGTACCGGGCAGGCCTAGGTAGCCAAGAGAAGGCCCTTCCCGCCAGTCCGCCGGCAGCTCGCCGCTCCCTACTGCACCGTCTGCCTCCGACGGCTCCCGGGGTCGGGCCGCTCCTACTGCAGCTGGGGCCGGAGCCCCCAACTCCCCATCCTGGGGTGAGCAAGGCCTGGCGCACTGCAGCTCCCGAGGAGCCCGAGCGGCTGCCGCTGCACGTGCGGTTTCTAGAGAATTGCCAGGCCCGGCCTCCCCCAGCAGGCACGAGGGGCTCTTCCACTGAAGATGGGCCTGGGGTCCCACCGCCCAGCCCTCGCAGGGTCTTGCCAGCTTCTCCCACCTCCCCGCGAGGCAGCGAGGAGAACGGCCTTCCGCTACTGGTCCTGCCACCGCCAGCCCCTTCGGTGGATGTGGACGACGGCGAGTTCCTGTTTGCCGAGCCGCTGCCTCCACCTCTGGAGTTTTCCAATAGCTTCGAAAAGCCAGAGTCGCCTCTCACACCCGGGCCTCCCCACCCGCTGCCTGACCCTCCTACCCCAGCTACACCTCTACCTGCAGCCCCACCCCCGGCTGTAGCCGCAGCCCCTCCCACCCTGGATTCCACAGCATCCAGCCTGACCTCTTACGATAGCGAAGTGGCCACGCTGACCCAGGGGGCTCCCGCGGCTCCAGGGGATCCTCCTGCTCCAGGCCCGCCGGCCCCAGCAGCCCCAGCTCCCCCAGCCCCGCAGCCAGGCCCTGACCCTCCACCTGGCACGGATTCTGGAATTGAGGAAGTGGACAGTCGGAGCAGCAGCGATCACCCGCTGGAGACCATCAGCAGCGCGTCCACACTCAGCAGCTTGTCAGCCGAAGGAGGAGGCAACACAGGGGGCGTGGCTGGGGGCGGGGCCGGGGTGGCCAGCGGGACTGAGCTCCTGGACACCTACGTTGCCTACCTGGATGGCCAGGCTTTCGGGGGCAGTGGGACTCCTGGCCCACCATATCCCCCACAGCTCATGACTCCCTCTAAGCTCCGGGGCAGGGCACTTGGGAGTAGTGGAAATTTGAGACCAGGTCCCAGTGGGGGACTCCGAGATCCTGTCACCCCCACCAGCCCCACCGTCTCTGTGACCGGAGCTGGAACGGATGGGCTGCTGGCCTTGAGTGCTTGTTCTGGATCCTCAACGGCAGGTGTGGCAGGGGTACCCGTGGCGGTTGAGCCAGAAGTCCCGCCTGTACCTTTGCCCACTGCCTCGTCCCTGCCTCGGAAGCTGCTACCGTGGGAGGAGGGCCCGGGACCACCACCACCACCCTTGCCAGGGCCCCTGTCCCAGCCTCAGGCCTCTGCCTTGGCCACGGTCAAAGCCAGCATCATCAGCGAACTCAGCTCCAAGCTCCAGCAGTTTGGTGGGTCCTCTGCCGCGGGAGGAGCTCTGCCTTGGGCTCGGGGAGGAAGCGGGGGCAGCACAGACAGCCACCACGGAGGAGCCAGTTACATCCCAGAAAGGACCTCCTCCCTGCAGCGGCAGAGGTGAGCAAAGGCCTGTTGCTGGTGGCTGGCGGGTGGCTAAGGAAGGTGCTGGAGCCCACGGTCCCCCGTAGAGCCTCGAAGTTACAGAAAACTGGGTTATCCTGCAGGAATCGGACCTCTAAGAGACACACTTTCCACTCCATGGTCACCATAAGCCAAGATGAATGGCTACATGTATTTATTTTTTTGGTGATCTTGAGGGTCAAACCTAAGGCTTCAGGCACTCTAAGCAAGTGCTCAGCTACTGAGCCAGGGCCCAGACTCTCACTGAGGAGGAAGTCTACCCAGAGGCTCTACCACAGAATCACACCCCAGACCCCTCCTAGTGTAGAGTCATGGGTAGAAGCTCAACCACTGAGCCACACCCCCAGCCTTCTTATATTTCGAGTCAGGGCCTAACTAAGTTGCTTTGGTTGGCCTTGATCTCTGTAGCTCAAGTTGGGTTTAGACTTTTAATCCTCCTGCCTCATCCTCCTCCGTGACTGGAATGGCAGACCCATACCACCAAGCCTAGCTACAAAATACTAACAGCAGCAGCAAATTTGCCCTAACTGGGGGTGTCTGTGTGTCACTTTGCTGACACTTTGCACCAGGCTGACGACACTTCCCCATAGACGGAGGGAGGCACAGTGCCAACTTGAAAGGAATGGGGCAGAACTTCACTTGTCTCGATGCTGTGGGCAAGATGGAGGAGAGAGCAGGGCAACTTTGGAGAGCCTAGCTCGCAGTAGATGGGAAGAGATGGGTACATGCTGAGGATCCCCAAGCAATTCTTAGTGGTGCTGTCTGAAGTCATGCCCAGGCTCTCTGGGAGGGAGGGGCTCCCTGGGAGGGAGGGGCGAGCAGTTCTTTCTTTTATTCCGATGCAACGAGGGGAGTTTCAAACTGCCTCTTCTGCATACAGAGTGCGCTGTGATTCTGTTCCCTCTCGACTTAGCAGGCCTTGGAGATAGGAAACAACCCACTCGTCCTTCACGGGTGGATGCGGCCTTTAGTGGTTATATGCATGGACTTGATGCTTAGCAGTACTGTACCCTTCTGGATAAGGGGAGGGGCCGTAGTAGACAGTCCAAGACGGACCCAGCACCCATCTTGCTCCTAAGCGTATTACATCCCTACCCCCTCACTGGGGGATCCTAGCCAGGGGCTCTACCACTGAGCCACACACACCCAGTCCATCCGTTCCCCCTACCCCTGCCAACACACACACACACACACACACACACACACACACACACACACACACAGATTCTAGGCAGGGGCTCTACCACTGAGCAGACCCTCCAGGTAGACAGCAGGCACAATAATTACAGATACCTTCACCAAACAACCAAGACTTGCCTGGTTACAGTCGTCTCAGATAAGGTCACCAGGCTGTGTGGGGAGCGACCCAGTGGGGACAGCCATTTCAAAGGCCCTGTGGTGTGGCCGTGCTGAAGGGAACTCAAGGGATGAGGGGAACCTTTTTCTCCCCTTGTTTCTTCTCTCTTTCATTTCCCTCTCTTCACCTTTCTCTCTCTGTTCTCTGTCCCCATCCCCTTCCATCTCTCTCCCCCCTTGAATACCCACCCTCTTTTTGTTGTTGTTGTTTGTTGTTGTTGTTTTGTTTCTGTCTCCCTGTCTTCCACTCTGCTATAACTGACCATAAACAAAACAAAACCAAAAAAAAAAAAAAAAAAGGCAGTATAGAGTAGTGGTTAAGAGCTCAGACTTTGGTGTCTTCTAAATGGGCTCTGCCACTCCCTGGCTGTGTGTCCTTAGGCAAGTTTCTTAAGCTCTCTGTGCTCTTGACCCTAATAGTAACCAACCATCCACCAGGGCTGTTGTGGGGGATTAAATTGAGATGTGATTCAGAAAGCCTTTAGAACAATGCCTGACACACATGAGCAGCAGCAAGTGGTGGCGGGTGTTATTGCTATCACTTAATGGTTCTTTTTCTTCCATCTCTCTTGGCTGTCACCCTCTCTCCCTGTCCTATTTCTTTCCCTTCACTTCTCTCCTGACATTCATCTGACCCTCCCTTGCCGCCAACCGCATCTTCTCTATCTCTCCGCCCTCCCCCACCCTTGTGTCTCTCCCTCTGAATCATGACTTCCGCCTCTTTTTCACCCTTGCCCTCCACACTTCCCCCCTCCAAACCTTTCTCCCTCCCCCTGGCCCCCGACCCCCAACCCCTTGTCACATTCCAGGCTCTCCGAAGACTCCCAGGCCTCTCTCCTCTCCAAACCCAGCAGCAGCATCTTCCAGAACTGGCCTAAGCCCCCTCTGCCACCACTCCCTACCGGATCTGGGGTCTCCTCTTCAACACCTGCAGCCCAAGGAGCTACATCCCCTTCAGCCTCATCCGCCTCAGCTTCCACCAGACACCTGCAGGGCGTGGAATTTGAAATGCGGCCTCCTCTGCTCCGCCGGGCACCCAGCCCCTCGCTGCTGCCTGCCTCGGATCACAAGGTCAGCCCAGCGCCCAGGCCTTCTTCTTTGCCCATCCTGCCTTCTGGACCCCTCTACCCGGGCCTCTTCGACATCCGTAGCTCCCCGACGGGAGGGGCAGGAGGTTCGGCTGACCCCTTCGCTCCCGTCTTTGTGCCACCACACCCCGGGATGTCTGGGGGTCTTGGAGGAGCCTTGTCGGGGGCCTCTCGCTCCCTATCACCCACTCGCCTGCTCTCGCTGCCCCCGGACAAACCCTTTGGAGCCAAGCCTCTGGGGTTCTGGACCAAGTTTGACGTCGCCGATTGGCTGGAATGGCTGGGTTTATCAGAGCACCGAGCCCAGTTCCTGGACCACGAGATTGATGGCTCCCACCTGCCCGCCTTGACCAAGGAGGACTATGTGGACCTGGGCGTGACCAGGGTGGGCCACCGTATGAACATTGACCGGGCTCTCAAATTTTTCCTGGAGAGGTGATGGCTGGCCTGGACGGACCAGCCCGTCCATAGGACCCTTGAGCCCGCTGACCTCTTGACCTCTGACCCCTCTGACCATCATTCTTTCCCCCCCAGCCTCCCCTCAGGGGTCCAGGGACTCTGCTAAAACTGTGCCCTGCCCTATCTCCCCAGGCCTGACTGAGGTCCCCAAGTGGACTGGATGCAGGCCAGACAATGGCACCTCACAAGAGGTGGGCAGCTGACACTAGACTGCGAGTGGGGAGGGGGCGGGGTAGAAAAATGATACGGGGGGGGGTAACTGAGGAGGGAAAGGTCGACTCGGGGGAGGGGAACAGACAGAGCCATAGAGGGTCAGCCCAGGGGGCGCCTGGGAAGACGGCCCCTCGGATTCCATCACTTGAGCCCCTCTAAAACCCTATCCATCTCTCTCCTGGCCCCTCAGCCTTCCCCCTCTCCTTGGCATACTCAGCTGTCCCACCTCCTGCCTCTTGCACGCCTGTTCCCCTCCCTGGCTGCAATTTTTGCACAAGCTTGCCCCCTAGCTGTCTTGCACACCTCCGGCCTGCAAGACCCTCTCAGCCGCCTCAACTCGCTGCATACGTTTTTTCCTCAAGCCTTTGGTAGCTCGCTCTCTGCATATTTGCTTCTGGGGGGGAGGATTGCACCTTTTATTTCTTTAGTCACCCTGGACCCATGCTGCAGACACACATGGGACTTTCCTTCCCTCTCCTGCTCACACACCTAAGCATACTCCTGTAGTCCCTGGTCTGCTCTGTCCTTGCACACTCTGAACACACTTACCTCCATTCTCATACCTGGGGACATTTTCCTGTCCTGGCACCCCTAAGCCCTTACTCTCCCTCTCATGATGGCACTCCTGTGTCCTGCCCTCTCCATTTTCTCTGACACTTAACACGCCCCTGGTACACCCATAGCCCTGAGCTCTCTCCCAAATGTTTAAGCCTTTCTTTCCCTATCCCCATCCACCTTCTTCACACTTCTCACCTTTTTTTCCCCCTTCCCTAAATAATGATTTCTCTGTGTAGCCCAGGCTATTCTGGAAAGCCCTCTGTAGACCCTGGCCTTGAACTCAGAGATCCACTTGCCTCTGCCTCCCATGTACTGGGATTAAAGGTGTGTGCCACCACACCGGGCTTCTTCTGTTCACCTTTATCCTTGTTTTCCAGTGCCCTCTTGCACACTTTTTCTCACACACTTGTCCTCCCCTGCCCCCCCCCAACCTTTTTTAAAATGGTGCTCAGGTATGGAATGTGCTTGCTGCGCTGTTTTGTTCTTTCTAGGTGACTTTCCTCAGTCGCCCTAGCAGACCCTGACCTCTTTTTTTAGTTTGCATACTGGCCTCACTCTGGCGAGTGTGCACCCTTAGCCAGTCCTCTCCTCTCTTTTCCTGCATAGGTCTTTGCTCACCTCCTCCTGCTGTTCCTAGGGAGAGGAGACCCTGCGCATGCACGCTGGCTCCCTGCTCACTAGGCTGTCAATCAGTCCTGTCATTCTCGTCCGTCTGTCTGGTTCATTTTGCACGAAGATCCCATTCCTCCCCCAACCCCTTCTTCTCTCCCGGATTACCCCCCCCCTTCGCCCCTGGATTACCGCCTCTCACTCCCGTTCTTCCGGCATGGCTTCTCCCCCCCCCCCCGCGTCCCCTCCCCCCCGCACGTTCCCCACTCCCTGCTTCTGGGGCTTGGGAATTTAAAGCCACCTCTCCTCCCCTAGGTAGCCCCCTCCCCTGCTGTGGATAAAAGGGGGGAGGGCATCGCCCTCAGGTCCCTCCCCCCCATGTTCAGCTGCCAAAGAAGGGAGCTCCCCTCCCCACCCCTATTCCCTAAAGCTGCCCCCAGGCCCCCCGGGGGCGCTCCGTCCATGAGGGGAGGGCTAGCCCCCTCCCCTCACCATGTCAGGGAAATGCAGGGAACCTTGTGGGAGGGTTGCGGGAGGGGGGAGGGTGGCGAGGACTGGAGAGGAGGTGGCGCTGTGCCCCTACCCGCCCCCTCCCCCTGGTCGGATGCCCCCCGTCCGCCGGGGGCCTGCGCGGCACCTGTCTATCAAGGGCTTGTCAATTCCGGACGGGTGCCGCGGGGTTAGGAAGGGCGTAGGGGGTGGGGGGGGGGAGGAATGGGAAGAGGGAAGGGGGAGGGGCTGAATGGGGGAGCGGGGTGGAGAGGAGAGACCAAGCAAAAAGACAAACAATAGCAAAAGAAAACAATATACAAAGCAAAATAAAAATTAAAAAAAAAACTAGAACACACACAAATCAAAAGGGGGGGAAACCACCTGAAATAAAAGCCCTAGAACTGTCTTCCAAGGGGGCGGGAGGGGACGAGAAAAGAGTTGGGCTGGTCCTGCAGGATCGCAGGGATGGGTGTGACCTAGAAGTGGATGACAGCGGAGATCCGCCCCGCCCCCCACGCCCAACACGATTTTGCTGAGTGAAATGGCTTTTGTATCAGGTCATTCTTTATAATTAAACTCACAGTATCCACCCCCTTGAGCCGGCCCCGCCTCCTTCCTAGGGAGGCCACGCCCTCTCGGTTCGCGGAGCCTGGGGGCGGGACGCAGCTGGAACCCGCCCCCGCCGCGCGTCAATCTTCCTCGGTCGGCTCCGCCCCTAGAGCCTCGAGCATGCGCCGTCGGACTAGGGAGCGGCGCAGGTGCAGGCGGTAGTCCCCGAGCAGCAGGTCATCGTGGCGCACGAGCGGGTATGCGATTCCGCGGAGGCTGAGCCCCGAGCGCAGCAGGCATGAGCGCGTCTGAAAGTCTGTGACGGTGATGAGCCACCTGCGGGCAAAGCGACATCGCTGGGATTCGCCCTGTCCGCCTTCGCTCGCGGCCGCCACATCGGCTTCTGCAGCCTAATCTTTCTTCATCTCACCGGGGACGTGCTAGGCCCCGCCCTCGCTGACGTCCCTATCCTACCTGACCAGAGGACCTGCCCCTCAATGTCATTGTGACTCCGCCCAAAATGCCAGCTCAGCACCCCCAACACCAATGCCATCTTCATTTTATTCTGCCAAAAGTGCCAGTCAACCTAAGACCCCGTCCCTCTGGATGGCTCTGGATGGCTTCATTGTCACCTTCACCTTGCCCTCACCCTCTCACCTTAGGCTCCACTCTCTCTCCAACTCACTCTAGGCTCTCAGTTCCACCCCTCACTTTCCTTGTCACCCTGACTCCACCCACTAGCCTCCTCTAGGCACCGCCCCCTCACTGTGCTCCTATCCCTCCCCTTTTCATTATGCTGGGCTCCGCCCCTCACACCCTGAGTCTCACTCCGCCTTCCAGCTCCATTCGCTAAGACTGGCTCCTTGGCTACACCTCTCCTAATTCCCACCCTAGAGCGTTCACTCAAAACGCTCACCCCGGGCCACGCCCATGCATGGGCTTACCTGTCCCTGCGGCCCGCGGTCCCGCAGATGACATTCATATTCTCATAGCGGATACTGCTCACGCGCCCGCTGTCCATGGCCCCGGGCAGCTCGGCCTCCAGAGCCTCCAGCACCTCCAAGTGCGTGAAATCCTCCTGCGTGGGAGTGCATATCGCCTTAGCACTCTTGGAGCCCGGCCTGGACGCCACCTGCAGACCCGCTAGGTTCTGCCACTCTTGTCAAAGCGCAGAACACAGCTGCCACTCAGGCTGATTATAATTTCACCCTCCTTAGGGAGAAACTCTCCCAGAGACCAGCCATGGATGGTGCCTTAGAGTTCTGGAAGATTCTATTTGAACCTGTCATCTCATGTTAATGGATGGTCAGAGGAAGTTGTTTCAGGGGATGCGTTGATCACGGGCCACAGTGACAAAGGAGGAAAACAGTTGTTCGCACATAAAATCACTAGGGATGAGCAGGCTTGACAGCTTGGTGGGTAAAGGCACTTTCTGTGCAATCCTGATGACTTGGAGTTACATCCCCATAACCCGCGTAGAGGTGGAAGGAGAGATCTGGGCTGTCCTCCGACCTCCACCTGTTAAACATTAGGGCGTCTTCCTCCCACCCACGTACTAACCAGATCTGCTTAGCTTCTGAGCTGCAAAGAGATCTGCTGTGGCTTCTTCAAAGGCACCAAGGAGAGGAGAGATGGGAACGTGTCCCCAAGACATGAGGACAGCAGCACCCATGACAGAGTAAAGTCACATAGACACCCAAAGGTGCCTTAAGGCTCGTGCCTAGTACACAGTAGGTCCCTTTTACTGTCAGACAGAAGCAGACACTCTGTGTGTGTGTGTGTGTGTGTGTGTGTGTATGTGTGTAAAGTTGCTCTGTTTGGGACAGGAGTGCAGGTAGCCCAGGCTAGCCTTGAACTCCCAGTGTAACTAAGACTGACTTCGAACTCCTGCTCCTCTTGACTTTGCCTCTAGAGTGCTGAGATGGTAGACACACACACTACCAGGCCTGGCCCTTAACCTGGACTTAAACGCCACCCCCCCCTCCGCGCCCTGTCACATCAGATCTGATCAGGTGATCCTCTCAACCACAGGAATTGTGCAGAGAAGCTGATGGCCGCTCACCGAAGTCTCCATGCACAGGCAGAGGGGTTGGGCAGAGGGTGGCGCCGAGAACTTTCGGATACACGGGAGCTCCCGATCCAGAGCCTCATATTCTGAGATGACATGTCTCAGGTACTGTTTCCTGTGTGGGAGGGAGGGAGGGAAGGAGGGAGGGGCAAAGCGAGCAACCTCTGAAGTCAGGGGCTGCTGCAGTCACCTCTGCAGGAGCTGAAGTCAGAGGTCATGGGGCCAGGGAGTACTCACGTGGACTTGACAGGCCTGCCCAGGCTCCGCGCCATGGCCTCCTCTGTAGACTTCAGATCCACAAGGATGGATCCTAGCGACAAGAGAACCCAGCGTCACCTGCCAAGGGCCTTTGGAAGCCACGGCTCTCTTCAGAAGAGAGTCAGCCAGCAGCATGCACACCACCCCAGAAAGCTAGATCTCAGAAGCTGGTCCCTGAGGTACCATCTGGAAACTGCAAAATCTACCCTTCCGCTCTGGCTCTGAGACTTCCTGGCTAATCTCAGCTTGAACGGGGGCCAGCAAGAGGAAAAAACCACTGTGCACCAGCATCAGTGCTTGGAACTCCACCGTGAAGTTCCTCCCATGTGACCCTCTTCTCGCCAGCCTCTTGTGGACCTATCTTTCCCGCTAGCTAGTGATTGGCACACACGGCCTGCTTCCCCTCTCCACTTCAGCCCTAGAGCTGTGCAGGCACAAGGGTGTCTAGTCTTCCTCACCAGCTCCTTTGTGGCCTGGCAACCAAGTTCTTGCCAATAGCATGAGTGAGAGTGAGCACCACAGCTCCTGGGTGTGGTAACAAGCATGCCTGTTGTTGCAGCACTAAGAAGGCTTTGGCCAGTGGTGCGCCATAAGTGCAAAGGCAGCCTGGTCTACACAGTGACTGTGGAGTCAGGCTGGACCTCAAAGAAAAGGTGTGGGAAGGGAGGGAGGGAGGGAGAGAGGAAAATGAAAGAGGGAGGGAAAAAAAGCAAGCAAGGATGGAAACTGTCTTTGATGTTTGGCGCCTTCCTTCAGATGGGCTGGAATGTGGATGGAGCAGCAACCTAGCTTCAGCCATGGTGGGATAGATGCTGAGAAACAGTGTAGGAGGGTCTTGGGCCTGCAGTTGTCTACAGAGTTCAGGCATTGCACAGCACGCTCTTTGAGAGAGGCTAATGCCTGCCTCCTTTGTGTTATCCTGCTTCGAGGCAGAAGAGAGAAGGGTTGCCCCTGACAGCCAGGACTGTAGGATGTTCCTCCCGGCCAAACAATTACCCTTGACATCAGCTCCAGACAGCGCCACTATAGCAAGACACACTGAGATGAAAGTGCTGTGAGGTTACATCTCAGCAGAGACCAGACACACAGCTGTTAAAAACATAGATACTACAGACATGATAAAAACAGCCCCTCCTGACTCAGAGCTGATGGCTGCGTGTCTCACCTCAGCACCCTACACTTAGTGCCCCCAGGATGCTCCATCTTGCATTTGAAATGACACAGTCCCTTGGTGGACATGCACCCCTCTAGATGTGATGTGGAGACCTCGTGTGAGGGCAGTGTCCCATGGCCCAACCCAGGATTAGGATCTGCATTCCTTGTTGTTTGCTGCTGCTGTTGCTGCTGCTGTTTTTGTTCTTTGAGACAGGACCCTGGCTGTCCTATAGACCAGGCTGGCCTCCGACTCAGACATCCACCTGTCTCTGCCTCTCGGGTGCCGGGATTAAAGGGGGTGTACCATCACCGCCTGGGTTAGAATCTGCATTTTTAACAGGATCCCTGCCTCACTGCCTCCTCATCTTCTGGCTCTGTCAGACTTCTCATACAGAAGTTTTCCAGAACGAGTGAGTGTGATGTGCCAAACGCTTCATGGATGGTGCTGGGATTTAAACCGGGGTCTTTTCCAAGGCAAGACAGGAGCGCTCATGACCCCAGTCCCACTGGGACTGTAGGCCAGCACTTGCCTGTTACTTCCTGTCTCACTATGTCATTCCACTTTGTCACCTGAAACAAGACCATGTTGTTTCTCCATCGCTGAGATGAGTGAGCTCCCTGAGAGTACTGTAGAACTATTTCCCTCACGCACACACACTCTGTGTTTTGCTCTCCATACAGATACAAATTTCCTCAACTAGTTAATTAATGGCCTTAATTCCACAATACTATACAATTGGTCACGACATTTCTGAGCAGCATAAGTGCCATTTGCTCAATTGTGTGTGTGTGTGTGTGTGTGTGTGTGTGTGTGTGTATGTGTACACATGTCCTTGTGTGTATGTACACATGTGTATGGAAGTCAGAGGTCAATATCAAGTGTTGTTCAAAAGTCACAGTGGTTCAGTTTGTGCTTTGAGACAGAATTGGTCATCTGGACTGGAGCTCGCCAAGCAGGCTAGGCCAGGCGTTCAGTGATCCCCAGAAATCCTCCAGTCTTTGCCTGGGCAGTGCTGGGATTATTCAGTGCTTTGTTACTGAAAGGTTTGCTTTTACTTTTACATGTGTCTCTGTGCATGCGTGCATGTGCCACATGTCCATGAGTGCACGTAGAGGCCAGAAGAGGGCATCAGATCTTCTAGAGCTGGAACAACAAGAGGTTGTTAGCTGCCTGGTGTGGGTGCTGGGAACCAAACACTCCTCTGCAAGAGCTGCTGAACCATCTCTCCTGCCTAGTTGGTTTTGTTTAACACGAGTTCTGGCCCTTAAGGTACGCATGGCAAGCACTTGGCTGACTGAGCCATCTCCCGCCCTTTTAATGGTGTTTTGAGGCAGGGTCTCAAGCTACAGCCTGGGCTGCCCTGAACTCGTTATGTAGCCCAAGCTGGCCTTGAACTCATTGATGATCCTCTGCCTCAGCCTCCTGAGCACCAGCACACATGCGTGGACTCATTGCTCTGTCTCCATGGGATACAACCAGCTGCTTCCGGTTCCTGATGCCTTGACTTCCTTGGTGTCGTAGAACTGGGATTGTGAACCAAATAATCCCTTTTCCTCTCCTTTTTTTGGGGGCGGGGGATGTCGAGGTGTTTTGTCACTGCAACAGAAAACAAACTAAGATAACAATTAGGCATGAATGCTTGAGTGTAATCTGTTGGGGTGATCTTTTTATGCACTGGATAAAGATTGTCCCTGTATTATTCCAATGTTGATTTCTGTAACCAAAGAGATGAGTAGAGGCTGACTTGGTATTGTTATTTTTATGAAGTACTATCTGCCTTGGTATTTTGTAAACAATGGTCTCCATCACCTTCTGATTGGCTGAATAGAGAGCTGAACCATAGGAACGGCAGGTGAGAATAGGCGGGACTTCCGGCAAAGATGGGCACCAAGAGAAAGATCAGGCGTGAAAGGACCCACCTAACAAGACGCAGAGGAAGCCGAGCATATGACACTAAGGAGAGGTAACAAGTCACGTGGCAGAACACAGATTAATCTACACGGGTTGGCATAGGTTACAAGGTCTAGTTGGGAACAAGAGTAAGCTAAGGTCTAAAGCTATTATAAATAAATATAAGTCTCTGTGTCATTATTCAGACCTGGGATGGACAGAGAAAGTACATTTGGTTTAATTTGGCGCCCATTATGAGGCATGTAAATCTAAGGCCTGGGGATAGTTCCAAAAAGTCCCAGATGGAAGGCAGGGAACAAGCAGTCCCCAGAGCCAGAGACAGCTTCCTACTGTCACAGTCTCTGAGGCAGGCGCGGAGTGCAAGAAGGCACGTACTCCATAGCCGCTGGTCAACAGCAAGGCCAGCTGCTGGGTGGGGAGTGGGGAACCAGAGCCGGGGGGGCGGGGGGGGGGAGGGGGGGAAGCAGTGCGTTTCTCCCATGCACAGCACAGCCAGTCAGGCCCTTCCGGATGCAGAGAGACTGCCAGCTGGTGGGCACAGGTGAGCAGCCAGTGCATCAGTACGTGGCAGGAATGGCTGCGACACGTGAAGAACACCTAGTGCTGCACAGGCAGGTATTTCCCAGAACCATGTACTTCTCTGAACCAGCATACTGCTCAGCGGAGGAGTAGTTCATGCTGTGGCCCATGAGAAAAATTTCCCAGAGACCACAGCTCAGTTTGGGTCAGCCACGTCCCAGTGCAACCACTGGCACCACCCTCTCAGAGCCAGGCTAGTCAGGGGAGCTTGGCATGCTCCAGCCCAAAGTCAGGCAAAGGGCTAGATAAAGTCAAAGGGGCAGAGCCAGCAGCCAGGACCATGTGCTAAGCTGAGCTGCAGAAGAAATCCAAGCCCAGATTGAAGAAACTAAAGACTAGGGCACAGAAAAGCCCCTGAATAGGTAGAGTATGCTTTAAAATGTGCTTAAGTGCTAAAGAAAAAAAAACACTGGAGCTAGAAAGGCGTAAACAAACAAACAAACAAACAAACAAATTGTTTGACAAGGATAAAGGGAAGCCCTCAAAGAGAGTTAAGTAAAATTAAAAACAATAAGCCATGTAAGGATGGGAAATGCCATAACACAGGGCTTTAGGACCCTTTAAAAAAATGCTACATTAAATGGTTTAAAAACAGAGACAGAAAATTAAAAAATAAATGACTTAATTGAGATTGGCTCACTACCAATTATGATTATTATCATTTTTGGTATTTCATTTTTTGTCTTAATAACCATACTAACTTTCAATGTCATCTCAAACAAAAAGGCTTTAGAGACACAGGGAAAAAAATATGGAGAGTGGATTGATAAGAGACAAGTGTTAGAAGAAAAATTAGAAAGACCTATAAATAAAAATGAAAGAGATACTCAGAGACAGAGGGTTTAAGACAAGAGCCTACTGCACCATCATATAATGAAATTAATGACGGTCAGCCAAAAGCTGTTAGAAAACCAACCTTAGCTTATCTAGTTACTATATGACAAATACCAGCAGATGATAGGCACTCCCCAAGGTTACAAAGAATTTGGAAGGCAGCCATAGAAATGCTAGATTTAAAAAAAAAAAATATATATATATATATATATATATATATATATATATATATATATCTCAGGAAACAGAGGCAGGCAAATCTCTGTGAGTTCGAGGCCAGCCTAGTCTACAAAGTGAGTCCAGGACAGCCAAGGCTACACAGAGAGACCCTGTCTCAAAAACCAATATATATATATATATATCTGTAATTTCATATGGTATGCATTCACCATTTGTGAAGCAGATATTAAATTTTGGGGTGATTCAAATTAGAGTTATTCCCCAACACTGGGGACAAAAGCAGTATTAGACACTGGTCCTCAGTTACAATGGCAATCATGATGGGAAGAAGAAGCTAAGGAGATAGGACAGAGAAATAGGGCTAGAGATATCAATATTTTTCAGGATCAGCTGCTAGAAGAATGCCAGTATGCTAAGGTACAAACAAATTGAATAGGATCATACTACCTTGGCTCTATGTCATATGGCAGCTTTAAGTGATTGGGACAAGGATGAAGAAACAGGAAAAAGGTCTGAAATGTTTATTCAGATTACACTAGGTACCAAAGTACCATTCATTGGCTTTAAAAGATTGACTTCAGCTGTAAATAGAGGGCATCAGATTCAGATTCAGATTCAGAAGCTGGCAAGTACAGATCAAATCTTTGGCTTTCAAATATTCTAATTCTGGAGGCAAAAATGTTAGACCCTTGCCCTTTGAGTTTGCAGTCTTCTCAGTCTGGATAGCCTTTCTGAGCTCAGCACTCAGATGGAAGACTCCCTCTCCCCAGCAGGGTCTCCTCTCTTGGCCTGACTCCATCTGGAGAGTATCTTTAGGCATAGTTGCTCCTAACCACATTTGATTTATGGCCTTTGACACGGTTCCCAGCTAGCTCTCCCCTCACTGCACCCATAGGATAATTAGGTACTGTGTTCCTGTCCATATGATAGGAGTGTGCTGCCACATGAAAATCAAGAATCCTTGGAGTGCCTAGCTCCAACCAGTTATACACACCTATCCTGAGAGCCCCCCATCCACTCCCCAAGGACGATATAGCCTTTGTTCTCTCCCAATTAAATTGAACTATCTTCCTGAAGTGGTTCCCAGAGATCATTCTCCATCGTGCTCGCGGCCTTCCAAGCCCTTTGCCTCGCCTTCTGCTCACCTCACTTTCATGGGCTGGTGGCCAACAGCCCCCCCCCAGGAAAGAGGAGACCCCCTCCACAAAAAAGTGACCAGGCCCCTAAAAACTAGATCAGCATCAATAGATGAAAGGATTAGAAATACGGCTGACATTGGGTCTCAGTCATACGATGTAACTTTAATAGGAGAAGTTATCTCTAAAGGTTTTGAGAAAAGCCAAACTGTCAAATGTTTTAGCTCTTGCAAGCAAAGTAATTTCAAAAGGAATTGTAGGCAGAGTCAAGCTCATTCTGGAAGAAGGCCTGAGCCTTCTAGGGAATGCAGAGGGTTTAGCAGAGGCCAGCATTGGGCTAATGACTGAGAATTAACAAGGGGCATAGGAGGTAACCCCTTGTCGGCAAGTGGTCAAGGCCCTGAGATCAGATCCAAGCTGGACATTTCAGGTCAGCAGTGGGGAAACTAATATGTAGAACAAGTCAGCAGCGCCATTCTGGATATGGGCATTAATAACCCAGATATCTAAGTCACAGCAGCTTCAGTAGCTAAAACTGAAAACTCAGGAGGCACCAGAAAGCAAGTGTTTTGGCAAGCTGACATAGATGATCAGAGGCCAAAACTAAAAGTACATATAAATGACACTGAAATTAAAAGTTTAGTAGATACAGAAGCAGATGCAACAATAATTTCACCAAAATCTTGGCCTCCAGATTGGCCTCTTCAGGAAGTAAATATTTAGTTTCTAGGGACTGGAACTTTACTCCAGATGAAACAAAGTGTGAGATGGCTTAAGTGTACAGGGCCAGAGGGTCAAATGGGAAAATTAAAGCCATACGTGGCTGATACAGCCAGGAATTTAAAGGGAAAGAGATCTATTGCAAAAGTGGGAAGCACTGATTAGCATCCCTCCAACTTCAAGGACAAGTCATAAAATAGGAAATGTTCTTTGTGAAGGTATTGAAAAATTATATCAAGAACAGGACATATGGGCCGGGCATGGTGGCACATGCCTTTAATCCCAGCATGGGGGGGGGGGCGCAGAGGCAGGTGGATTCTTGTGAGTTCAAGGCCAGCCTGGTCTACAATGAGAGTCCAGGACAGCCAAGGCTACAGAGAGAAACCTTGGCTTGAAAAACCAAAAAACAAACAAAACAAAACAGAACAAACAACAACAACAAAACAAACAAAAAAAGACATAGCAGGTGGGCTCTCCAAATTTCTATAGAGAGCCACTGTTGATAGAACACCAATGACTCTACCAAGGCCTATTTGGGCAAAATTATAGACACTAGAACAGCTAGTCCAAGAGCACTTGGAGGCTCAACATACAGAAGAGTTTACCACCCTTGAAATTCTCTATATTTTTCAATTACAAAGAAAAATTGAAAATGGAGGATGTTTGCTGGGCAGTAGTGGTGTATACCTTTAATCCCAACACCTGGAAGGCAAAAGCAGGCAGATCTCTGATTTTGAGGCCAACTTGGTCTACAAAGAAAGTCCGGGCCAGCCAAGGCTACACAGAGGAAACCCTGTCTCAAAAAAAAAAAAAAAAAAAAAAAAAAAAAAAAAAAGAAGAAGAAGAAGAAGAAGAAGAGGAGGAGGAAGAGAGAGAGGAGGAGGAAGAGGAAGAAAGGAAAGGAAAAAAAAACGGAGGCTGTTGACAGAATGAAGTCCGTCAATACAGTCATTCGGTCTATGGTTCTTTTCAACCTAAAGTCCCTTTAACTTCTTTATTACCTAAGTCATGGTCTATTACAGTAATTGGTTTAAAAGAGGCCTTTTCATTATACCTTTGCATAATCAAGATAGAGAAAAATTTGTTTTCACAGTGCCTACTTATAATAACTCTCAATCTGTTAAAAGGTACCAGTGGACGGTTTTGCCACAAGGAAAGTTAAACAGTCCTATCCTGTGCCAATATTTTGTACAACAGCCCTTAGAAATCATAAAGTTTCCTCAGTCTATAATTCATTTATGATATGGATGATATCTAACTAGCAGATTCAGATACATATACCTTAGGAAAAAATGATTGATAAAGAAAGAATTTTGCCTTGTTGGGATTACAAAATGCTCCTGAAAAATACAAAAAGGAGATTCTATCAAGTATCTAGGATATAAAAAATTCAAGCATAGAAAGTACAAATCACAAGAGACTAATCACAAACTCTTAATGATTTTCAAATTTTTCTGGGAGATACTAATCGGTGAAGGCCCACAATTGGATTAACTACCCAAGAGCTAAGTAATTTATTTCAAACCTTACAAGGTGTAAGAACTTACATAGTCCAATAAAATTATCAGCTGAGGCTGAGAGAGAACTGGTTCTGCTAGAAAAGAAATTATAGGATGCACATGTGTATCCCTTGGTCCAAAGCTTGACTGTATTTTAGTTATTTTGCCTTCTACTCGTTCTCCCACAGGAATTCTTATGCAGAGAGAAGATATCATTTTAGAGTGGAATTTTTGACACACAAACAGAATAAAAAAAACCAAAGACCTATATAGAAAAGTTTTCTGAATTGATTATGAAAGGAAATTGATTATGACGCTTTGTCAAGCAGGAATAGACTCCAGCAGAAATTGTAGTACATTTTCTAATGCTGAAATTGCCTCATTATGGGGAGAAAATGAACATTGGCAAAGAGCTTGAAATAATTTTTTGGGAGAGATTAACAACAAATACCCAAAGAGCAATTTTAAAAATAACTAATTGGATTCTCCCTCATATAGTAAAAGGTACACCAATTTCCAGAGCCCTTACTTTCTATACTGATGAAACTAAATCAGAAAAGGGCAGTTATAAGTCAGAAACAATAAGTAAAGTGGCTCAGTGCCCTTATGATTCAGTTAATAAATCAGGGCTATGGGACATGCTCACAGTTTCATCAGATCTTCTGAACCTCTTAGTATAGTTATTGACTCAATAACTTCTTTGGCAAGAAGCCAAAGAAATGATAAGACAGTGTCCTACCTTACCTACAGGGAGTAACCCAAAATGTACCCAAAGATAGGTACCTACAGGACAAGCAGATTTAGAAATATCTAATTGTACTTCAAAAGAGATACTTAATAAACAGAAAGGGGTAACAAAGACACCTCCCCCAAGAGATAGACTACATAGTGTTTTATTAACCTTAAAATTTTTAAATGCTAATGAACAAACAAAAAAAAAAAAAAACAACTGCTGAGAGACACTGGTTTATGAGGAGAGAAATGCTATTATATCAGTCTATTTACTTTAAGCATGTCCGAACTTCAAAATGGAAGGCAGGAAATGTTGGGAGAGAGATTTAATCGTTGTTTCCACAAGAAGGAAAAAAAAAAAAAAAAAAGCTGTGCGTTCGCCTATGAGACAGAGGAAATCCAACATAAGAAACTGAGGAGAGGCCGGACAGTGGTGGTGGCGCGCGCCTGTAATCCCAGCACTTGGGAAGCCGAGGCAGGTGAATGGCTGTGAGTTCGAGGCCAGCCTGGTCTACAAAGCGAGTCCAGGACAGCCAAGGCTACACAGAGAAACCCTGTCTCGAAAAGCAAAGGCAGAGCTGAGATGGATATAAATGGATTAACAAAGGTCATAAGAGTTAGCTGGGAACAAGAGTAAGCTAAGGCCTAAAGCTATTAAATATAAATCTAACTCTCCCTGTCATTATTCAGAGCCGGGACGGACATAGAAAGTCCATACAGGTTTGGTGGTCCCCAGAACACTTGTTAAAAATGGGCTTATCTATCGGGGTTGGTCTGGTGCGCTATGTAATCAGATGTCGATTTCTGTGCCCCGATATCTGGTTACCATCTAGACACGGGCACTGTCCTTTCTATGAGGAATCGCCCCTATCAGTGTTGTGTAAGCATTGTTGCCCAGTTTTCTCGGGCTGGTTAACAAAGAAGCTGAGAGCCAATGACTAGGTAGAGAGGACACGGAGGCTGGACTTCTGTTCCCAGTCTGGGGGAGGGGGGTGGTCCCAGGGAGGAAGAGAAGGCAGGAGGGGGGACAGGAAGGATGGGTGCATGAGCACCTGGCCGGCTCTAGTGCTTTAAAGCTTGTTGAATAAATCTAATAGGTCTCTGTGTCGTTATTTGGAACCTAGAGTGCGTGATTAGAAAAGGCCATCAAATTATATAATTCCACAATTGGTGCCTATTGTTTTAGGTGTATAATTCAACACAGACTAGAAATCCAAGCATACGGCCCCGGCCCGAGGAAGCTCAGAAAGCCAGGCAAGAAAACCGCGGGGGGCGGGTGGGGGGGAGGGAAGCAGCTATTTTGAAGCCTCTATTGGGCAGCAAAGCCGGATAGGACGGGAACCAAAGCCGACTGCAGTATTTCACAGGCGCGGCTCCTTAAGAGGCGCTGCTGTGCAGCTGAACGGTTAACTGGCCCTTCCAGGGGCGCACCGCACCGCAGCTTCTCCGCGAACGCACCCTGCTGACAGGGAAGGGGGCAAGCACCGGCCGCGCCGTGGGCCCAGCAATTTCACGCACCAGGGACACAGAGGCTGAATTCAGCCGGCATAACCCAGGTGCTCGCTCTGAGGGGCGTGTAAAGGCGAGTGCCCTCCCGGACAGGCTGGGTGCAGGCGGAGGTCAGAAGTGCCAACCCGCGTGGACCGCAAGACCACACCCGAGCGCTTCGCGACCCCACCCGCGTGCTGCTCCGAGAAGCCATCATCCTGGCGTGCGACCGGCCCGAACAGGGCAGCTAGCTCGCCGGAGCCTCTTTCCACTCCCCTGAGCTGCGGTGCAGAGCGCTTCCAGGGGGCTCGGCCATGCCAGCCTCGGAGGCGCGGCTGCTGAGCAAGCAGGCTGGATGCTGCAGCTTGGATCCCGCCAAGAGCCGCGCGACCTTAGGGGGCGGAGTCAGCCACAGCTCCGGTTCTGAGATGAATGCTAACAGAAGTCAGACACCGACAGAGAAAAAGAAATCCTACCACAGTCAAACTAACAAGCAGGTTTTAAAAACATGCTTGAAAATGTGATTAAATTCTAAAGGAAAAAAGTGGGGGAGGGGGCTGGAGAGATAGCTCAGAGGTCTGTTCTTCTAAAAGTCGTGAGTTCAATTCCCAGCAACCACATGGTAGCTCACTACCGTCTATAATGAGATCTGGTGCCCTCTTCTGGTGTGCAGGCACACATGCGGGTAGAATACTGTATAAATAATAAATAAATAAATAAAAGAATACCAAGGGCCTGGCATGGTGGCGCACGCCTTTAATTCCAGCACTCGGGAGGCAGATGCAGGTGGATCTCTGTGAGTTCGAGGCCAGCCTGGTCTATAAAGCGAGTCCTGGACAGACAAGGCTAACACAGACCCTATCTCGAAAAACTAAAAATAAAAATAAAAAATAAAAAAAAATTAAAAAGAGTACCCCCCCAAAAAAAAGAAAGAAAAAGAAATGGATATAGACAGTCATTAAATAAATAAATAGTTTGAAAATAAAAAGAATAGGCCACGTAAAAATTGAAACGTATTATAAAAATACAGAAAAAGGGGGATGGAGAGATGGCTCAAAGGTTCAGAGCACTGTCTGCTCTTCAGAAGGTCATGAGTTCAATTCCCAGCAACCATATGGTGGCTCACAACCATCTATAATGAAATCTGGTGCCCTCTTCTGGCATGCAGGTGTAATGCAGGCAGAACACTGTATACATTAAATAAATAAATAAATCTTTAAAAAGTACAGAAAAACATATTAAGGTAAAAGAGAAAGAAATACATATGCATATTCTCCAAAGAAAGGAAAGTGAAAGAAAAAAGTAATGTCTCCAAAGAAAGGAGAGGGAAAAAATGTTTTCAAAGCATATAATAAATGCTAAAGAAAGTAAACAAGCTAAACACAGTTATAGAAAGAAATACAGTTTAAGTAATAAAGTCTCTGTAGAAAGGAGATAATTAGGTTTGTTTTGTTTTTTAAATTTTCCATATGAAGGCCCGGAGGTGATGATGCACACCTTTAATCCCAGCACTCAGGGAGGCAGAGGCAGGTGGATCTCTGTGAGTTCAAGGCCATCTTCGACTATAAAGAGAGTCCAGGACAGCCGAGGCTACACAGAGGAACTCTCTCAAAAAACCAAACTAAATAAATAAATATCAAATAAAATTTCCATATTAAAAAATGGACCCCATGCACTTGGACCTCAAATAATTTTGACTGTCAGCATAGAAGTAATTATATGTTTAGTAATAATTGTGATTCTATATATCTGGCTTAAAGAAGATAAGAAGGAAGCAGACTCAGAGAAGAAAAAGACTGAAATTTTAAATGCTAAAATGGAGGCCATAGGATAGGGAGTAGAGGAGTCTTTAAAAAGGAAGTTCCAGATAAGAGAAATCCACATGGGCTTAAGGGAATTGCCGAGTGGAAACCCACAGATGCCAGACAAAAAAGCTTCAGCTATAAACCCAACTTGGTCAGAGTGGATATTATCAATTATAGATGAAGGTCTATATGCTGAATTAAAAATGCAGATTCTGTTCAACGTGACCTTAGAGCAATACAATACAATAGCTTATATGTTTAATTTTGCAGACTTTGGAAAACTAAAAAGGTATACCATACCATGGTTCATATACAAAACTCCAGTGTGCTCTTGCTTTGAATTCTAAAAAGGACAATTCTGAGATTACATATTTACTAGATATGATGGGTATCTTAGAAACTTGGGCCCTTACAGATTGAAGCTGGTGATGCTTTAACATACATATAATGTATGTATATACATTAGAATATAACAATATTTTAAACATTAGAAAATGTTACAATTATATTTTACAATCCTACAGGACGAGCAATTATGAAGAACTCTAACAGGAAAATGCTCCTTGAACAGAAGGGAGATATGGGCTCTCTCAACGATAGAGTAAATAATCCTCTGTTGAATTTAAACTTTTAAAATGTCAATGAGACAGGTAGCACAGCTGCTGAAAAACACTGGATTTTAGAAAAGACTGATGAATTAGATCTGCCTATGGATGTTTTGACTTAAAAATGGAAGGCAGGAAATGTGTTACATTGGAGAAGAGGTTTTATATTTATGTTAACAGGAAAAGAAAAACTAGGATTCCATCCAAATTGATAAAAATCAGATATGACTTGAGGATCCCCCACCCCTGAAGGTTTCAGCAGCAGCTAGAAAAAAAGAAAGAAAGAAGACCAACAAAACAAGTAACATAATTTGCTGATCCCTCCACATGAAACTGACTGAGACATGAAGATGTCTCTGACCAGGATTTCGATTATACTTAGTCAATAAATCTTGTTGGCTACAAAGTCCTCAGAACTTGTCACGCTATCCTTGCATATGGCATAGATAAAAATTTATATTACAGTTTGCCTATACAGTCCAGACTGGCTTATGAAAAAAAAAAAAGACAGATATAATGGAAGTTTGGGATTCTTTGTAAACTCAAATGTGTTATGTAAATATGCTTTTGCTTTAATCCCAAGTGTGGGATTTCAGTTTGAGATTTAGTTTTTCCACAGCTGTTAATAGTCTGTTGTTGGGTGTGGCTTTTGTCCTGCAGCACAAAGAGGCACAAGGTCTAATGCTCTGAGGATATAAATGAGAGAGAGTGTGATATGACATGTGGTGTTGGCATGTGGCATGTGGCGTGTGGCATGTGGTGTTGGCATGTGGCATGTGGCGTGTGGCATGTGGCGTGTGGCAGTTTGAAGAAACCAGAAGTGGATGATGTAGTGGTTTGGAGCAGACAGACAAGAGAAAAATGCTTCAGGGCACAGCAGCTTGGAGGATACTGCTGGCTGTATCAGCTGTTGACAGAGATTAGTACAGGCCCAGACACCCTTTGACCCTTACTGGAGGTTGGTCTGATGTATTCTGATGCTAATTACTATTTGCTGTCTTTGTGCCCCAAGTATTGCTATGTAAGCTTGCCTAAATATATATATTCCTATTTGACCAATAAAAGCTAACACACCTGGGCAGGCAGCTGGGTTAGGCAGAGCCAAAGTTCCCGGGCTTTGGAAAACAGAGGGAATCTTGGGATAAAGGAGACAAGGTGGAGGAAGAGGAAGAGATCCACCTCCGTGGGTTAAGTGGCGTAAGAAGCCCATGGCCAACATGGACTGAGGATTCAGCCCAAATAATGAACGTTAGCAGGTATTTGGGATTACAGGTGGTGAGTAGCCCAAGTAGAAATTATTAGAAGCAGGTGGAATGGGATGGAGACTGGGAGTTATTGGAGGGTAGCTTAGGAGGTAATATCTGCCTTGCCCCAGCTAAAGGCTCATTTTAAAATACATCAAGTGTCTGTGTTCTCATTGGTTGCTAGCAGGTTAGACAATACCACCGGAAACTAATTAGCCTAATGATAAACATTTATTAGGCCAGTTATAAATTAACTGCAACCAACTCTAAACAGCTGGGAGCACTAACGTTTTCTCTCCTATGTGGGCTTGAGAGGTTGGGAAGGATGTTGAGACCTAAACACCCCAAATAAAGTAGAGGGTTTTTGTTTTTTTGGTTTGTTTGTTTGTTTGTTTGTTTGAGACAGGGTCTCTCTGTGTTAGCCTTGGCTGTCCTGGACTCACTTTGTAGACCAGGCTGGCCTCGAACTCATAGCGATCCGCCTGCCTCTGCCTCCCAAGTGCTGGGATTACAGGCGTGCGCCACCACGCCCGGCTGAGGGTTTGTTTTTTTTAAGTGCTACAGACAGATGCCTTTCACCTACTCAAACAAGAAGCAAAAATAATTTTCAACTAAAATGTGCACACTTCACATTTCATACATATGTTTATGCAGAAATGTATATTGCCTGTGGACAAACTGGAGCGGCCTCCATATCCCACACCCGGGATTAAAACAAAAACATTGTTTACATAGTGTAGCTGAGAAATGAAGCTAAAGCGTTAGGGCAGCTCCTAGTCTGAAATATTTTACATTGCTATAGGCTATTGTATATTGATACAAATTTAAAGTTATTTTTGTTACATGTACTGTATTTATTAGGTTTCAAGTCCCTTGTAAGGTATTGTACCTATGCAAGTCATTTAAAAATACAATGTGACTCTCTAGTCCTTTTGAAAGCTGCTATTACAAACTGTTTGGGACAATTAAGTAATGCAAGTTAGCAATCAGTCAATCAAACTCATGGTCATGCTAGATACTAGTTAGTTAATTATGGAACTGTATTTCCTAGGTTGAACAGATAGTAAGTAGCTAGAAACAAGCAATGTTTACCTATTCAGATATACTATAAACAGATAGTCTTCAAACCCTCAGAGATCTGCAGAACACTGCATTTTAAAATGCTTTATTAATAAAAGCATCTTTTGACAGTGAGACATGCAAGTTCCTGGCGGCACCCCCAGCCTACTGCAAAGAAGATAATGGGCAGAGAGGAACCTCCATATGGAGTTTGCTTCAATGTGGCAAGCCAGTCACTGTGTAAAAAACTGTCCTTCCTTCAACTACAGACAGCATGCTGTCCAAACCTGGACAAACTACACAGGGAAAATAATTATGCTGAGGTTTGCTAAGACAAGATAAACAGTCCTCATAATTCCTGCTCCACAAAACAAAGCAACAAAGCCTGCCATATTCTAGGCGAGAAGGTTGAAGATGATTCGCGAACACTGCAGAGAAATTTGAGTAACTGTCCAGGCAGCCAGCCATCTCTATCATTTCTGTATTTTGGAAACTGCTTGTTCCACACTTCCTGCATACATTTATTCCTTCTCAAGTCTCTGATGGGGTTGAAGACTAGATAGTTATGGTCTCAGATTAAGCTTAAATTGTTTAGAGGATTTAAGAAAATAATTTTCAAAAATGGTTTTAGATCTACATAATTTTTTTTTAGGTTGACAAATGCAAGTTATGGTAGAAAATAATCTGAGTACAAAACTCTGAACTCACTAGAATAGGACAGATAGTAAAACACTTTCTCTGAAGTTGCCAGATACAAATTAACTGGACACTGTGAATGTAATTCTTAGATGATAGATTTCATAATTGTTTCATAGTTGTTCTTTGGTATTTAGTTCATTATTGTAAGAGAAAGAGCTTTTTAGAGCAATAAAGGGGAGAGATGTTGTGGGTTGGTCTGGTATGGTGTGTATTCAGATGCTGGTTTCTCTGCCCCAGATCTGGCCACAGTATGCGCATGGGCATTGTCACTTCTATGAAGAATCTCCTGTATCATTGCTGTGAAAATGTTGCTCCCAAACATCTCTGATTGGTGAGTTCATTAAACTATTGTCTTAATTTTGCCACAGAGCAAACTCTCCATATTAAAACTCTCTGCGTTTCTATCTTGATAACTTAGGAGGAAATTTATCCCCTGGAAATGTGTGTCTGGTCACTTGTACGATGTCACCTGGCAACCTCAGATCCATCTGTGAAGAATGAAAGTGATTTCTCAGGAAATGTGATGTTAAATATATACTAGATGTTTCTAAATAGTGATAGCATTCCTAATCCCTATAACTATGCCATGAATTAGTAAAGGTGTATTATCCTATGGTAGAGCACTTTTCACAGTTTCTTTAAAAACTCAGTTATCATATGTAAACATGTTTTTGTTTTAGTCCCAGGTGTGGGATATGGAGGCTGCTCAGTTTCTCCACAGCTGATAACTGCCTCATGAGAGGGCTTGTGATTGTTGTCAGCTGAGAACTGCCTTGTGAGGGGCTGTGGTCTTTGCCAGTTGGGGAGAGAGAGAGGGGGGGGGAGAGATATGAGGACTGTGAGAAGGCTTGAAGGAGAAGATCAGAGGAAGAAGAGAAGGCTGCCGTTGTGTTTGTTTGTTGCTGCTGGCTGAATAGCCTGACAACAGATACTGGTATCTCCCCAAAAAACCCAATGACCCAGCCTGGCACCTGTAATCCTAGCACCTTGTCTCAAAAAACCAAAAAGAAGAAGAAGAGGAGGAGGAGGAGGAGGAGGAGGAGGAGGAGGAGGAGGAAGAAGAAGAAGAAGAAGAAGAAGAAGAAGAAGAAGAAGAAGAAGAAGAAGAAGAAGGTGAAGAAGGTGATGACCCTAAACAGCAAGAAGTAGCCAAAGAGAACTAAGCCCGTCTCCCTATTAACCTCCTTTCTCTCCTACCTGGTGTTTGGGTGTTAGAAAGGATTGGAATCGGAAGGGAGACAGAAACATTAAGGAACTCCAAATAAAGTAGGTTTAAAAAAGCCAAAAGCCTACAACACAGCACCACACACATGCACACGAGTTAATCTGACACCCCAGCTACTCAGAAGGCTACACCAGGAGATCAAAATGTCAAGGCTGGTTTGAGTTAGAAATTGTAACCCTGTTTCAAATAACAAAAGGCTGGGCTTGTGGATCATCAGAATAGCACCTGCCTAGAACCCGCCAATGTCTTAGTCACTGTTCTGTGGCTGCAAGGAAACACAATGACCAAGGCAAATCTTACAAAAGGAAGCATTTAATTGGGGACTTGCTTACAGTTTCAGAAACTTGGTCCTTTACCGTCAGGGCAGAGAGCACAGCGGCCAGCAAAAGCGGGTCTGAAGAAGCAGCTGAGAGCTATATTATTGTCCACTGTCACCCTCCAGTGGAGTGTGTGTGACAAATACTACACAGGCCTGAGGCTATGACCCCCCGGAAAGGGGAGAGTCTCCTGGACTGGGGCTGATGTTTCTGGCAGGAGAAATTAAAATCACAGTTTTTTTCTCTCATCCTGCTGGAATCTGTTCTTCCTAACTCTACTTCACTCCCAAATCAGGACTTCTCAGGCGTAACCAGGGTCGCTAGGAGACCACCCTGACTCAGGACTACAGCCAGGGACTGTCCAGGTCCGGAGTGGTTCTGCTTCAGATCCAGTTATTAAAAGAAACATGACTAGAAATTAATCGTTAGTTAATAAGTTATACTATGGTCTACAAAGAAATGGAGTATTTCAAAAGACTCCAGGTAGTAACACTCAGATATCAGAAGAAGGAACTGAAGAAAAGGAAAAAAACTGTCTTGGCACCCAGGTGTTAGACATAAGTTCTGTTAGGGAGAGAACACTGACCCTGGACAAAGGGAGCACATGCATATTGACACCACGCCAGTAACTTAGAAGTGATGATGTCTTTGCTGTGTGATCTGTACTCTGCGTGCGTTGTTTCATTTAAAGTTGTAATTCAAAATATGACAACACAGTAACTTCACATTCTGTACCTGCACTGTGTATGCTCGATTGCTCACTGACCTCCTTAAATCTACTCTGTGGGAAAATGTAGCCACAAGCCCAGCCCCCGCCCCCCCCCCCCCCGCTTTTGAAATGTATGTTTAAAAACTTAGACTGCTTAGCCACAAAATACAATAAAACACAAAACTCAGTCTTGAGTCGCTCTGTTTGTCATGCCTTGTCTCTGTTCACCCGCGTTCCCAAGGACCTATCCCAGATTGAGCCATCCATGACAGTCCACAAGCTGAGAGAGGGAGGGAGGGAGGGAGGGAGGGAGGGAGGGAGGGAGGGAGAGACAGAGACAGAGAGACAGAGAGACAGAGACAGACAGACAGAGACAGAGAGACAGAGAGACAGAGAAACAGAGACAGAGAGAGGCTGACTGGGCTTGGGCTTTTGAAACCTCTAATAAGGCCTTACCTCCTAATCCTTCTAATCCTTTCAAATAGTTTCATTCCTTGGTGACTAAGCTTTCAAATATATGAGCCTAGTGGGGACATTTTTATTCTACTCCCCGGACCCCACAGGCTTATCATATCATAATGCAAAGATGCATTCAGTCCAGCTTCAGAAGTCGCCATAATCTACCACAACCTCAACAGTGTTTAAAAATTCAATGTCTTTTTCTGAGACCCATGGCAATCTCTTAACTGCAACTTCCTGAAAAATTAAAATTGAGCAGCAGTCACATAATCCTAACATACACAACACAGAATATATGTTATTGTTCAGAAAGGGAGGGTTGGGAGGAAATGTTGGACCAAAGCAAAGGGACAAATTCCAAATCCTGCATCTTCATGTCTGATTACAAAGCACGCTTCAGATCTCCAACTCCTTTCAGCTTTGTCAATTACCATATACCTCTCTCTCTGTCTCTGTCTCTCTGTCTCTGTCTCTCTCTGTCTTTCTCTCTCTCTTGCATGCACACACGTGCCATTTTCACTCCATTACCAGCTTTCCTCTTCAGATATTCCACAGCTCTGGCATCTCCAACATCTTGGAGTCCCCAACACACTCCAGGCTTCACCTTCGCAGCTTCACACATGGCACCCCTGCACAAGCCTGACATCAGTGGCTTTCCTTAGCTGCAGAGGGAGATTCCACAACCCTTTTCTCATATCCTTGACTCAAGCCAGAACCACAGGACCAAAACTGCCAAGTTCTACTGCTTGCAGGGGCTGGAACATGGCCCCCTCAACCAATTGTATTTGAATCAGCTTTCTGGTTTTGATGATTTGCTTCACCACTTAAGCATCCCCTTTAATTCTGTTTCACAAGTAAGATTAAAGGCATGCGCCACCACGCCTACCTGGCTTTCTTTAACTTTTTTTTATCTCCTTGAGCACTTCATTTGGCTCCATTACACTTCCCAGTGCTCCTTTTCTCCTCAGACTACACAGCTTGTATTTCTCTTTGACTGGTTTGTTCCTTTTCACTATATATCTACATAAGAATGATTACTAGCCTGGGTGTGATGGCACACGCCTTTAATCTCAGCACTCGGGAGGCAGACAGAGAAGAATCTCTGAGTCTGAGGCCAACCTGGTCTACAGAGTGAGTTCCAGGAGGGCCAGGGCTATACAGAGGAACCCTGTCTCAAAAAAGAAACAAACAAACAAAAAATGATCACTAATAATAATCCCACGACACAGTCAATACTAGCCTGTCTTGACATCTCCTCTGCCAAGGCCATTTTTAACTCAGCGACTCTTCAATCTAGTCTCAGTCAGACATCTGGGACAAGAGCAAAGAGCCACCACATTCATTGCCAAAATAACAATCAACAACATACTATTGCCGTGAAGAGACCCCATCAGCACAGTAACACTTGTAAAGGCAAGCATTAACTGAGGCTGGCTTACAGCTCAGTGGTTTAGTCCACTGTCATCGTGGTGGGGAGACCTGGAGGCACACAGGCAGACAAGGCGCTACAGAAGGAGCCAATAGGTCTCGGTCTCTCTCTCTCTCTCTCTCTCTCTCTCTCTCTCTCTCTCTCTCTCTCTCTCTCTCAGCATAGCTTAGGTTTCTGATTCCTCAAAGCCCACTCCTAGTGACACACATCCTTCAGCAAGGCCTAGCCTGCTCCAACAAGGCCACACCTTCTGATCCTTCTAAGTAGTGCTTTGACTTGATGACTAAGCATTCGAATATATAAGCCAATGGGGCCAATTCTTCTCCCTTTTTTTTCTTTTCCCTTGGTTTTTTGAGACAGGGTTTCTCTGTGTAGCCTTGGCTGTCCTGAACTAGACTCACTTTGTAGACCAGGCTGGCCTCAAACTCACAGTGATCTACCTGCCTTGGCCTCCTGAGTGCTGAGATTAAAGGTGTGAGTCACTACCGCTAGGCTTTGGGGCCAATTCTTTTTCTTTTCTTTTCTTTCTTTCTTTCTTTTTTTTTTTTTTTTTTTTTGGTTTTTTTTTTTTGGTTTTTTTTTTTTTTGGTTTTTCCAGACAGGGTTTCTCTGTGTAGCCATGGCTGTCCTGGACTCACTTTGTAGACCAGGTTGGCCTCAAACTCACAGAGATCCTCCTGCCTCCACCTCCTGAGTGCTGGGATTAAAGGCATGAACCACCACACCCGGCTTTGGTATTGTTATGCATTCCTGCCTCAAGGTTTTGTAAACATTGTTCTCCTAGCAAGCTCCAACAGTGAGGACTTCCGGAAATGATGGTTGGAATTGTGGCAGCTGCTTTGTGACCATGAGGCAAACAACCCAAGGCTATGCGGTATGCCAAGGACATGTACC